>NW_028318183.1:4574687-4906250 GCF_062004578.1 Staurois parvus | reverse complement strand
ATTGGGGCCGATTTACTAAAGCTTAAGAGAGCAAAATCTGGTGCAGCTGTGCATGGTAGCCAATCAGCTTCTAACTTCAGCTTGTTCAATTAAGCTTTGAAAAAGAAAAGAAAAAAACAAAACATAAATGAAAGCCGGTCGGTTTCTGTGCAGAGCTGCCCCAAATTTTGCACTATTCAGTTGTTTGTAAATCAACCCCAGCATTCATCATGTCTCATTAAAACATGAAACATGTCACTGGGTTTAATCATCGGTGGTTTTCCTTTAATTTCTGCCTTCAACACAGACAAGAATGCAGCAAGTAAAAGTTAGCACACTGTTCCAGGTCCACGATTCAAAGCAAAAAGCCACCAAATTAGTGTCACAGCTGGGCAAGCTAGCATTTTCAGAAGAAAAGTACAGCAATGGCAGGGTACATATTTCCTAGAGTACAGGTTTCCTTTAAACATTTCTCTGCATTCAGAGGGGATTAAATACAGTCTCGGAGATCTCTGAATGAAGCCGTCATTTCCAGATTTTCAAGACACAGTCTAGTTTCCTGAGAGATCCTCCAATAAAATAAAAGGAAAAAATTGCCCTTTGTGCATGCAGTTAGATGACACCACAAGGTCGCTCATATTCTAAAGTACCTTATCTCTCTTGAGAGACAGGTTACAGCAATGTATCATCCTCACAAGAGACAGAGTAACAGTCAAAAATTGGCACAATAAGCCTCATTTACGTGAATGAAGATTTGTCTCCAACATTCTGCACAGCAACAAAGTCCTTTCTTTGTAGTATAGGAAAATGAAAGACCGGATCTGACAAACTAATTTATGGCTTATCATTTGGGATTTTAGCCCTTTAAATAAGTCACGGTGACAAGCATCTGGAGCTGGAAAAGAGTTTGTGATCGAAGAAAATCTAAAGGATGGAGGATGTTAGTTTCATGTCAGTGTACCATCCACGTTTTAGTAGCTCCAGCAAAGAAACTAAAGACATTAGAAAACAGGCATTATTACAAAGTATAGGAATTTCCAGAAAATTCTCTTGGCCGCTCCATATAATATAATTGAACAGTCCCCATTTCACACAACTCTATTGTGAAAAATTAAATTACATCATGTATCATACAGGAATCAAACCAGGTAAAACAGTGGTTCCCACTGACACGATTATAGCTTATGATTGCAGTGGAATTCTGAATGTCACCATCAGGCAGATAATGAAAGATGTTAATTGTAGCACAGGAAAGCTCAAGAGCAGCAGGGGACCAATGTCCATTATATCTCACAAGACTGAGATTTTCAGGTTTTCTGGAAATCTGTTTTCATATGGACTTATACTCAAATGTAAACATAATGCTATTTCAGTGTTTCTGTTAGGATGTATACATAAAGAAAATACACAAGAGCTAAAACCGTACTTTTCTGGAGAAAAGTCTGCTGCAGGCTCACTCAAATAGAAATCACATACACAATGGTTATGTGATCAGTATTGAACAGAAAGATCAGAACTCAGATTGAATGATTCTCCGCTCTAGCAGAGATCACACTATCACAAAAAAAGCATTTTGGTTATAGAAGTAGTTCTAAAGCAGCATTTCTCCAGGAAAGCCATTGCAGCCAATCGGTAGCATTGCCTTGACACAGACCCTGACCTGTTTTGCAGTGAATGAAAGAATATCAGGATAGAACATGTCCAGATATGCTGACCAGTACGTATTACTGAACTGATTTAGGCATTTTAATTTAGAGATAAGAGAGAGATGAAAACAGACCAGGGTTGTGTACTGGGTGCTACTCTACTTTTAGGTAACATTTGAGTATAGTGCCACTTTAAAATAAGGTTCCAATGACAGCAAAATATTTCCTTTAAAAGGTATAATTATTGCAAAGACTAAACCCTGTCTGTTCTAAAAGCTGTATTTAGTACAAATTAGGAAGACCCAGTTTGAGAGCTGAAATAAATTTAAGGATCATAGAATTGGTTTAAGTTATCTAGAACTTGAATGCATTCAGACCTGTAGCAGGCTGCTGCTGCTGGGTCAGGGTTGCAGCCATCGCCACAGCTGCTGCGTTTGGTACACTGCCAAAGGGTGTGGGCCCGGTGGTTATGCGAGGGGCACTTTGCCACTTCTTGGCTTCAGCTCTCCGTGCCTCAAATACATCAGTGGAATCACCCAAGAATGTCTTCCGGTAGCTAAGGTACTTTTCTTTGAGCATCTGTAAGCAAACAATATATGCTTGTTAAAAAACTTCGGAAAAACACAAAGTCAAAGAACTGCTAATGCAAATTCAGGAAACAATGGATCTGCATTTGAATCAGTATATCCACTCCAGTTGAATATAATCTTAACAGTGAGATTCAGTAGGTTTTTCACAATGCTTTCAAGCAGAACTGCAGTTTCTTAATACAGAATTCCAGTTCTGCAACATCCTTTTCACATTGACTCAGACAGGTTAGTTTCTTGGACCATGGAACACCTCATTCTGTGTTTGGATTCCGGTGCATGCAGTTGTGAGGTATTTAATTGGCTTGGCAGCCAGGTGTACAAGGTGACTACCAATCCAACTTACAGACCAAAACAGTTATAACCCAAACCTTTCAGACTGAGCACACAATGAATAGTTTGCTATGATGTTTCCATTAAGGGAGCCCTCTCTGTATTAACATTTCTTTTTTTTTTTTTTTTTATACGATCAGCTTGAAGCCCAGGTTTGTGGCAAATACATACTTAAAGTGACTACACTTAACAGTAATTGATAAGGTAAAACCCATAACGGTTTGAGACCCTCAACTGTTGTATATCCTACACCATTCCTAAGTATGGCTTCTGCAGAAATGGAACAAACCTATTAAGCCCCAGTTTAGGGATTTAATATGCGAAAAGCAGACCAGGATTAAATTATTTATGCTTCATTTACTGAAGGATGCAGGGGACCTGGTGGTAGACCTTTAAATTCCATGTCTTGGAATATAGTACAGGACACAGGTAAAATATTCACACACCACAGGTTATAGACGTGCACCTTTAGCCCGGGTTCACACTATGTAGTGCGGGACACCGCATGTAATTCGCACAGGAATCACACCGCATTTGTGTGTGAATTACATGCAAATGTCTGTGCAGTGCGATTTGAGTCATACATTTTGTATGGCTCAAATTGCATCACATCCACACCAAAAAAGTGCAGGACCCTTTTTAAATCCACACTTGAATCGCATTGCATGGATACATTGTATTTGGGTGTCATTAATTTAACATCAACACCCGTACCAGATTGCATTAATGTGATGCGGAGTGAGAAAAGCACATGATTAGCAGCATTACCTGCACTGCATTGGTGTGAATCCGGACTGAGGTGACTGGACACTTACAAAGCTTTAGAGGACATGTCCCCTTGGGCATCTCCCCTATAACCCTACCCAACCCCACTTTGCAAGTCATCTGATTTTAACAAGCAATGGAGAGTAAACCAAGGAATGCAAGGGAGAATAGCCTGTATCCTGAACAAAAGATATGGAAATAGGCAAGTCAAAATTCCTCTCATCTTAATCGTACAATACAGGACACAGGCAGATTACTCATACACTTTGAGACATCCCCAAGCAATGAATAGGAAGGGTAAGTAACAATGAGGAAAACAGAACTATGCCAAGGGGTCCAACAACGAGTCAGAAGACCCAAACTCAGAGACTCTCTGCAAAAACCTTGTGGCCAAAAGCTGCATCAGCAGAAGATTGTACTTGCAACTAATTACAATTTAAAAAAGTACGAATGGAAGATCAGGTAGAGCCCTTACACAACTGGGGTACAGAGGCTTTGTGCTGAAATACTCAGGAAACCCCCACCGATTTGGTAGAATAAGCACATGAAAGCAAAAGAGATGTCTTTTTGAGAATGTAAGCTATTGCATTCAGAGTTTGTGTCCATCGTGCAATGGTAGATTTAAAGCAGGGTGGCCCTTGCGAGGTCCAGAGATGGGACAAAGAGGGAATCTGCTCATTTGATTGGAGCAGTAGTCTTGAGGTATACTCTGATAGTTCTGCCCACATCTAGGCAATGTACAGACATGTCCTCTGGATGTTTAAAAGTACGGCATAAGGATAGGAGGGCTATGTCATCACTAAAGTGCAATCTTGATACCAGCTTCGGTAGAAAGGATGGCCTTAGGCACAAAACAACCTTGTAATTGTCAAGTATAAGAAAACTGCCACAAGTTCAGAAATATTTTTGGAAGACATTATAGTGACCAAAAAGGCTGTTTTGCATGACAGATCCTCTATGCGGATACGATTGATAGGTTTCAAAGTGTGGTTTCTGCAGGGCAGAGATAATTGGAGATCCCAAGGAAGAACATGGTGCTGCAAGGGGGGCATAATACAAGATATAGCTTGAAGAAAGGTTTTTTTTACAAGGGAGAATGATGTCAAAAGTCTTTGAAAAAGAATTGATAAGGCAGAGGCTTGGCCTTTAAGAGTACTTAACCTCTTGCCGTCCGCCTGCTGTTTATAAACGGCAGGGCGGTGGCAGTCCAAGGTCAGGTTGCCGTTCCTAAACGGCACCCGCCTTTTCTAGCTGTGCGCGCTCCCTAGGAGCGCGCACCACTGCGATCCGGTGTCCGCTGTGTCCTCCGGACACAGTGAAACACAGATCGTCGGACGGGACCTCTGTACGAGGTCCCGGTCATGTGATCACTGATTGGCGAATCAATGATCACATGCAAAGTAGTAAGCAAGATGTCACTTGTGACATCATTGCTTACTACGTGTGAAATCTGTGAATGATCACAGAGGTCACATGGTACAAGGCTATTCACAACAGCCTTGTACCATGTGACAAGCTGTGACCAATCACAGCTCACTCAGTATTTCTCAATGACTGCAAGAATGCAGACAGAGAGAAAGAGAAATGATTGCTTTTACATCCTATATGGGTGTAAAAGCAATCAGTGTAAAAAAAAAAAAAAAAATCTTCATCACCCCCCACAAGCAGTACAGTGTCACCATGGTGACACTGTACTGCTAGGGTGACAGTATGTAAAAATAAAAAATAAAAATAAAAAATAATATAAAAAAATAAAATAAAAATGTAAAAAAAAATGTTTAAAAATTATAATGTTTGGTTATAAACTAATTTGGATTTTTTTTTTTTACTAAAAAAATAACGGAATAAATTTTGGCCAAGATTTAGGATGAAATATTATTTATTTGCAAAATTTTATTTAAAAAAACTTTTTTTCAAAATTTTTGGACTTTTTCATTTACATAGTAAAAAAAATAAAAATCCCAGCGGTGAATAAATACCACCAAAATAAAGCTTTATCTGTCTCAAAAAAATGGTAAAAAATTCATATGGGTACAGTATTGCATGACCGCGCAATTGTCATTCAAAGTGTGATAGCGCTGAAAGCTGAAAATTGCCCTGGACAGGAAGGGGGTAAAAGTGTCCGGACAGGAAGTGGTTAAAGCCAGTTTCTGGTGAATACTTAATTGTAGGAAGGCCAGAATGAGAGTTACAGAGTAATCTCTAGGATTGAAGTGCATGTGTTCACACCAGGCAAAAAAAAGATTTACAGATGTGATAATATATCTTTCTGAGAGAATCTTTTCCTGGTTTTAGCAAGGTAGGAAGCAGTTTTTGTCAGTTGGGAAGTGGTCATCTGCTAGAAGCCCGAGTATATCTGTGTACCAGCTTCTTCTGGGCCAGTCTGATGCAATCAATTACAGTTTTCCTTTCTTGCTCTACTTTATTGAGCAGGCGAGGTAGGATTAGCACTGGAGGAAAGGAGTAAATTAGCCTGAACTGAGAGCAGGGGATTATCAAGACATCGGAGGCTAGAGGATCCCTGCTTCTAGCAACAGACAGAGGTAATTTGTTGTTGAATCTGGGAGGCCAGAATTTTTACATCCGGACTATCCCATTTTTGGCATATCAGGTTGAAAATATCTGGAATTATGGGCCCATTCCCCATGATCCAGGCAATGGTGGCTGAGATAATACACTTTCCAGTTGACCATTCCTAGAATGTAACCACAGGAATCGCCTAAATGGGAAGCATGGTCAAAGCTTTTTTGGCCATACTTCTCATGTGGATCACAGGAGTGCACTTATTTATGCACACCTGTGACCCAGATTCAGCCAACAGCAGGCTAAACCCTGCTGCCGGCTGATTTCACAGAGCTGAAGCAGGCTCTGCAAGGATAATAATGTTGGAATCCATCCAGGTAGCTAACTGGCAGCTGGCTGAGCATCTCAGTTTGCCGCTGTGATCCTGAAACAGCCGCTCCTGCCCCCTCCACAGCCTGGCACTCCAGTAAGTACTGAAGGGGCAAATCAGAGAACCGCTGACTGACAGACCCAGTAATCCAAGCAATGAGAAAGCTGGAGAACAGATTTGTTCAAATTGATCACACAACCAAAGGCCTAGAGCATCTAAATTATCTTGTGGATATTTTCTGTAAGTAGGATGTGTCCTCCGAAAGAAGGTCTTCTAAACAGCTTGTGACTTGGAGGCTTAGTTCGGAGCATGGCAAGCAGAGGGGCTAAGGCCTTTGTGATCACTCAGGGAGCAGAGGCTAGGCCATAGGGCAGTGCAACAAACTGGAAGTGGTGCAGAGAGTGCTGATGAGATGGGTAAATGGGAACATGTGTATAGGCATCTTTGAAATCTGCAGATGCCATGTATTCCCTTTGTCTCAGAGAAGTAATCACTGATACTGCAGATTCCATGCAAAATTTTGGATTTTGAAGAAATTTTGATTTTAGATCCAGAACAGAACGAATACCCCCTTTGGGCTTTGGTACCGTGAACCAGTTTGAGTAAAATCTTTTGAACCTGTCTTGTGGTGGTACTGGCACAATGACTCCCAGGGACAAATGGTAGTTCAACCTAACTGTCCTTGGACGGTTTTTGGTTAACTTGAAAGAAGAAAGCTGTGAGGTGGTAGGGTTTTGAAACCACTGACTGGACCCACAAGTCTGGGATGTCTGTGACCCAGAAAAAGGCAAGCTGTAACAGACAGCACCCCTCCCCCCCCCCCCCCCCCCACACACACTTAAGAGCGAGGGCATCATTGGAAAGAGGAATTTGGGAATAGCTTGAAGGACTTCATGAACCAAGCCTTGTGTGTAAAGAAAAGGCTGATCTTACAGTGCCTTGAAAAAGTATTCACACACCTTGAAATTTTCCACATTTTGTCATGTTTTAACCAAAAACGTAAATGTGTTTCATTGGGATTTTATGTGATAGACCAACACAAAGTGGCACATAATTGTAAAGTAGAAGGAAAATGATAGTTTAACATTTTTGACAAATATCTGAAAAGCGTGGCATGCATTTGTATTCAATGAATTTAATAGAGTTTTTGGTTTGTGGTGCTTTAAAGAGAGCTTTTAGTAGCATCTCACATTTTCGATCTACAAAATCTGACGGAAGGCACATCTTCAGTAGGAACAGTGAAATTGTTTTTTTTTGTTTTTTTTTTTTACGACAAAGATGGCAGTTTCAAGTACAGAAATAGCCACTACTTTGTGAAATCTTTTTTTCCCACTTGATAGACTTTAGTAAACATTTTGAGAGAGTCCAGGCGTCACAGACTTCACATTCTATTTGTGAACAGGGAATGCTTTTCAGGGTTTTGTATGCATGAAGCTCCCTCTTCAATATAGTGATTCCTCCAATACTGCCTCAGTATTCTCATTTCCTTCTGTGTCTGCAACCTCAAAAGACTGGTATACCAGGATCCAACTCCAGTTCCAGAGAAAAAGGAGTAGGATAAGAAGTGTGGCATGTTTGGGGCCTGGATGAAGCTTGCTGTATAAGGGCCATAATCTGTCCAAGGAATTTGTGACAAAGATGCAGAGAATCTTGCTTTAGCCAGTGTTCTATACAGAAGGGATGTTGGAAGTGTGTGACCAGTGTTGTGCTGTAACATCTGGTCATCCACCCGAGACCGAGTTCTGAGTGGTTGAATTTTACCACCCAGTCTGCATTGTGAAGTGAATACATTCCAAGCATAGCCCCATTTTTACAGTAATGGTCAGAGATACAGGGTGACCCTATCCTAATTGCACACAAGACTGGACTGTATATAAAGTCCAGACTTCACCTGTCACGGTGAGCATAGCCCACAAAGGAGTCTTAAGGGATTAGGGTTCATAGCAATGGAACACTGTTTTGGACCTGTACAGCACCCTGTGGCTATCTCAACGTGTTGCACTAAGCACCAAGGCGAGTGCCCACGAAGGATAAAGTGCCTGAAGCAGCATTACAGGCCGTCCAAACAGCGTGGGGTTCAGGTACAGCTCCCAAGGTTTTACAGGGGTTGCGCTGATCCAAATACACTACTTCAATGCAGCCATTAAATAACAATGAGTGTTTGGTTAAATCAGAAGATAAAATAAAAAAATATAATAAACTAATTAAGCCAGGTGTGATTTTCTACATGAAGGAGAAAAAGCTTATTATATTCTGACACTACCACAAAACTGAGGATTCATGGAGTGGAGTATGGTTATAGGATAGCATCCAGGGGGCATGTTCTCTAAGAATTGCCAGTGTATAATCACCTGAAGGTACATATTTGTAACCCATGGTGTTTGAATATTTTGCTAATGTCCTGTACTGTACGATTAAGATACTTTATTTTCTGGGAGTCCAGCTTCAGCATCTGTCAGTGGGGGAATGAGAGCACCACTGACCCTATCCACAGCTTATTAGCCTTCTTAGCTTCAAATATACCTACCACAATATTTAAAACCAAGACATGTTGGAGGTGCTGGTCCAGCTCTCCAAACGCACTCTGGGCTCTTCTGCTCTTATAAACAAGGTAGTTCAAGTCAAATAGAAGAGAGGCTTAAAATCCCATATATATACACACACACCTCCATAATGTCTAGGCAAATTGTATCATTTACCCAACTATGTATAACTGGATGGGAAAGGGATATAGATAAATTAGATGAAGAACAATGGGAGGCTGCTCTGACCCTGCTTACAAAAGCATCACTTTCCCCATCCCAAAAACACTCAGAATTGTATTCTACATTTCAGCCACATATTATTGCTGCTTCTTTTTGAAAGCTCAACTGAAGCAAATTTTATTTTATATGAAAGCAAAATGAAATGTCACCTAAATCAGGAGAATCTGCTAGATCTCTAACTTTTTCTTGGAACAGGCTACATATTAGACATTACAACTTGAAGACTTGAAATAACCAATTCCGGCGTGGCCGGCCGTGGACCATGATGGCCACTTAGAGGAGGAGCTCCAGGAGCCGCCAACTTCTACAGCGGATCATAGTGATGGGGGGGGGGGTTAATGGCCCTATTAGCAGCCTGCACCCTGATAGTGTGGGGCACATCACCGGAGGTATGGGGAAACAGATCAAGGAGGGACCCCACAAACAGAGTTCTTCACTCTGGAGGGTATCCCCTCCTCTCAAAATGGCGCCAGTCCCTGCTCCTCTTCAGACCTGCAGCAACATGTGGCTGGGGACAGACAAAGCTCTCCTCTGCAAACATCCAGCCCTGCAGATCCCCTTACCGCTACTCCTACCAGCAGTCCTCAGAAGACAAAACAACGCTGCTCTCCAGATATACAGAATATGGGTGAGCATTCTAACAATTTATTTTCACACAACACTGTTGTTCGTTGTAATATTCACAACTATTCATCAACTAACACCACTAGAGAATTCATAGAACATCTAGAGGACTATCCTGCTGAGTCTTTACCACTTACTACATCCTTAATGAAAGGTTAGTTACTCTTAAAGGCTCGCTGCATAAATATATGAGTTTTGTGATGCAAATGAATACAGAGGTAGAAAATTTGAGGGAGTGGGCGACCCATGTGGAATCTAAAATGGGTGAATTCGCTACAGCTCATAACAAATTAGTTGATGCCTATAATGACACAGAAGAAGAGTTAAAAGCTTTAAAATTGAAACTGGTGGATTTGGAGGACCGTTCACGTAGAAACAATATCAAGTTTAGGGGGGGGTGAGCGAAACTGTCCCGGTCGCAGACAACAGAAGATACGTACAACAAATTATCTCCACTCTGCAACCGCACACACATAGACTGCCGAAACCTTCCTTCATGGTCATGTCCCTCGGGATATAATTGCAAAAATCCATTTCTACCATGTAATGGAAGAATTAATGATCTTTGCACGGAAGAATAACCCTCTCCCAGCTCCTTACAACAGAATCTCCCTCTTCACTGATCTTTCCCAATACACCATTCGTGCTCACAAAAAAATTTATCTCATTTACGCAATTACTGCGGAATAACAACGTGAAATATCAATGGGGATTTCCCACTAAATTGCTGATTATGAAAGATAATCGTGTAATAACTTAGCTCTGAAGAGGGGGGTTTCCAATTAGCCAAGAAATGGAGAATTCTACCTGCGGAGGAGGAGCTTTCATCTAATAAGGCTTCCCGTAGGAAAGTTACATCTGAATGGGAGCAAGTAGCAGGATGATGTGACATAATTCTGTGTTTACACATTATTTTGGTTTACTTAAAGTGAAGTACATAAGTATTTGATCCCCTGCTGATTTTGAATGTTTGCCCACTCACAAAGAAATGATCAGTCTAAAAATCGAATGGTAGGTGTATTGTAACACTGAGAGACAGAATAGCAAAAAACAATTAAAAAGAAATGCATGTCTAACAAGTTATGCATTGATTTGCATGTTTATGAGGGAAATAAGTATTTGATCCCCTTCACAAAACATGACTTAGTACTTGGTGGCAAATCCCTTGGCAATCACAGAAGTCAGACGTTTCCTGTAGTTGGCCACCAGGTTTTCACACATCTCAGGAGGGATTTTGGCCCACTCCTCTTGGCAGATCCTCTCCAAGTCAAGGTTTGGAGGCTGACATTTGGCACCTCGAACTTTCAGCTCCCTCCACAGATTTTCAAATCGGATTAAGGTCTGGAGACTGGCTAGGCCACTCCGGGACCTTAATGTGCTCCTTTGTTGCCTTAGCCGTGTGTTTTGGGTCATTGTCATGCTGGTACACCCATCCATGACCCATTTTCAATGCCCTGGCTGAGGGAAGAAGGTTCTCACCCAAGATTTGACGGAACATTGCCCTGTCCATCATCCCTTTGATGCGGTGCAGTTGTCCCGTCCCCTTAGCAGAAAAACACCCCCAAAGCAGCATGTTTCTACCACCATGTTTGACAGTTGGGATGGTGTTCTTGGGGTCATAGGCAGCATTCCTCCTCCTCCAAACACGGCGAGTTGAGTTGATGCCAAAGAGCTCGATTTTGGTCAGCAGTCCTCCTTTGCATCATTCAGATATTCAGCGACAAACTTCAGACGGGCCTAGACATGTGTTTTCTAGAGCAGAGAGACCTTGAGGGCACTGCAGGATTTCAATCCTTGTCGGCGTAGTGTGTTACCAATTGTTTTCTTGGTGACTGTGGTCCCAGCTGTATGGACATCATTGACAAGATCCTCATGTGTAGTTCTGGGATGATTCCTCACTGTTCTCATGATCATTGACGCTCCACGAGGTGAGATCTTGCATGGTGCACCAGACCTAGGGAGACTTGACAGTTGTTTTGGGTTTCTTCCATTTGCGAATGATTGCACCAACTGTTGTCACCTTCTCACCAAACTGCTTGGCAGTAGTTTGGTAGCCCAGTCCACCCTTGTGTAGGTCTACAATCTTGTCCCTGACATCCTTGGACTGCTCTTTGGTCTTTGCCATGGTGGAGAGTTTGGAATCTGATTGTTTGATTGCTCCTATGGACGGGTGTCTTTTATAAAGGTAACAAAATTAGATTAGCAGCACTCCCTTTAAGAGACTGCTTGTCAGCTTGTTACCTGTATGAAAGACACCTGGTAGCCAGAAATCCTGCTGAATGATAGGGGATCAAATACTTATTTCCCTCATGAACATGCAAATCAGTGCATAATTTGCTAGACATGCATTTTCTTTTGAATTTTTTGTTGCTATTCTGTCTCTCAGTGTTACAATACACCTACCATTTGATTTTTGGACTGATCATTTCTTTGTGAGTGGGCAAACATTCAAAATCAGCAGGGGATCAAATACTTATTTCCTTCACTGTAGTATCTTGCAATCCAATTGGATTGTACATTCTATTATCAGTGACTCTCGGTATATACCCCCCAACCAGTTGAAGTGATTTGGTTCACATAAGCTTGTTTGTTAACTGTTCAATTTGTTTTTTTCCCAGTTCTATTCTTTCTATAGTTTTTTTTTTCTAGTTTTTTTTTTTTTTTTAACAGAGCATCAATACTTGCCTCATCTCCGGAACTTGTTACGATGTTTCCCGTTCTTTCAGGTTAATGGAGGCTCATCTATTTCCAACAGGTATATCTGGATGCTGTAATGAATCTATATTGTTTGTGAACACTAATAAGCAATTCCTGTTAAGTCAATTGAGGGCGACAAACCATCATATATGTTGTTAACTCCAATATGGTCTTGAAGATTGTTTATGAATGCCCATGGTCTCCATAGCCCTTTTAAACACTAGAGGTTGTGGAAAGAAGCACAACGGCTTCATGGGGATGTGATTTGTGTACATTTTTCCAATCTCAAAGCACCATGTTGCTCGCATAGATTGTTTCCGCATATTTTTACAGCTAATGGCCCTGAAAAGAAATGCGGAGTTCTTATTGCAATCAGACATTCCGTTGCATTTTCATTGCATTCACAGGTGGTGGATTGTAAGGGCAGATTCCTAATTATGGTTTGTGAACTAAACAATATTCCCTATACCACTGTGAACTTATATGCTCCTAATATCAACCAAATCTCCTTTTTTGAACTCGCTAAGGAAAAAATTTGCAAAGGTCCAGAGGGGTTTTTTGCAATTGTGTGGTGACTTTAATGCCATTATTAACAAATCTTTGGATAACTCCAATTCTTCCTGAAGCCTGAGACATTCTTTAGCTCATGTCTTAAAAGAAGCCAATTTATACGGTCCTTAGAGATGTCTCCACGCGCCTGAAAAAGACTTTACATATTACTCAGCTCCTCAAGTCCTATTCAAGGGTTGACTTTTTTTTAATGGATATTCAATTATTACAGAATGTCTCTAAAGGAGAAATACACCCAATCACATGGTCAAACCACGCGCCTATATCCTTAACTATAGAAGAGACTTTAAAATTTTCTCTGGTGTTTTTATGGCGCAATGATACCTCTATGTTTTTTAATCCTGCCTTTCACTCTACCCTTTCTAAATCCTTACAGGAATTCTTTGACATTAATGCCTCTCCCGATACCAATGTATTTAGCATTTGGTGTGCTCATAAAGCCTATTGCAGGGGACTACTGCTAAAAATTGGCCTCACAGGAAAAAAGGCACAGGAACTGGGTTTTTTCTGAAATTGTAGATAAAATTGCTAGGTTGGAATCTCAGCACAAACAATCCCTATCACCTAGTACCTTACAAGAATAACAAACTAATAGACTACAACATGGGAAAAATCTTAAACGGGCTAAAGCTACCTATTATACTCAAGGAAACAAGGCAGGTAAATTGCTTGCGAATTACCTTAATGCTAGACAATCTAAATTATCTTCCATGCTGGATCCTATATCAAATAAAGTAAGTTTTCACCCTAATAAAATAGCGGAAGCTTTTCGCTCCTACTATTCCCAACTATACAAATCTTAAAGATGACCCAAATACCCCCCAGCCTACCCCTGACCTGATTAAAAGCCTTTTTGATAATTTTCAATTGCCTGAACTCGACCACCAAAAGTTGGAGGAGCTAAATCAACATATCTCGGAGAGTGAGATAATAGCACCTGTCAAAGCGTTACTGAAAGGGAAAATCGCCGGGTGTGGACGGTTTCTCCACAGATTATTATAAGGAATTTCAAGATACGTTACTGCCTCATCTTAAAAGGACATATGATGAAGCTGTGACCACAGCATCATTTCCTTCTGAGATGTTGAAGGCAATCATCGTCACTTTACCTAAGCCCAGTAAGAATCCGGACCGCCCTCAAAACTTCAGGCCAATATCTCTATTAAACAGGGACCTTAAAATATACGCTAAAATCATTACATTTCTCTTATTAAAAATAACCCCTTTCCTCATTCAAGCTGACCAAGTAGGCTTTGTTAAAGGGTAGACAAGCAGCAGATGGCATTCATAGAGAGCTCAATTTGATGAGGCTTACTGAAATTCGTAGGTCGCGGGCTGTTTTCGTAGCATTAGACACTGAATAAGCTTTCGATAGAGTCCACTGGAATTATCTAGATGCTACTCTAAATAATTTTGGTATCTGTGGGTATATTACTGTAAGTTGCTATTACGGCCTTATATACAGTTCCCACTGCACAAGTGTTTACATCTAACGCTTTATCGGTCTCTTTTAATATCACCAATGGAACAAGACAGGGTTGCCCCTTGTCTCCTATTATTTTTTCGTTGGTGATGGAACCTTTGGTGACTGTAATTAGAATTAACCCACTAATCTCCGGAATCCAAATGGCCCATAAATCTCATAAAATAGGGTTATTTGCAGATGACGTCATACTCACTGTAATAGATCCCCTTAATTCATTAATGGAAATTGCAGGTGATTAGTGCAGTTTCCTATTATAAACTCAACAAACTCCTGCGCCCTACCAGTGGCTTTGGCGAAGGGCCCATTGAAATGTCTCAAAGACACATTCCATTATAGCTGGACTCATAAGAAATTAGATTACTTGGGTATATGTATATCTGCCCCTTCCTCTAATACATTTAAAGAGAACTATGAAAAATTATACCAGTCAAATCTAGTGGAATTGACACGACTTGAAAAGTTTGAACTTTGCTGGAGAGGTAGAATAGCGGCTTTTAAAATGTTGATATTTCCCAACATACTATATTATTTTAGAATGATTCCGCTTGTTATACCCCATACCTACTTCCGGAAGATGGAAGCGCCATTGAAAAGATATATATGGAGAGGGAAAAAAATTGCGGATCCCATTCCTGTCTCTCACTAAGCATAAATCTAAGGGAGGTCTGGGGCTACCAGTTATTTCCACTTATTACTATGCGGCACTTTTAGATCAACTTCAAGCGTGGTTAACCCCTTCAGATAAATTATGGGTACAAATAGAACAGAATGTAGTCCCCAATAAAAAACTTCAAGCTTTATTGACGGCTAGAACCATTACACCTAAACTCTTAAATACTCTTAATAAACGCTTGAAGCATGGACAGTAGGCCTAAAAAAAAAACATGCCACTCCTCTCTGAAGCTTAGAATGGATATATCTTTAATAGCGCATGAACACTTTATCCACACTCTTAATACAAGACCTCTGAGAGAACTGAGATATCGTACATTCACTGAGATCAGCTGTACAAAGTTGGGAAGTTGTATGTACCCCTTTAAACAAATTAGCGACTATCATATATCGAACCCGAGGAAGTGGGTAGAAGTGGATTCGAAAATTTGGCATACTTTATCTAATCCCATTAGATTAAAAGTATATCATGGTTCTATAAGTATCTACAATACGAAAATGATCATTCTACCCTGACCTGTATAGGTAGGTGGGAAAGGGATCTGCAAAGATCGTTTACCCGAGATGAATGGTATCCTGCATTTGGGTATCACCAAATGTACTAATCATTGGGACAGTTCTTTAAAAACCTTGTACCGTAGCTACATTATCCCATATAAATTATCTAAGATGCACTCTGACGCATCACCCTCATGTTGGAGGAATTGTGGCAGTGTGGGCAAATACAAATTATGTGGGAGTGTACCCATCTACAAAAATTTTTGCAAAATGTTGTCGCACTAATTTCTCGAGTGTCTGGAATGACTACAAGTCCAGCCCCTCATTTAGCACTATTAAATCTCTCTTTAAACCTTTTCCCTGTGCAATACAGAACGATAATTGGCCACATTCTAATTGCAGCCAGACTTATAATTGCTAATGCTTGGAAATCATCCAAAACCTTCACTATATTGGACGTTATTCATAGAGTACACTACCACTATATTTATGAGCGGGCTGTTGCCGTTTCTTCCCAGGACACTGGGCTATTTGATTCTAGGTGGTCTTGTTGGAAAGATATGTTTATGTTACATAATGTGAATCTATAGGATTGGAGTACAATATGCACATAATCACGAGTGATGGTGCATTGATTAGAACGAATATATTTTGGAATTTGAACTCTTAACTTTATTCTTTTTCTATTGTTCCTTTTTCTGTATTACCTGTGAGCGATACTATATTTTGGGTCTATGCTTACAGGACATCTGTGATGGCACTGTGTATACTATGTTGGTACTATATGATCAAAGCATTATTCTTACTGTTTGATGATATATATGCATTTTCAGACTTGTTACATGGTTTGATATGTTATGGCTCATCAAAGTTGGCGGATTAGGACAAATATGCGCGTGTTCTATCAGTGTTACGAGCGTACTATCATTGTTACACTTGGTTTTGATTCTGTACCTTTTTTCTATTGTTATATACTTTGTTAATTTCAACAAAAAAGATTTGAAAAAAAATAGCCGATTCCAAACAACTTACCTTAACACTTTCATGTATGGACTGCAGCTGGGCTGCTAAGGCCACAAATGTCTGGTAGAGCTTCTGCATTGCCATGGATAGGTCTGCAAAACACAGTATATTTGGTATCACCAGAAGTAGAAAAAAACATATATATTTGGTAGGAAAGAAGTAAACAAAGCAAGTAAAATTCTGCAGCAGTCAGCTCAGTCTAGTAGCTACCCATCTGCAACAGCGTGAAAAAGCTTACAAATATGTTGTAGTTGACTTACAAGGCAAGCAATGGCTTTGGGTCAAATTGAATTATTTTTTAAAATTAGTTTAGAATTATTTTAAGGCATATTGGCCACACGACCCCAAAACAATAGCCAATTCTGGTTGTAATGGAATTAAGAATTGAAGAAAATATTAATAAAATAGTTTTTCCCCACAGGGTTGGCCTGGGAATCTATCACTGTATTTCAACTTCTATGTGATATACACGGCTCAAAAAAATTAAAGGAACACTTTTTAATCAGAGTTTAGCATCAAGTCAATTAAACTCCTGGGATATTGATCTGGTCAGTTAAGTAGCAGAGGGAGTTGTTAATCAGTTTCAGCTGCTTTGGTGTTAATGAAATTAACAACAGGTGCACTAGATGGGCAACAATGAGGCGACCCCCAAAACAGGAACGGTTTTACAGGTGGAGGCCACTGACATTTTTGTTTTCCTACTCATCTTTTCTGAGTGTTTTTCAGGTGCACTAAATGGGCAACAATGAAACGAAACAGGAATGGTTTTACAGGTGGAGACCATTGACATTTTTTCCCTACTCATCTTTTCTGGCTGTTTTTTACTAGTTTTGCATTTGGCTAAAATCATTGTCACGACTGGTAGCATGAGGCGATACCTGGACCCTACAGATGTTGCACAGGCAGTCCAACTGCTCTAGGATGGCACAGCAATACATGCCATTGCCAGAAGGTTTGCCATGTCTCCCAGCACAGTATCAAGAGCATGGAGGAGATTCCAGGAGACAGGCAGTCACTCTAGGAGAGCTGGACAGGGCCATAGAAGGTCCTTAACCCATCAGCAGGACCGGTACCTGCTCCTTTGTGCAAGGAGGAACAGGATGAGCACGGTCAGAGCCCTACAAAATGACTTCTACCAGGCCACTGGTGTGAATGTCTCGTACCAAACAATCAGAAAGATTTTGTGAGGGTGGCCTGAGGGCCCAACGTCCTCTAGTGGGCTCTGTGCTCAGAGCCCGGCAGCATAGAGCTCAACTGACACCCTGTGCTTTACAGGTTCACCCTGACCACGTGACAGACGTGCATAGGTCTGGAGAAGCCGTGAAGAACGTTATGCTGCCTATAACATCATTCAGCATGACCGGTTTGGTGGTGGGTCAGTGATGGTCTGGGAGGGACGCACAGACCTCTACAGGCTAGACAATCGCACCCTGACTGCCATTAGGTATCGGGATGAAATCCTGAGACCCATTGTCAGACCCTACGCCGCTCGGTGGTTCTCAGGCATAGAGATAAGTGAAGGAAAGATGGCCTCCACTTATCTGTATGCCCTGGGAGGACCGGAACAACATCAATTCCAGTTCCAGCACCCTGTAAACAAGGCCATTTAAAAAAAAATTTATTTTTTTTTTTAAAGCACTAGATCAATGCTTTTTTTCATCTAATGCTTTGCATTGTAAAGGAGAGATGTGGGGTCTTATTGACCCCATATCTCTCCATAAAGAGGACCTGTCACTACTTACTTCTATCAAAAGGGATGCATGCATTCCTTGTGATAGGAATAAAAGTGATTTAAAAAAAAAAAAGAAAAAAAATTAAAGGGACAGTGTAAAAAAAATAAATTAAAAAAAAAAACTTTAAAGTTCCCCCGTCCCCCCGAGCTCAGTGTAGTGGTGAACACATACGCTCTCGCATATGTAAACTGTGTTCAAAGGACACATGTGAGGTATTGCCATGAATGTCAGAGCAAGAGCAATAATTCCAGCACTAGACCTCTAAAAATTTCTACAGGTTACCCAGTGTAGTTAAAAAGTGTCACCCTTGGAGATTTTTTTTTAAGCACTGTAGTTTGATGCCATTCTACGAGCATGCACAATTTAAAAGCATGACATGTTGGGTATCCATTTACTCAGTGTAACATCAACTTTCATATTTTACTAAAAAATTGGGGTATATATTGTTTTTTTTTTAATCAAGTGTATTTGTTTCCAAAAAAATTGTGTTTGAAAATTATATTAATATTTAAAAACTGTCCATTTTGGTTTTCGACCAAGTGCAACTTGAATTTTCGGTTTTGGCACCAGAATTTTCATTTCGGTGCACCACTAGTTGTCAGGCATGTATACAAGCATGTGGGGGCCATACAAACTACTGAGTACCATTGTGAGTTGCTGCAATGAAATTTCAGCAACATGGGCTAGCCTGCTGCATCATTTTTTCACTTTGATTTTCAGGATGTCTTTGAATTCAGTCCTCTGTAGGTTGATCATTTTTATTTATATCAAACAATGGGGCATCCTTACATTCCTAATACATTACCCAGTCCATATCAGTATAGATATCCAGCATGATATTTTTGCCCATTGAGATCTGATGTATTTTCAAAGTGTTCCTTTATTTTTTTTTGTGTAATATAATAATAAAAAAAAGTTGTTTAAAATAACCTACACAAGCAAAAACAGGCTGAAAAAAAGAACTAACCCAATGCACATAAACGACTATATCGCCTTTACCCTAAGGCACACTATTGCTGTCCCATATGGGTACAGCAGCATAGTATGTTAAACCTACCTTCCAAAGTATATAAGCCAAAACCATATTTTAAAACTTCTTAAAAGGTCTTCTACAGCCCGTGATGGCTCCATCCTGAGTTAGCGTAAGTTCACACTGTAGCGGTTGGTAGTGGGAATCGCATCTGTTCCTGTATCCACAACAAAAATGCACAGCTCTATACAAACACGTGGGGGTGCCATTAATTCTTAATGGCACCC
This sequence comes from Staurois parvus, assembly GCF_062004578.1. Lineage (NCBI taxonomy): Eukaryota > Metazoa > Chordata > Amphibia > Anura > Ranidae > Staurois > Staurois parvus. The sequence goes on along the minus strand of NW_028318183.1, from coordinate 4,886,722 downwards.
CCACGCATCTCAACTTATAGTGCATTTGCGGGTGCACGTATGGTACAAAAACATAATGTGATTTCCCTGCAGCTGCTGTTTGAAAATGGTGCGGGCATCTTTTTTTTTTGCAGGAAACACAGGCACAGCAGCCCATTGACATGAATGGGCTGCTATGACCATGCAAACCTGCTCAAGTGTGAACCTAGCCTTATTGTAAGGATGACGCAACCATTGGGACCAGCATCCCCTAGTGCCACAGGAGTGAACACAGTCCTGTTCTTTCAAGCCGCACATGCGCATTGTGTACTTTCTGCTGTTGCAGATGCTGAGCTCATCATATGTGACAGGAAAGAATAAACACCGAGTAATCACAGAGTATAGATTTTAAGAACACTTCTAATATGGTTTTGGCATCCATTCTTTGAACTTAAAAGAAAAAGGAGCCATTGCTGAGAGTTACGTTTAGCACACTATGCTGCTATACCCATATGGGTCAGCATAGTGTTTTTTTTCTTTTTTTTTTTGTAAAGGAGAACGAAGCCATTAAAGAACACAAAATGAAAACGGTTATCTTGTCTAAGGGTAACCAGTTGGTAAAATAAGTATTGAACACGTCACCATTTCTCAGTAAATATTTTTCTAAAGGTGCTATTGACATGATGTTTTCACCACATGTCGGTAACAACCCATGCAATCCATACAAAGAAAGCAAAACAAATAAGTTCAAAAAATAAAGCGGAGCTCCACCCAAAAGGGGAAGTTTTGCTTTAAAGACCCATTAAGGATTGACACCTTTGGGGAGTGGGTACCCAAAATTGACAGGTATCCACTCCCACTTACGCTGCAATTGCTTAGGCACTCGGAGCGGAAGCTGTCCTCCTATCCTCCCTCCCCGTAGTCTTCTAGGACACGTGTAAAGTCCCACAAGACTACAGGACCATTCAGAAAGTGCATCGCTATTCGTGCATGCGAAGTGGGCACCCGGCTGTGAAGCTGCAGGCTGTCACAGCCGGGTGCCCACACTGAATATGCCAGTGCCTGGAACACCAGACGGCTGGTGAAACAGGCTGCGGGGAGGACACCGCGGATAGTGGGACAATTAAATAGCAGTTTTTTTAAAAGTCAGCAGCTACAGTTTTGTAGCTGCTGACTTATTTTTTCACAGTGCAACTGGAACTCCGCTTTAAGTTATGTGTAATAAAATGGAATGACACAGGGAAAAAGTATCGAACACAAAGAAAGGGAGGAGCAAAAAGGCATGGAAAGCCAGGATACTAGCTGAAATTATCAGTAATTAGAAATCAATTCTGCCCCTTGTCAGTGCAAATTATTAGCAGCTGTTTCAGTCTCAACTGATGGCCTATAAAAAAGGAGTCTCAATAGCAAGGTATCACACAAGAAACATCTCATGATGGGTAAAAGCAAAAACCTTATTGTTGCAAAACAAACTGATGGCATTTGTTACAGAATGATTTCTAAACTTCTGAATTTTCCAATGAGAACTGTTGGGACCAAAAGTGGAAAGAACATAATTTCACCATAAACAAGCCACGACCAGGTGCTCCTCGCAAGATTTCTGACAGAGTGAAAAGAATTATCAGAAGAAGAGTAGTCCAAAAACCAATGACCACTTGTGGAGAGCTTCAGAAAGCATTAAGAAATTAGCAAGTACAATTGTTTCTAAGAAAACAATAAGTAATGCACTAAACCGCCGTGGCAAGTATGCACGTGCACCACACAAGACTCCATTACTGAAGAAAAAGCATGTTGAAGCTTGTTCAAAGTTTGCTGCAAAACATTTAGACAAGCTGTTGCACTACTTTTTATCTTACAGTCATGCATAAGAAAGTATAGAGGTATAGAGGCAAAGAGACAGGAGATATGTCATGCCACATTGAAAATAGAAAAGCCATGACTTGTGTCAAATAAGCACAAGTTACAACCAGTAAGAAAGACCCCTCCAGCTTCCCACCTCATACCTTGTGGCGTTAAGTGTGAGCTGTTTGCTTGTGTTGCCAGGTGGTTTTCCAGCTCCTCAATCTGCTGCCTGTATTGCTGTAACTGGACTTCAAACTGCTCCACTAAAACCCGGAAGTAGCTTTAAAAAAAAAAAACAAAAAAAACAAAAAAAAAACACACATTATATTACAAGGTAAAGGTGTGTGCTAAACAAATCCCTGACACAATGAAAGAGAAAAGGAGGAGGAGGAAGAAGAGGAGGAAGAGGAAGAAGAGGAAGAGGAGAAGGAGTTTGCAATTCCACAGACACACAAAAACACTATTCAGTTTTGTGCTTTTGTGAAAATTCTCACAGTAAAATTCATTGTAAACATCTTTTCTGGGAGTCTAGTGAGAGACACAGGAAATCTTAGACTTGGGTTATACTGCCACCTACATAGGAAATTTACACTGACACCAATAAAGTCATTGGCCAGCACAGGATAGCCCCACCCACAACCATACACCTCAGTTTTGAAGCAAAGTAGTACGAAGAGCATGAAAAAAAAAAAAAAAAAAGTTTGTGTCCCTCAAACTCCAAGAAAGAATTCTAAAGCAAGTAAAAAATCCTATTTTCTTTCACGTCCATTGAGGGACACGAGAATTCTTAAGACTGTAGGGATGTCCAAAAGCACACTGAGGAGTGAGCAACATAGTAATAAAGGCCAACAGGCTCAAGAAATGGTAACAAAAAACTGCAAACTGTGTACAGTCTACGGTCTACAAATTCAGCAGCGATTGAAGTAGGATAGTAAAGTGGTCCATGAGAACAAAAGCCTTAGATTGTGACCCATCTACGGCCATTCCTGTTCACGAGAAGGTGATCTAAATCAGCTTCTTATGTGTGTTCTTGATGTGAAATATCCTTTTGATCAACACTTGCTTGACCGGTTAAAAATTGAAAAATAACAGACTTACTTAGTTGGATCATCAGGTGCAAACAAAGGGAAAAAAAAAAACAACTAATGCTGCCGCCATATCTAAGAATTGGTAAACTGCAGTATAATAAAATGGTGTTTTTGGGATTAACACGCCTTTAAAAATAATCTGTCATATTCCAGAAGAAAATCTCCATTCAAAAACACATTACATGTTTTTACAGTAGACCTAATTATTTTCTTAAAAATAAGCTATTAATTTTGTCCAAGTTTCGGATAAAGGAAGGGCTGCTGAAATGTGCTGGTATGTTAGCATAATTTATCTCTAAATATTCTGCTAAAACCCTTTCCCTGCCGTCTATGTGTTTTGTGCACACATTTAATAATTTTAGGCTTGTAGATTAGTTAAAACCACCAAACCGTATATATTTTCTGAAAGCAGACCCTGGAGAACAAAATACTGGTAGTTCCATATTTTATATCACACAATTATGAGCGCAATGGTTTATCAAGCCATTTAGTTGCACTTAGGATAAAACATGCGTAGGCGCTTTAAAAACAATGTGTTCCAGAAAGCCACTGCGCTCCACAGCTTAACTGAGACAAACCGGAAGTGACGTGATCAGGCCCCGCTGATGGGCTCATGTTAGGGGGAAGTGTATTGTAGCACATCAATCAATTACACATTTTAATAATTTTTCTCTACTTTTGATTTTATTTTTACTTTGATGTGTTGTTTTAATTTTTCAAGTTGGTTATATAGAGTATTTAAATTTTGAAGTGGGGGGAATGCACCATAGCACATCAATCACTGATGCACAGTATTGCTTACTTCAGTTGATCTCAGTTGGAGGCAGGATTGTCCATGCAGCACTTTTCTTGTATCACATTGAGTAGGTGGGAGGCGTATTGTGGCACACCACCACAGAAAGCTCAGCTGGTTTCCACATCACAAATAAGAGCAGGATTGGCAGCGCAACATTGTACTATTTTCCTATATCACACTAATTTGTGTTAGGTGATAGCAGCAGCCTATATATCCACATACACCATTCACTGCACAGGAATTTTCTTTATTCATCCTTAAAATAGCATGCGCCAGTGAGATGATAAACTTTAGTACCTAAACTTTTCTTTAGGCAAGACGTTATAAGCTTTCACAGGTCATCAGTTTATTGTTAACCATGAACAACGGTCTCCTGCCAGCATGCGCAGCAAAATGTAAAAAGTGTAGCACGCGTGACATCTTTGTATGTCAGTGTTCCTGATGGGGCAGAGGTGTGTGTGTTTGTGAGAACTTGGATGCACCTTTACCTATACAGCCTTGAGATCACTTGCATCTGAAAATTAACCCCCTGAGGCTCCCGACATATGACATACATCAGTGGTAGAAAGAGGGATGAGCAACAGATTCACCTGATAGCAGGCCCCACTAGTATTTTATTCTTGCCTTTTTCACTTTCCCCAAACCACTAATATTGCAACAAAAATTCCTGTGAAAATCTTGGTTTATCCCAAAGTTAACCCTTGTTCAGAGCGACATGCATCATGCATTTACCCTTACCCCGCATTTTCAATTTTTGTTTTGGGGAGCAAAGAGAAAGTAAAGAATTGAATTTTTATGGTTCAAGTTAACCTTTTACTTTTTCAGACTCCAAATATTACAGGGTTGCTTAAAGAGCACCAAAGGTTAGTATAGACATCGCAGGATGAGAAATGGCTACACACCAGCCCTAATCTGCCTACATATGCCTGACTTTAGAGTAAAGAGGTCAGCATAAAATGTGTATTTAGTCACACATATTTTATAATTAATTTATGATGTCAATTTATAGGCAACTCATGCTTAGAAATACTCTTCAGCAAAATCCAGCAGTAATCTTAATTTCTCCATGAAGCAGATATAACTATTTAATGTCTCTATCTTCTGATCCTAATATTTTTTTTAATTCTGCCCTGTGGTGAGGTGTCCTGTGTCTCCCACCTTTCTGTATGGATCTTTAGGGTTGCCCTAACAGCCAACAAATTCTTCCTTTTACTGACTTGTTTCATTAGATAACACCACCTGGCACAACCAGCAGTAGTCCACTAGAACAGAATGATTCCTCCCCACATGACAGCTAAATAGCCAGAAAGTCCAGCAGAGGTTGGAAAGGGACAGGGGCTCAGAAATTTCTGATTTTCTTCTGCTTACTAAAACTTACTCTAATGGTGCTGTATTTTCATGCTGCAGACCTGGCGGTGTCTTCTGTGTTCTTAAAGCTATTTCAGCATTTTTAAGTTCCTGAAAGATTAACAGAGCGCAAGAATTTAATGCATAACAAGATTAGACAAAATATTTTTCTTACAAAAGTACATTTGGCTTTATCTATTCAAATAGATAAAGTAAACATCACACTTTCTATCACATTCAGGTTTCCAAGGTGCAATTCATTCTAAGCCCCAAACTTTTACTAGTGCTTTTTTTTTTTTTTTTACTGGTGGAGTGCAGACACTCTAACTTGTCTGAGATTTCTCAATCTAGCATTCAATTAATTGCAGAAATATTTATAGCTTCAGAACATTTCATACTACCATACAAGTAAGACTACCTTGGTGGATCAGCTAAGGAAGGAACATACCGGTAGGTACTCGTCCAGAATATAAAATAAAAAATAAAACAAAAAACACACATACTGTACATATACACACACACACACACACACACACACACACACACAGTATACCAAGCAGAAGCAAGCTGCATAACTGTAGATAATTTTCTAAGTCTGCACCCAAGGAATTTCCTCTTTCTGAGGAACGGCATCTTGATTCACATTACCATTCGAGGAAGAGGGAATTAACTTATACGGTTTCCAGTTTAGAAAATCAATCAAGAAGTCAACTGTGTGTATGCAGTCTAACCTGTCATTATAATGATAGTGTACAAGACCTCATGTGAAATCAGTATGCATGTGTGAAAGGATAGTAAGACAGGGTATGAAGAACCTGGAAACACAAGAGATGAAAAGATAAGATATTTATATGTTATAGGATAAGAAATTTGTTTTAATAATATTTGTTCAATGTCAGCGTATAAAAAAAGTACTGAAGCCTCTGAATCAACATAAGGCGGGAGTGGTCAGCAGCAAAAATCTAGATATATAATTCAGTACAGTTCATTGTAAGACCATTGCTAAAACTCCCAGACTGTAGCTTAACCACTTGCCTACCAGGCACTTATACCCCCTTATTTACCAGGCCAATTTTCAGCTTTCAGCGCTGCCGCACTTTGATTGACAATTGCGCAGTCATGCAACATTGTACCCATATGAAATTTTGATCATTTTTTTTCTCACAAATAGAGCTTTTTTTTGGTGGTATTTAATCGCCACTGGGCGCTTTACTTTTTGCGCTATAAATAAAAAAAAGTCCAAAAAATTTGAAAAAAAAAAAAAAGTTTCTTTGTTTCTATTATAAAATTTTTCAAACAGGTATTTTTTCTCCTTCACTGATGTGCGTTGATGAGGCAGCACTGATAGGCGGCACTGATAGGCAGCACTAAAGGGCACTGATAGGCAGTACTAATGAGGTGGCACGGATAGGCGGCACTAATATGCAGCACTGATAGGCGGCACTGATAGGTGACACTGATGATGGGTACTGATAGACGGCACTGACTGGCATCACTGCTGGGCACTGACTGGCGGCACTGACTGGCACAACCCCTGGGCACTGACTGGTGGCACTGACTGGCAGCACTGCTGGGCTGCACTGGTGGGTGGCACTGGTGGGTGGCACTGGTGGGTGGGCACAGGTGGGCGGCACTTCTGGGCACAGGTGGGTGATCTGCTGGCACAGGTGGGCGGAGCTAGTGGGCGCACTGCTGGGCACCGATCATCAGGGCACTGATCATCAGTGCCCTGATGATCGGTGCCGATCCCCACACGATCTGACAGCGTGAGGAAAGTGCAGCCGAGAACCGGCACTTGCATTTCCCTCTGATCAGCGTGTCATTGGACACCGCTGATCACGTGGTAAAAGGCCGCTGTGATTGGCCTTTTACCACATCACGTGATCAGCTGTGTCCGTAGGACACATCGATCACAGAGATCGCCCGGTGCGCGCCCCCTGGGGCGCGCAGGAGAGCGCGTTCTGGGAGGACGTCATATGACGTCCACTCAGAACTGGCCGGCCGCAGTGAAGCCGTCATTCGGCTATCTGCGGTCGGCAGGTAGTTAGAAGAAGAGCTTGAAACTGGCTAAACTCTTGGGAAACACCCTGCAATGATATAGTACAACATACCTGAGCAGTTTCAATTTTCAGTTTGTCAATAGCCAGAGTGTTTCTCTGAAGGCCACTGGAGGCAACTGATAAAAGTTGCTTCAAGGCTTTGATATCTTCCTCAACTTTCATCATAGCTTTAGAAGACATTCTGCTGATCTCTTCTTGCACCTGTTTCTGTTCCTTCACAAACTTTCTGCATAGGAAGACAAATCGTAAACTTAACAAAGTGCTCATTACAATAGCAACACCCCATTACTCACACAGAACTGGAAAGAGAAAATATCAATGTATGATGATCAAGGAAAAAGAATCAAATGTGTCATTTTCTTTGTATGGAACTGTAAACTTCTGCAAAAGAGGTGAATTATGCGGTAATGTAACCCACCAATTTCAGGTAGAGACAGATGGAAAGAAAGGATGCGCTGGATCAGACCAGCAAAAACTCTTCAAGAAGTTATATTTAGCAATAATCCAAGGAAGACAGAGAATCGTAGCATTTGAAGAGCGCTTTGGGATGAACGAAAAAAAAAAAAATTATATTCACCTAGGTGGATGCAGCATCGATCCCAGCTGTATCTGTGCCCTGCTGCTTCTAAGCCTGAGAACTGTATGATCAAAGACTGATGACTGCTCAGTTCTCAGTCTTTGGTGAGCAGAGAGCCAGTGACTGTCAGTATAATGTCCCTCCAGCTCTCGCTGGGATGGGGGTGAGAGTGGCTCGCTGAGAGGTTGGGCCAGCTGCTGAGCCAGGCATCTGAGTGGATGCCGACTGTAATGTCAGAATCTTGGACTGGCCGAGTCACGCTAAAGCCCGCTGTCGGCTGAAAACAGGAGTGCAGTTAGTGTGACACTCCTGTGATCCACAAGAGAAGTACAGCCAAAAAAGCTTTGACCATACTTCTTCAATGTTAATCTTATTAATTGTGGTAAATACCAGTTATTGTGGATACAGGTTTAATAGCTACATTTGTAAATGTTAAAAACCTGTTAAAGCAAATGCTCACTCTTTAGATGAACCTGACCTGGCCTAACAAGTGCATAATGAGAACAGTACAGCAGTGTAGGTACCTGTGTTAGGATTTAACCTGATCCCTGTCAACTGCTTTCTAAATCTAGATTAAGTCTCTCCACTTGGCACCAACCTCTTGTCAGAAAGAGGCAGGTCTTAGAGCCAAAAGTGTGGAGTTTTGTTCAAGTTGAAGCCCTGTATAAAGCTTCAGGAAGCTTAAGGAATCAATTTGAAGCGGAAGGACACTCATTTTCTTCCTAACCCCAGCCTGTAACAGAGTTTTTGTTTTTGGGGGGCGGGGGGGGGGGGGGGGCTGGGGGCAAGTACCATGCTCCTACGTCTCGATCCTCACCTAGGAAGATGATGTTACTCATCCCTCCTTCTCTATCTGGCCGCAGGTACCTGGGACACATCACACAGGATGTCCCAGTGCCACGTGTTCTTGCGCATGCCAGTGAGGAGACAGCTGTGATTAATCAGAAAGCCACAGATGGCTCCCAAAATCACTGGGGACCCATAGTAACGAGAATAAATAGCTGCAGCAAGACAGTGCAGGACCCCAATGGTAAGCACTTACATTTTTAAAAGTCAGTAGCTACAGTATTTGTAGCTGCCCACTTCATTTTTTTCAAAACTTGCTGAAGATTTTCTTTAAAAGGCAAATACCTTGCAGGAACCACAATATGGCTCCTCTTTAGCACCTTGATATTCTGCAGGATAACTCAGGTTCAAGTTTTTTCTTTTTTTTGTAACATACATACAATAAACATAATCAATACTTGTCAATGACATAAGAAAAATAAACTTTTCATCTACGCAAGCACAAAAATGTGGCATTAAAAGAAAGCACATTAAAAAAAAGGAGTGAAACTTACTATAAACACACAAAGTTTAGTTATACTTACTGAAAATTTTCTACATCTTGGCAGATTACTTGAGGTAGATTTTCATCCTTAAGTGCTTTGCTGTCTCTGCAGAAAACAAAAGCCAAATTAAAAAAAAAAAAAAAAAAAAAAAAAAGTGTATGAACAGGGATTGTTATAAACATGCTACTCCTGCTATGTCTGCTCTTTCCAGCACTAAAAATTCAAACTGACAATCTTGAATTTGATTTTGTGCTTCTCAGTTTCAACTCACTGACATGACTGGATGCAAGGGGTGTAAACCAGCAGACAAGCAACCATACATTGCTCAAAAGGTATTTTCTGTCTGAGATACGGTGCACTACTGGTATGATAGGTTTGTCATAGAGAACCAAGTGTACACGGATATACACGGCTAGAGAAATTAAACAACTCTCATCCATGCTAAATAGCACGGATAGAGGAATCTTACCTGCTGGCTGTTGAATACAACAGCCATGGCACACAAGGCAGTCTATATACAGTGGCACTGCCAAAAAATGGAATACATCTGATAGGATGCAGTCAATGTTTGGTTGATAATTTTTCACTTGGCTCAGATGAATTTTAAATCCACTTTGTCAAGCTGGGTGGTGCTTGCAGGGCTACCCCTCACCTCGAATTTGGCCAATGCAACAAGACTGCTCTGTTGTTTTAAGTCACTCTAAGGGCCTGTTCCAATGTCAACAAGTTGAGATGACTGAGATGCATGTGCAGATTTTCAAAACAGGAAGTTTCTCTTCTGAATGGATGTTGATGCCCAAGATTTCTGGGTCCTCAAAATAAGCCAGGAAGTGCTAGTTGCGAAGTGGTTTTTAATTTTTTAAAGTTCTTCTTAATGGATACATCATATGTGATTCAAGAGGATGGATCTGGACACTGGAGAGTGCGGGAGGCTATACTTACCCAGGTTAAAGGGAAAAAGCGCTATTTGACCTGAAGTAAGAGGTCATATACAGGACATGAGAGTATATATGTATGTTGGTGAAGGAACGCACAAATGAGGATGTGCTTGAGCACACAGTAGTGGAGTGGAGGATCACCACATATAATGAGAAGGATTTTTATATATTATTTCCAAGGGCAATTTTTTTGTTTTGGTGTTGGGACTTCACATATTGGCTATATAATGTTATGTAATATATATGGTTTATGGTACTACTTTTATTTGCATTGCAGGAGCATCACATTGTGTAGCACTTTATTTTGATTCAACTGCAGTATATGTGGGAACACATATGGTGTCAACAGCAATATAACATATGGTGTGAGATAAAAGGTTGTGATTAATTGCGCTGAAGTACACTGCAGACACATACCGTAGTTTGTAAACTGTAGTTTTCATACAGACTACATAATATACACTGTTTTGGGTTATTTTTACCCCAAAAATGTAGAATACATTATGGCCTAAATTTATGAAGAAACATTAATTTGCAAAAACTAAGCAAAAAATGACTTTTTTTATTTTTGGTTTTTCATGTATATAGCAAAAAACAGAAAACCCAGTGGTGCTCAAATACCAACAAAAGAAAGGTCTGTCTTAAAAAAAAAAAAAAAAAAAGGATAATTTTATATGGGTACAGTGTTGTACGACTGAGTAATTGTCACTTACAGTGTGATAGCGCTGAAAGCTGAAAATTGGCCTAGACTGGAAGGAGGTAAAAGTGTCCAGACTTGAAGTTGTTAAAAAAAAAAAGAAAAAAATGAAGGAAAAAGTAAATAGCATTTTTGGTTTGTGGTGCTCAGATGCAGTGTAGTTCCACTTTAATTTACAGGTACACCTGCCTCAAGTTGGTTTTGCATTTCCATAGCCTTGAGAGAATGCAAACCCCGTTTGAAGTGAATAACCCACAGTCAGTCTTTAAAGGAGGCAGGTGAAATGTATTCTACACATTCAAAGGTAACATACTTACTCTCAATAAAAAGGGGTGTGTAAAATAACTCATGTTGCTCTTTCAATTGACAATATTTTTTCTATTAGTTAAATGTATTTATCGGATTGTTGCAATGACTGAAAAAATGCCTGTAAAGATTATAGAGCATTCGTTACAAATGTTTTCTCTTAACCACTTCCAGTCCGGACACTTTTACCCCCTTCCTCTCCAGGGCAATTTTCAGCTTTCAGCGCTATCACACTTTGACTGACAATTGCACGGTCATGCAACACTGTACCCATATGAATTTTTTACCATTTTTTTGAGACAGATAAAACTTTATTTTGGTGGTATTTATTCACCGCTGGGATTTTTTTATTTTTTTTGCTATGTAAATGAAAATGTCCAAAAATTTTGAAAAAAAGTGTTTTTCCTATAAAATTTTGCAAATAAATAATATTTCATCATAACTCTTGGCCAAAACGTATTCCATTATCTTTTTAGTAAAAAAAAAAAAAATAAGCCAAATTAGTATATAACCAAAAATTATAATTTTTAAACATTTTTTTTTTTTTTTTTTTTACATGCTGTCACCCTAGCAGTACGTGGTGACACTGTACTACTTTTGGTGGGTGATAAAGATTTTTTTTTTTTTTTTTTTTACACTGATTGCTTTTACACCCATATAGGATGTAAAAGCAATCATTTCTCTTTCTCTCTGTCTGCATTCCTGAGAACTACTGAGTGAGCTGTGATTGGTCACAGCTTGTCACATGGTACAAGGCTGTTGTGAATAGCCTTGTACCATGTGACCTCTGTGATCTCTCATAGATTTCACACGTAGTAAGCAATGTCAGAAGTGACATCTTGCTTACTACTTTGCATGTGATCACTGATTGGCCAATCAGTGATCACATGATCGTGACCTCGTACAGAGGTCCCGTCCGACGATCGGTGTTTCACTGTGTTTCGGAGGACACAGCGGGCACCGGATCGCGGTGCTGCACGCACCCGGGGAGCGCGCACAAGCAGGGTGCGGGGAGGCAGTTTAGAAAACGGCCACCCGACCCTGCAGTGCCACCGTCCGGCCGTTTATATACAACGGCCGGTCGGGAAGTGGTTAATATGGCTAGCATGCCTGGTTATCATTGTGATTCTCAAAGAGATGCCTACTGAGGAAAGCAGGGAAAGGAGTGGTTTGCAATGGTGATAAAATACTGTTTGGGAGAGGCTTTCAATGTGACATTTCACCCAAGAACTATACACAAGATAAAATAGCATATGCATTTAAAAGAACATTAGGGGCAGATTCACTGTCAGGAACAAACATGAGCTATACAAGGAAACCTAAAAAAAACAAACAAAAAAAAAAAACCCACTTACTCAGGTCGGGTTCCAGTTTTATCACCTGAATGGAAAACACAAATGGCAAATTTATGAATTAAATAATTAAAACAAGGTCAGCATGGCAGCTTTTAGAGCGCATTCTGCATTGTGCGTGAGGTTGCAGGTACAAGGATTTTAGCAAACTTTGTTGCAGATTCTCACCCATTTCTACTCTGAAGGAATAGCGGTTTGTTTGGCCATGTGTTTTGCATACAGATTCTAAATGGGAGAGTCAGTGTTCATTATAATCCGCTGATGAAATTTCAGTGTTCTGATGAGAAAAGTTTCAAGGTCTGCATCCCTTTAAAAGCAATTAACCCTTGGGGAGCATCTCACCAAAAATGATTTTTTTTGTTGCAGATGAGGTCTAAAAACCTTTTAACTTTGTTTAGACTTCTGAGAAAATCAGTGAGCCAATCACACCAATTGGGAATTACATTTTTGGAGGCTTACCGCCTCCAGGTTGCCACGTTGCATTGAATTTTACAGAAAAATTACAATGATGCAGATTGAAATGGAGAGGTAATGTTTAAGAAAATTGAATTACAGTAGGGCTTGTGTAGCTATTGTATACGTTATATACATTTTTTTATTTGCTTTAATTTATTTCCATGAAAGTGGAGTTACCCTTTAAGCTAATACGCCAAATTCTAAAGTATACAATGCAAAAATAATTCAAAATCTGTACCCATAAAAAATACATTATTTCTACCTATAACTGTTTATTATTACTAGTTTCCCTTCACGACATTCATTTTTGAATATTTAAAACGAGCTGAAAAAAACAAAAATGTCTTTCCCGAGAGAGGCATGGGGTCATCATTGTTACTTTTTGTTGTGCAAATGCCAGTTTCTGTCCCTTGAAATTTACCCTCTTACTTCAGTACTTTATGTCCCTTACCAGGAGCATGCAACCAAAAGAAGATGTTTGACTCTACTCCTACTTTTCAGATAAGTATGCTTGTTCCAGGCCCCTAGCTCAAACCTTACTGAACCCAATAGCTAGGCAACTAGCATCTTCAGAAGAGAAATGGCAGTGACAGCCATCATGTGTCCCTCAAGAAAGGTTTGCTTTATGATTACAAAGAAAACTATCATGGATAATATTCTAAGCTTTCATGCATATGGGTACTAAGTGCACCCTTTAAACCTTTGGCAATTTCAGAGCAGCACACCAAGGAGTGATTACAGGTGCAGCAAACAATGCATATCCCTATATTACTGGACGGTGCACAGAGATGTATGATAGCACAGAACATAGATAAAGTAGTATTACTATACAGTGCACAGATGTAGATTACAGCACAATGCACTCAAATGAAGATTGGACTAGGTGGAGAGATTCAGATCACGCTCTCTGCCTCATCCAATCACAGTATGTTTTGCATTCATTAAAATACAAACCATTCTCTGAATGGTGCTCATACTGAGCAACTGATCTCCTGTATTCACTAAGCAACAGAGGAGCAACTTGGCATGCGACCTGGAAACTGGTGGAGATCACTGGAGTAGCAGTGCCTACTACAGTGATTTCGAGCTTCTTGAGGCATTCAAAGGGTATGGTATGTGTATAGTTACATTGGTCCAAGCTGGAATGTAACATATGCCATATCTTGAACTCATATATTTGCATGCCCGGAAAATAACAGGTGTTTCATGCAGCTACCTGTCAGTCAGAGTTGGAGCGTCTGTAGTCTTCCTGCATATATCAGTGGTTACAGTAGATTATCTGCATCCAGTGCTGTGAATCCACCCCTGTACGGATGTTGACATCGGCATGTGTGAGAAATCTGTAAAACCTCTCAGCCTTTCATTGAAATTACCACACTGGCTGCAAGGAACACCAGTCATTTCCTGGGCACATAAAAACAACTCTCCGCCTGGATGTATGGGTCTATGTGACCGTGTGACTGAAACAGAAGCTGTATTTTTTTGTTTTATCACCCTGAAGATATGATTTGCTGATCTAATCTTGATATGTTATTTCAAAAAGTGTACATTGCTATTGGCTGCCTCTAGCATAAACTTTATTATCAAGTTTGATCAATGGCTCTAGGGTCCTTGGTTCTGATCCTAACCAGGAAACTACCAGCATGGAGTTTGCATGTTCTCCCTGTGCTTGTGTGGGTTTCCTCTGGGTATTCAGTTTTCTTCTCTCAAACAAAAAGACATGTTGGAAGGTTAATTGGCTGCTGACTAAATTAGCTCTATGCGTGTGAGGGACCTTAGATTGTAAACTCCTTGAGGGCAGGTACTGATGTAAATATAGAGTATGTAAAGCACTGCATAAACTGTTGAAGTCTATATCTGAAATTAACTGTATACCTCTACCTATACTAAAAGAAAGATAAATACATTATAGTGCAAGATATTTATGTCTAGTACTGCACTGTTCCCTCTATCCTTGAGAAGCCCCAGGGATCCTAGACTGAGCCTGCACATGAGGCTTTGATGTCTACCCAAGTCTAGATCACAGCTTGTGCTACCCACATGTTAAAGCTGGCTATACATTAGCATTTACTTTAAAAGTTTAAAAATGTTTGCTCAATTGATTTTCTGATCATTTGTGATGTTGAATCAACATTTGATTTTAACTTCAATCAATGAAAAAATTCAAAGGAGCAGGAAGCATATTTTCACTCAGATGAAATTCTAATAGTGTTCAGTAAAGTACCTTCATTCCAATATCGAATGTAAAAAGTAAACAATATTTTGAAGTATTTTCAAACATTCACCAATTATCGAATGTTCTGAGAATTTTCATACAAAATGTTTGTAGAAAGTTTGTTCGAAAATATTCCAGTGTGTGGCCAGCCTAAATTACAGTACTAGGGCTTGTGACTTAAGCTAGGAATACATGGTAAGAAAATCATACGAAAAATTTTGTTGATCAAATGATCGACAGATTTTCTCTTTGTTGATGAGCAGGATGTAATAAACGATAATGGTATTGTGAACGAAAAAAATCTGGTTGAGCAGCGAAAAATGTTGTCGTTTCACATGCGAACTACCAATTTTCTATGCGGTGGTATGCCGGTCATCCGCAAAAAAATCTATCAAACGCTATCACACATGAGTGGAAACAGAAGATGACCCGGATGTTTATGTCCAAGGATCCATAAATCCAATTAATTCCAATTATGTCCAAATGTCCAAGGATCCATAAATCCAATTTAATCCAATTAACTCCATGGATTTATGTCCAATCGCTTGTTCTGGCCAGAAAGGCGTGGCTACAAGGTCACAAGCACACTGCATCACTTTCACTTGTATGGAAGACGTCAACACTACGTATTGCTCAACTATTTTTTTTTTGATTGGTTAATGTGGGCCACAATTTCGACCAATGAATGAACGCCAATCAGTCGTCGGATGCCCAATCGGTCGATTTTTTTACCGCATATTCCTGCCATAAGGAATTTTTCACCTATTCCAAAAACTTCAGTTGCTTATATATTAGGCTCAACACCTTCTGGAACAAGCACTAACAAATGAGAGGCAGCAGACACCTATAGGACAATACTAACTTTCAGCAGCTGTGTAGACCCTTTATGGGGATCTGGGCTGTATGTGCATTAGGGCAGTTTGATGTCCATGGGTAAGATATACTCACTTTACTTTAAAGTGATACTAAAAGCTGTTTTTTTGTCATAAAATAAGATGTTATAATTACCTTTTCTGTGCAAGGATACTGCACAAAGTGGCCACTTGCCTCTTCTTCTGGGGTCCCCTGCCTGTGCTCTCCAATTCTTTTCTTTGTGTACCCCCATAGCAAGCTGTGTTCTATGGGGGAACACGTGCATGAATGCTCCCAAGCGGTGCTGTGATGGGGATTGCAGATTACATATTTCCCAATTTAAAGTTGTCTAATTGTCCCACAATATTTAGGAATGCCTCCAAGCCTTGACTAAGGGTCCATACAGGACAGTCTAGTTACTTTACATGATCTTATACCAAAGGAATGAGATTGTAAAACTAACTATATAGCCAAGCCAGCTCACTAAACGCCTTTCAGGAATGTGCCATTTTCTTTAGAGGCCTGCAGGTTGCCTATATACTATGGTTGTCACTTGAAACATTCAGTCTCGTCTTCAGAGCTTGCAAACATGCATGCGTATGTGGTCACCTATGCCACACCATCATGGGGGGGGGACCTTGTGGTAAAACAGCATCTTTAGTTAAGTATTACTGTTATATTTTCTTTATCTGTCATGACTAGTAATATATGTTATATGATATTTCTGTTATCTCTCTTTGCACATATTGAATACAATATTGACTAACAGCAGCAGGAGCCAATGGCTTCCAATGCCGTCAGAGCGTTTAGTGAATACAAGAGGAGAAAGGAGCTGCAGCAGATGGCCACATCGCTGGATTGAGAATGGATTTAGGAAAGTGTTTAAGGAGGAGGAGGGGAGCTGCTATTGAAAGGGTTTTTACATTAATGCAGAGAGCATTGGGGTAAAAAACCTTTTGACTTTAGAACCAGTTTAAACTTTTAGCATGCTTACAATAAAACCCAACAGTTGCATATTTGGTGAAAATAAGATTACCTTCTGGAATTAAAAAAAGGACTCTAGTTAAAAGGTAAAAAGAACACATACTTTTTTTGTCTGACGAACTGCTGAAATCTATGCCACCAAGACCATCATTTGAAGTAGTCTGTGTTGCTGGTGCTGTTAGACCCAATGGGTTCTGTCCAAGACCTGAGATAAAAGAGGTTACAAGCGTGAGATGACTTGCAGACCTAAAATGAACTAGAGAACTTTGGACTGCTGAACGTAAAAATAGCTGTGAAGTTGATAATGAACTCTGAATATAGCTGAAGTGATGCCCTCCATATTAACAAACAGTTAACATGGCTCCATGGGAGAGCTACTTACAGACCTCACAGAAGTGAGTACACCCCTCACATTTTTTTAAATATTTTATATCTTTTCATGTGACAAAACTGAAGAAATTACACTTTGCGATAATGTAAAGTAGTGAGTGTACAGCTTGTATAACAGTGTAAATTTGCTGTCCCCTCAAAATAACTCAACACACAGCCATTAATGTCTAAACCACTGGCAACAAAAGTGAGTACACCCCTAAGTGAAAATGTCCAAATTGGGCCCAAAGTGTCAATATTTTGTGTGGCCACCATTATTTTGCAGCACTGCCTTAACCCTCTTGGGCATGGAGTTCACCAGAGCTTCACAGGTTGCCACTGGAGTCCTCTTCCATTCCTCCATGACGACATCACGTAGCTGGTGGATGTTAGAGACCTTGCGCTCCTCCACCTTCCATTTGAGGATGCCCCACAGATGCTCAATAGGGTTTAGGTCTGGAGACATGATTGGCCAGTCCATCACCTTTACCCTCAGCTTCTTTAGCAATACAGTGGTCATCTTGGAGGTGTGTTTGGGGTCGTTATGTTGGAATACTGCCCTGCGGCCCAGTCTCCGAAGGGAGGGGATCATGCTCTGCTTCAGTATGTCACAGTACATGTTGGCATTCATGGTTTCCTCAATGAACTGTAGCTCCCCAGTGCTGGCAGCACCACCATGCTTGACTGTAGGCAAGACACACTTGTCTTTGTACGCCTCACCTGGTTGCCACCACACACGCTTGACACCATCTGAACCAAATCAGTTTATCTTGGTCTCATCAGACCACAGGACATGGTTCCAGTAATCCATGTCCTTAGTCTGATTGTCTTCAGCAAACTGTTTGTGAACATTCTTGTGCATCATCTTTAGAAGAGGCTTCCTTCTGGGACGACAGCCATGCAGACCAATTTGATGCACTGTGCGGCGTATGGTCCGAGCACTGACAGGCTGACCCCCTCTCCTTCAACCGCTGCAGCAATGCTGCCAGCACTCATATGTCTATTTGCCAAAGACAACCTCTGGATATGATGCTGAGCATGTGAACTCAACTTCTTTGGTCGACCATGGTGAGGCCTGTTCTGAGTGGAACCTGTCCTGTTAAACCGCTGTATGGTCTTCTTCACCGTGCTGCAGCTCAGTTTCAGGGTCTTGGCAATCTTCTTATAGCCTAGGTCAGCTTTATGTAGAGGAACAATTCTTTTTGAGAGTGGTAACACCAAATTTAACACACCTGCTTCCCATTCACACCTGAGACCTTGTAAAACTAACTAGTCACATGACAGCGGGGAGGGAAAATGGCTAATTGGGCCCAATTTGGACATTTTCACTTAAGGGTGTACTCACTTTTGTTGCCAGCAGTTTAGACATTAATGGCTGAATGTTGAGTTATACAAGCTGTACACTCACTAAGTCACATTGTAGCAAAGTGTCATTTCTTCGGTGTTGTCACATGAAAAGATATAATAAAATATTTTAAAAAATGTGAGGGGTGTACTCACTACTGTGAGATACTGTAAATCCAGATTTTTGCCACCTACAGTCTGTACAATACCTTCTATGATATGAAATATGTATGCAACCAATGCTGATGCTATGAACTTTCAGGTAAGTTTAGCCATCTATTGCAGTGTCAGTTAAGAGGAGACCTTCAGTACTAAATTACCATTTCCTATTTTTGTACATATTGCAGATTATACATCCGGTAGCAGCATGTCTTTTTCTAAACAAAACACACAGCTCGTACGACTTAATGCAAATGTGGTTATGTTTTGGATGTGGTTTGTATATTCTATGAGGCCAAACCACACTGTAAATCACAACAAAGTAGTAAATGACCTTTTCCTAAAGTTGCATCACAGCAGTATAGATGTAGATGCCTCCATGTACACGGGTACCACTGGAAGCAATGTGATTTCCATTGTCATGCAATTCAGTGCAGTCTCCTTCCTGCTCTATCCTAAACTCTCTAACCCACATCTTCAACCTCTCACTCTCCATGGGCACCTTTCCCTCCCCACTCAAACATGCACTGGTTACCCCCATCCTCAAAAAACCCTTGCTGGACCCCACCTGTTTGAATAACTTAAGACCCATCTCCCTGCTCCCGTTTGCCTCCAAGCTTCTCGAGCTCCTTGTTCACAACCGTATGAACTGCTACCTCACCGACAACCTTCTTGATCCCCAACAGTCTGGCTTCCGCCCACAACATTCCACAGAAACTGCCCTACTAAAACTCACTAATGACCTACTAACGGCTAAAACCAATGGCCATTACTCCATACTCGTACTCCTTGACCTTTCCGCTGCCTTTGACACAGTCGACCACCCGCTCCTCCTCAGTAAACTCCACTCCATTGACCCCGTGACTCTGCTCTTTCCTGGTTCTCCTCTTACCTTTCTCAGTGCACTTTCAGTGTCACATAACTCCTCCTCCTCCGCTTCCTCTTTCTGTTGGGGTACCCCAAGGTTCTGTTCTTGGGGCCCTCCTTTTCTCTCTGTATACCTCCTCCGTGGGCCAACTGATAACCTCTCATGGCTTCCAATACCACCTCTATGCTGATGACACCCAGATCTATCTCTCCACTCCTCAGCTCACCCTCTCAATCTCCTCACGTATCACAAATCTACTAAGCGACATATCAGCATGGATGTCACATCACTACCTTAAACTCAATCTTTCAAAAACTGAGCTTGTAATATTTCCTCCTCCCTGATCCCTCACTCACGACTTTACCATTAAGATCAACATCACAACCATTGGTCCTTCCCCTCATGCCAGGGTGCTAGGCGTAATCCTAGACTCTGACCTCTCCTTTGGGCCCCGCTGCCACCTCAACCTCCGGAACATTTCCAAAATCCGCCCCTTCCTGACCAATGACACCACAAAACAACTTATCCACGCCTTGGCTATATCCCGCCTGGATTACTGCAACTCCCTCCTCACTGGTCTACCGTTACACAGACTATCCCCCCTTCAGTCTATTATGAATGCTGCTGCTAGACTCATACACCTTACCAACCGATCAACGACTGCTGCCCCTCTCTGCCAATCCTCCACTGGCTTCCACTAACCCAATGTATAAAATTCAAAATACTAACCACAGCTTACAAAGCCATCCACAACACTGCCCCTAGCTACATCACCAACCTCATCCACAGATACCGCCCAAATCGCCCACTCCGCTCCTCCCATGATATCCTCTCCTCTCTAGCTCCCTCATCATCTCCTCCCACGCTCGCCTCCAGGACTTCTCCAGAGCCTCTCCCATTCTCTGGAACTCCCTACCACAGCATGTTCGGTCAGCCCCCACCCTGTCTGCCTTTAGGCAATCTTTGAAAACTCACTTCAAGGAAGCCTACCCCACCTCTACCTAAGAACTGTGCATGAATCACCTCCGCCAGATCATCCCCCGCAGATATCACCTCCCCCTTCCTTTAGATTGTAAGCTCCACGACCAGGGCCCTCCTATTCCTTGTACTGAAATGTATTGTAATTGTACTGTCTCCCTTATATTGTAAAGTGCTGCTCAAACTGTTGGCGCTATATAAATCCTGTATAATAATAATAACCCAAGCCACATCTGAAATTGCATCAGTGTGAACCAGGCCTTAGAGGACCCAGCCACAAATTTGCAGGACACAATCTGCGTTCTATATTAACACAGACTTAACTTCAGAGAGTTGACTAGAATTCCTCCAATCCTAGACTACCTTGATAACTACAAAAGTAATGCACATTAGCGTGTCATAGTAAGCCGTTACCTGACAGATTCAATTAACAACTGGTGTATAGAAATCACTAACAGAATGACAGGTAAAAAGTGAAGTGTATCAACTACCTGATGTGGCTGGATTGGTGTTTTGAAAAAGTGACCCAGTAAGACCGAGTGTCAAGCCAGTGGATGCTGTAGTTGTAGCTGCTGTACCACTGTTCAAATTCAATGAAAACCCAGTGCCTAGGAAAAAAGATCACCATTATTACAAAAATCTCACAAGACTGTAACTTGCTACACATAATAATGTATCTAGTCTAGGCTTTAAAAGCCCAAATTTTACGGAAAGCAAACACCTTTCACTAATAATACATATATAACAGTGACAGAATGATGGAACTATATGCAAAAAAAAAAAAAAAAATCTCTAAGTTTCCTGGCTACAAATAACTGTCAGTATTGTGTATTCACATATGTCCAATAATATACGCACACACTGTCGAGATCATTATTTAACAATGATCTGCAATATCTTTCATTTGTCGCTGTCGCATTTTGATGTATAAAGTAAAATGTCAAACTCTATATGGAGTTTTGACAATTGTGCACAACCTTGTGGCAACTGTTTGGGGAATCTCTTTACTCTTCCAGCATGACTGTGACATGTGCACATAGCCAGCTTCAGAGAGACAAGGTTTGAGAAGTTGAGGCCTCATGCACACAGGACATTAAAAAAAAAAAAAAAACGCTCCTCTTGGCAGCAGCGTTTTGGCAGGAAAAAAAAACGTCTTGAGCTTTTAGGAGTGTATACAAGCATCAAGCACTTGGGCGTGAATTCCCTTATTTGGGCCATTGAAATTAATTACCACTTAAGAGCTAAACACATCTAGTATTAAGCACACTTTTTTTGGTGCGTTTAGACATGTTTATGCATGTCAGGCGGGTTTTCTGCATAAACGCTGCTGCTCCTGGACGCACTGGCCCTGGCGTTTTTTTTTTCCTGCTGGTAAACTCTACTGCTACTAAAAGCTTCTAAAAGTCTGTGTGTGCATGGATGCATAGGATAGTATGCAGGGCCGTTTGGAAGCAGTGAAAAAGGGAAAAAAAAAAAAAAAAGCACCCGACGCTCCTAAAAGTGGCTGCAAAAACGGAGGCCTTAGAGTTTAGAGGATCTTAACTAGCATAGAGCCCTGACATCAACCTTTTTTTAAAGATATTTTTATTGAAAGGTTTTCAGCTGTTATAAAAGGTGACAACATATAAAAGAAAATACAACACAATCACGTGCCTCTCGCTCCTCTATAAGGAACAATGATGGTGGAGAAAAGGATGACAATATATAGCAGTTACACACTATGCAATAATAGGTACAGGAGACACTTGTAGGTATAGGAGACACTTGTGCCCTGACCTCAACCTTCCTGAAAAACATTTGAATAGACTGAAATGTTGATTGTGGGCCAGGTCTTTTTGTCCAACATCAGTACTTGATCTCACAAATGCCCTTTTGGCTGAATGGAAAGAAAAAAAAGTTCCCACAGACACACTCTACAATCCTGTGGAAAATTTTCTCAAGAGGAGTGACGGCTGTTTGTGTCTCTCCACTAGATTTCAATACAACATGAAGTACACCTACTATGAGTTGCACTACATTCCACTAAACCTGTGACAGCTGAATGTGTCTGCGACTTGTCATTGAATGAAACAGGTCTAGCTGCTTTGTTAAAGTGGTGCATGCCAGTTGCCCCAGTTTACTGTGTCATTAAAAAGTGCAGGTAGCTTTGTAAATTCTTCCCAGTGTGCTGATTAGTGCTGATCAGGCAGTATCAGATGTACCAAAAGGACATTCAAAAGTATGAAGCTGTTAGATTGCCATGAAGCTATAAAATGAAATAAAAATGTTACTTACCTGTTGCTGGGGTAGATGTCAAAGAAGAGGGCAAAGAAAGGCCTGTGGATGAGGTAGTAGTCGTAGTCAGAGAAAAAGGTGTAGCAGATCCAGCAGGCTTACCAAAATTTAAAGTGAAGCCAGATGATGTTGTAGGAGCTGGAATATAAAAACAAAAAATCGATTTAGCATCGACCACAAAAGAAAAGCATTTTGGTAGAAAGCAAAAATGTAATAAGCATCCAAATTCCTCACCTGCATACTTGTTCTGCATCAATGACACCGAAAGCATTAACAGCTTTCCTCTCGCTCTATAGCAGAACTACTGCTACAGGGCAGCAGGGCTGCGCAATATCACGTTTACGTGATTTTTCATTTCCGGGTAGGGGGCTACACGCACCGCCACTGGTGGCTACAGATGTCGATCACTGGGTCCCGGCCGGAGATTCCCCACTGGCACCCTGCCGAGTATCACTAACAGGGGAGAGACCTGTGTGTAAAATAATAAAGGTCTCTCTCCTGCCAGCAGAAACATGCTGCTGTGTATTTCTCTGCACAGCAGAGAAATGCACAGCAGTATGCTTCCCTAGTAAAACACACAGAGCACACAGTACACAAGCACACAGTTAACCCTTTCATCGCCCCAGATGTCAATTCTTTCCTGCCCAGTGTCATTCGTACAGTGTCAATGCTTTTTATTAGCACTGAATTAGTGTCATTGGGATGTCAGTGCCAGTTAGTCAGTTCCCCCCGTGTGTCAGAATGCCCGCCACAGTTCAGCAGTCCCATATAAGTCGCTGATCTCGGCCACTAGTATAAATAAAACAAAAAAAAATCCAGTATATATACCGCCATTTGTAGACGGTATAACTTTCACGTAAACCAATTAATTTACACGTATTGGGATTTTTTTTTTTTTTTTTAGCAAAGATGTAGCAGAATACATTTTGGCTGAAATTTAAGATGAAATTAGATTGTTTTTAATTTTTTTACCCGATATGGTTTATATCAAAGTCAAAAATATTGTATTTTTTTTTCTTCAAAATTGTCAGTCTTTTTTTTTTTTGTTTATAGCGCAAAAAATAAAAAAAAAACACACCAGTAATCAAATACCACAGAAAAAAAAGCTCTATTTGAGGGGAAAAAGGACATAACATTTTATTTATGTACAGCGTTGCATGACCGCGCAATTGTCAGTTACAGTAACGCAGTGCCGCATTGCAAAAAATGGTCTGGTCAGGAAGGGGGTTAAATCCTCTGGAGGGCAAGTGGTTAAAGCCAGAGGGCTCAGCGTTACCAGGCAATTCGCATTTGCTTTGCCCCTACCAGCTCTGACTTCTTCAGCTGAGAACCCTTTAATTCTTCCCTTTTCTTCAAATATAAAACAAAAATTTGACAATTTTTACATTTTACATTCCAAAAAGTGGTATACATATATTATTCTTATTAGAAAGAAAAAAAAATTTCTATTAGCACAAAAATAAATAGCTTTACAAAATGGGTCAAAACTGCTCTGTTGTCTATAGTACTCGGATATTTGGGTCAGATTAAAAAGCCACCTCCTTCAGTCATCTAGCTGAATGGCCTACTGTGATCTTAGAAAGTAATACCAGGGCTTGTGAAGTCCTCTTCCCACTCAGTTTTTTCTACTGACCAGTCTTATATCAAGGCTCTCTAGCTGCAGGCATATAAACAGGCTAGGACTGACATCAAAAAAAAAAGACCATATGGTTCATTGTGCCTCTCCTTTGCCAGCAAAGAACACCAGTAAGTATTCCTCTGCCCTGTATAGTGACAGGAATAGATGTACGCCCTACTGCTGGTCTCCTGCAACCTCTTTGGAGCTACTTGCCATCTACATGCACTTCAGAAATGGCTGCATGGAAGTCTCAGGGTGGGTTTTCTGAAGTTGACGACAGTGGCTCATGTCTGTGTAACGTGTGCTGAAACAGCTACTTGTAATCTCCATTGGAAGTGTGTGTGACAGGAAGACAAAGTACGAGAACAACTGTGAGACAAAAAATAAGAGCGCTGTCACCCTATAACAGGAAATGCCTGAACAAAGACGTTCATGGCAAGATCAAGTATTTTAATAAAAGCTGCAGATTTAATACTGAATATGACTTTTGAAATTACATTAACATGTTAACATTTATATAACATTTTAGTAATTAGAATTACAGTGCCTTGAAAAAGTATTCATATCCATTTTATGTTACAATGAAAAACAAATGTATTTTATTGGGAATTTATGTGATAGACCAAAACTAAGTTGCACATAATTGTGAAGTAGAAGGAAAATGATAAAATGGTTTTCAAAATGGTTTACAAATAAATATCTGAAAAGTGTGGTGTGCATTTGTATGCAGCCCCCTTTGCTCTGATACCCCTAACTAAAATCTACTGGAACCAATTGTCTTCAGAAGTCACCTAATTAGTAAATAAAGTCCACCTGTGTGTAATTTAATCTCAGTATAAATCCATCTGTTCTGTGAAGCCCTCAGAGGTTGGTTAGAGAACATTAGTGAACAAACAGCATCATGAAGGTCAAGGAACATACAAGACTGGTCAGGGATAACGATGTGGAGAAGTTTAAAGTAGGGTTAGGATATAAAAAAATATCCCAAGCTTTGAACATCTCATGGAGCACTGTTCAATCCATCATCTGAAAATAGAAAAAGAGTATGGCACAACTGCAAACCTACCAAGACATAGCCGTCCAACTAAACTGACAGGCCGGCCAAGGACAGCATTAAATCAGAGAAGCAGCCAAGAGGCTCATGGTAACTCTGGAGGAGCTGCAGAGATCCACAGCTCAGGTAGGAGAATCTGTTCACAGTACAACTATTAGTCGTGCACTCCACAAATCTGACCTTTATGGAAGAGTGGCAAGAAGAAAGCCATTGTTGAAAGAAAGCCATAAGAAGTACCATTTGCAGTTTGCGAGAATCCATGTGGAGGACACAAACATGCGGAAGAAGGTGCTCTGGTCAGGTGGGACCAAATTTGAACTGTTTAGCCTAAATGGAAAACGCTATGTGTGGTGGAAAACTAACACTGCACATCACCCTGAACACACCATCCCCACAGGGAAACATGGTGGTGGGAGCATCATGTTGTGGGGATGCTATTCTTCAGCAGGGACAGGGAAACTGATCACAGTTATTGGGAAGATGGATGGATCCAAATACAGGGCAATCTTAGAAGAAAACCTGTTAGAATCTGCAAAAGACTTGAGACTGGGGCTGGAAGTTCACCTTCCAGCAGGACAACGAACCTAAGCATACAGCCAGATCTGCAATTAAATGGTTTAGATCAAAGCATATTCATGTGTTAGAATGGCCCAGTCAAAGGCCAGACCTAAATCCAATTGAGAATCTGTGGGAAGACTTTAAAACTGCTTTTCACAGACGCTCTCTATCCAATCTTACAGAGCTTGAGCTATTTTACAAAGAAGAATGGGCAAAAATGTAACTCTCTAGATGGGCAAAGCTGGTAGAGACATCCCCAAATGGGATTTGCAGCTGTAATTGCAGCGAAAGGTGGTTCTACAAAGTATTGACTCAGGGGGGGCTGAATACAAATGCACATCACACTTTTCAGATTTGAAAACCATTTATCATTCTCCTTCCACTTCCCAATTATGTGCCACTTTGTGTTGGTCTATCACATAAAATCCCAATAAAATACATTTACGTTTTTGGTTGTAACATGACAAAATGTGCAAAATTTCAAATGGTATGAATAATTTTTCAAGGCACTGTATATTATGCAATTAGCTATTGGGCAAACCTAAATCTTGCATGTGCAAGCCTGAGCATTTATAATATTAACCATTTTCCGTCCGGCCCATGTATATAAACGGCCAGACGGGAGCAGTGCAGGGGCGGGTGGCCGTTTATAAACTGCCTCCCCGTTCCCTGCGCAATCCCTGGGAGTGCGCAGCACCGCAATCTGGTGCGCGCTGTGTCCTCCGGATTGTTGTGTGGGACATCTGTGTGAGGACCCCAATCATGTGATCACTGACTGGCCAATCAGTGATCACATGAAGAGTGGTAAGCAAGATGTCACTTCTGACATCATTGCCTACTACGTGTGAAATCTGTGAATGTTCACATGGTACAAGGCTATTCACAACAGCCTGGTACCATGTGACAAGCTGTGACCAATCACAGCTCACACAGTATTTCTCAATGGCTACAAAAATGCAGCCAGAGAGAAGAAGAAAATTATTGCTTTTACAGCCTTTATGGGTGTAAAAGCAGTCAGTGTAAAAAAAAAAAAAAAAAACTCTTCATCACCCCCCACAGGTAGTACAGTGTCACTATGG
Organism: Staurois parvus; assembly: GCF_062004578.1. Classification (NCBI taxonomy): domain Eukaryota; kingdom Metazoa; phylum Chordata; class Amphibia; order Anura; family Ranidae; genus Staurois; species Staurois parvus. The sequence continues at coordinate 4,859,622 of NW_028318183.1, read as the reverse complement.
TGACACTGTACTGCTAGGGTGACAGTATGTAAAAAAAAAAAAAAAAAAACAACCCCAAAAAACCCACAAATAATATAAAAAAAATAAAATAAAAATGTAAAACAAAATTTAGAAAAATTATAATTTTTGGTTAAACTAATTTGGGTTTTTTTTTTACTAAAAGATAACTGAATAAATTTTGGCCAAGATTTGTGAAGAAAGATTATTTATTTTCAAAATTTTATTAGAAAAACACTTTTTTCAAAATTTTTTAACTTCATTTATATAGCAAAAAAAAAAAAAAAAATCCCAGTGGTGAATAAATACCACCAAAATAAAGTTTTATCTGTTTCAAAGAAATGCTAAAAAATTCATATGGGTACAGTATTGCATGACCGCGCAATTGTCAAAGGGGGTAAAAGTGTCTGGATGTGAAGTGGTTAATGGCCAATTGCATTATTGCATTTCTCTAATTGTGACTTGGTATATGACAAATGTTTAATACAATGGACTTTTCCTGTAAAATGGGCTCTTTGTTGTAATGAATTTGATGATCCTGGACCTACCCAATGCAGCTTCCACACACTATTTCCTTTTGCAACATATCGCTTACATTTGTTCTTTTGGTTAAATTCTCATGTAAATTAAAGTAGAACTACAGACAAAACTTTATTTTTCCCCATTCTGGATAGTGCAAGGGAGGGTTATCAGATTTTGTTCCGCCATCCCTGTCCCATTGAGGACATTTCCCTTTACTTCCTGTCTCATAGTCAAACAGGAAGTGAGAAGAAATACCTTCAAATTCAGGGAATTCCTTGGGGACCCCAAGATCAGCAGAACTAGTGTCCCCACTGGAAGATTTCCTCTCTATTACATTTCTGGGGACAACCAACATTTGGGATTTTCTTTTACTTTCAATAATATTGCTAAACAGGACAAATAGGGAGGGTGAGAAATTGAATCTTAATGGGGACACAGACAGCAATAAAAACTGAAAAGTGTTCTAATCCAACTACACTCCAAAAAAACAAAACAAAAACAAAACAAGAAACAAAATGTTTTGCCTTTAGTTATATTTTAAATGAAAGTTCAAAAAGCAGACAGGACATCAAACCTGGGTTCTGGTTCTGTAATCCTAAAGTGAATCCTGTGGTTGGTTTGGCTCCAAACATGACTCCGGTTCCTGATGTAGATGTCGTTGTTGCAGGGGTCCCAAAACCTCCAAAAGGTGTTGTACCAGTATTACTGAAGAAAACAAAATTATATTTAAAAAAAATAAAAATAAAAATTCAGCAATAAAATATGCAACCAATAGGGGTCAAAAGGCACAGCACACATCAGATTACTCCATTTGGATGCACACGGGAAGGGTTTGACCTCTAGCAGACTGTTAAAGCTGCAAAGACCCAATTTCAGCCAAAGTCCTGGCCTTCTACAAAGTCAAAATTACAACAAACCTGTCATGAAATAATTTAGACTGTCATTCCTAACCTTCTGAAAAGAAGCCTGAAAAGTATTGCAAACGCAATCATCGGATAACAGGTGTAATGTCTGACTCTTACAGACTCCCCCCTAGTTCCATGTCATTCCCATTTGCACTAAAGATGGGTGTAATATATAACATGGCCCAAAAGGTGGAGTTAACCTCTAAAGCCAAACTCCAGCTTTCTGTAATTTTTGGTGCATCTTACCACGTTCCAGTACAGTTGTGTGCAGGAAAGATACAGCATGTTCTACTCTTTTCCTAGAATTGGAACGCACTGGAGCTGTAAGCACTGGTGTAAACTATGCCATTGAAAACCATGTAAGCTACTTTCTATGTGTTTTGGATGCAGAAAAAAAAAAAAAAAAAAAAAGCACCAGAACGTATGTGGTGTGAACTATCCCTTAACCATTTGACCTCTGGAAGGTTTTACACCCTTCAGGACCGAGACATTTTTGGCTATTCGGCACTGTGCAATTAACTGGCAACTGCTCGATCATGCAACACGGAACCCAAATGAAATTTATATAATTTTTTCACACAAAGAGCTTTCTTTTGGTAGTATTTGATCATCACTGGGTTTTTGTAAAATTATATAAACAATATAATTTTGTTTATATAAAAAAAAATTTTTTGTTACCATAAAATCCCTTTCTTCAAAGTTCATTGATGGACACAGCTCCTCTTAATCATGACCAAAGGGATAAAGTGCCACCTGCAGGAGTAGAACACTAGGCAGAAAAAGAACTCCGCACTGCCTATGGGTAGTCCTAGCTGGTATAAGGTCCCTCTCTGCTAAAGGCAATCTAGTTAGAGATAGAAGCAAATCTCCAATAGAGAAGTGGGTTCTGTGTCCATCAATGAACTCAGAGAAAGGGATTTTACAGTGAGTAACCAAAAAATCCTGTTTTCTCTTATGTTCACTGACAGACACAGCTCTTCCTATTCTTGACCATAGGGAAGTCCCAAAGCAGTGCCTAAATGTGGGGTGGGCAAACCAGAAATAAACTGGAGAAACCAGGCAGCAAGCCAAATACCCAAACAACCACTTAAAGGGGTAAACAAGGAAAAACAGCAGCCTGCAACCTTCTGGCCAACAAGCATTGAAGATGCACACAAATTAACTTGGAAAATTATGTGAGTGTGCACAGACAACCAGACAGCTGCTTCGCAACCAAAAACACAAATAGCAGATGCCAGAAGGCACAGAAGACACTAAACACCCCAGTGGAACGTGCCGTAATGAAGAAGGAAGGAGCCCGCCCCATACAGTGTACACCTGACAAGCATCAGCCGGAGCCAGCAGGAAATTGTAGTATAGAAGGCAACATCGGCAGAAAGCTGCAGTGAACAGGCACCACGAACCACCTAGTCCAAAACCAAGAAGTGTAACGCAACCTCCTAAAATGAGGTGGCCGTTGAAACAAGAAGTGCAGGATAATGGCCACAATTAGGTGAAAATCCGACACCACTGGTAGAAATGAGGAGCACAGACAAAGAATCACCTAAGTCATGTCTAGAACCAATAAAAAAAATTAAAAAAAACCCTTAAAAATATGGCTGCCAGCTCAGGCAGCTGCTCAGAAGCTACGGTGACCAAGAAGAAAATACAATGAAAAAGAGTAAGCAGGGGAATGTCCCGAATACTCTCCAAAGACAGGCTTCTAGAGAACCAAAAGAACCAATGCAAGTCCCATTGCATTAACAGGGAGTGCTCGTGAGGCACCAGAAGACAAAACCCTCAACCAAAAAGGTGCAAGCAGGATGTGCGTGGCCAAGTAACGTTAAAAAAAAAAACAAAAAAACGAAAAAAAACACAGCGAGGCAGAAACTGGACCCGTAAGGGCACTCAAGGCAAAACGTTGTGCAACGCCTCATAAAACACAGGCCAACACTAAATTCACCGAGAGGGGGTTCAGAGGGAAACCCAAAACCATGCACCACACAACATAAGCTTACCAGTTGCAAAATATATCCTCCAAGGGGCAAACGTGCTAGCCTACAAACTTGTGTGGAACACCAAACCCGACAGCTTCCTGCCCCAGAGAAGCGCCCCATTAAGTGCATCCGACGCCCAGTGCCCCCAGAAATAGTGAAGGGGAAGGTGGTGGTGGTGGGGGGGGGGGGGGGGGTTCAGGAATAGGAGCCCAGGCTTGTAGGGAAGAAGGGGAACCCTGTATGGCTGACCACCCCAGGGAGCACCTGCGCCCCAGTATGTCCAGAGAGGGAAGGAAGGGGGTAGCTACTTGCCAACCAAAAGTAGCTTGTGGGTGTCGCTCCCACACAGAGCCTCCTCTCCACCGCAGTGGGAGGCTGTCGGCCAGGGTAGCGTAACACGGACGTAGGCACCCTGTCATATGTGTCCCCGCAAGACGTTTAACTCGCTGGCTGCCCCGGTCCAGGATGGGACTTAATCGTGGCTGACCCATCGCTGAGCTAAAGGTCTGTGTGCACTCAATGGGCAGACTGAGGTGACCACTGGATCTAGATTACCCAGCCATTCCCCAGCCTGGCTGTTGATTGAAAGACATCCGCAGGGCAAAAAAAAAAGATTCCCAAGGAAAAAGAGAAAAAAAAAACTATGGAACCACAGGTCCCAGCAGGGAGCCAGTTCCTTACTCCTGAAAACACTAGGCAGAAAATACTGGATTGCCTATAGCAGAGGCGGTGCGGAGTTCTTTTTCAGCCTAGTGTCCTACTCCTGTAGGTGGCGCTATAACCCTATGGTTGAGAAGAGCTGTGTCCGTCAATGAATGCAAGAGAAAACAATATTTCTACTGTTATAAAACATATTCAATAAAATCAAATGTCTTCATAAATGTAGGCCAAAATGTATTCAGCTACAGGTCTTTGGTAAAAAAAAAATCCCAATAATTGTACATTAATTGGTTTGTGGGAAAGTTACTGCAACTACATATAAAGTATATACAGTGTAGGGCTGAAACAACTTATCGATTATGCAAATAGTTATCTATTGTCATATTAAATTAGGTGGTCAGCTGATTTAGTTGGCCTGCATACAGAATGCATGATTTATTTACATGTCAAAAATACAGTGCAGCACATAAACAGCTCAGTACACCAATCATACATGTCAGTATACACAGTGCAGCACACATACAGCTCAGTACACTGTCCATACATATTAATAAATGCCTGAGAACTTGGAATGTGTGAGGAGCATATAGTTCTGGGCAGGAGAAGGAAGTGATTCTAAAAGCAGAAGTTTTTTTTATCTTGCTATAGGGGCAATCTGAAAGCAGGAGGAGCCAGAAACCAGTGGGGGACCCCAGAAAATGAGAATCGGGGCTGCTCTGTGCAAAACCATTGCACGGAGGAAATTATTATATATTTTTAGCTAAAAAAAGAAAACCAAGGTTTACAAGTGCTTTAAGGGCTCTGTGCAGGGAAGATCAGCAAGTAAACTCAGTGGCTGGCGGCTCATAGACTGGCGGTAATATAAGGCATTACAATTACATATAAAGTAAACATTTACCAGTATTGTGCATTATTTTTAAAATTATTATATCCATGCATCCATCCACCTTTACTACTACTTGAATACAAAAGATTTATATCCCCCCTCCACCCTTCATATACAGTGGATATAAAAAGTCTACACACCCCTGTTAAACCAGTCAGTTTCTGTGACGTAAAAAATTAGACAAAGATAAATAATTTCAGAACTTTTTCCACCTTTAATGTGACCTATAAAACTGTACAACTGAGTTGAACAACAAACTGAAATCTTTTAGGTGGAGGGAAGAAAAATAAAACAAGAATAATATGGTAGCATAAGTGTTCACACCCTTAAACTAATACTTTGTTGAAGCACCTTTTGATTTGATTCCAGCACTCAGTCTTTTTTGGTATGAGTCTATCAGCATGGCACAACTTGACTTGGCAATATTTGGCCACTCTTCCTTGCAAAAACATTCCAAATCTTTCAGATTGTGAGGGCATCTCCTGTGCACAGCCCTCTTCAGATCACCCCACAGATTTTTGATTGGATTCAGGTCTGGGCTCTGGCTGGGCCATTCCAAAACTTTCATCTTCTTCTGGTGAAGCCATTCCTTTGTTGATTTGGATGTATGCTTTGGGTCGTTGTCATGCTGAAAGATGAAGTTCCTCTTCATGTTCAGCTTTCTAGCAGAAGCCTGAAGATTTTGTGCCAATATTGACTGGTATTTGGAACTGTTCATAATTCCCTCTACCTTGACTAAGGCCCAAGTTCCAGCTGAGGAAAAACAGCCCCAAAGCATGATGCTGTCTCCACCATGCTTCACTGTGGGTTTGGTGTTCTTTTGGTGATGTGCAGTGTTGTTTTTGTGCCAAACATATCTTTTGGAATTATGGTCAAAAAGTACAACCTTGGTTTCATCAGACCATAACACATTTTCTCACATGCTTTTGGGAGACTTCAGATGAGTTTATGCAAAATTTAGCCAGGCTTGGATGTTTTTCTTCGTAAGAAAAGGCTTCCATCTTACCACTCTACCCCATAGCCCAGATATATGAAGAATATGGGAGATTGTTGTCACATGTACCACACAGCCAGTACTTGCCAGATATTCCTGCAGCTCCTTTAAATGTTCCTGTAGGCCTCTTGGCAGCCTCCCAGACCAGTTTTCTTCTCGTCTTTTCATCAATTTTGGAGGGACGTCTAGTTCTTGGTAATGTCACTGTTGCGCCATATTTTCTCCACTTGATGATGACTGTCTTCACTGTGTTCCATGGTATATCTAATGCCTTAGAAATTCTTTTGTACCCTTCTCCTGACAGATACCTATTAACAATGAGATCCCTCTGATGCTTTGGAAGCTCTCTGCGGACCATGGGTTTTGCTGTAGGTTGTGACTAAGAAAATGTCAGTAAAGGCTTACTAGAACACTGAACTTTATTTGGGGTTAAGCAGAGGCACTTTAAATGATGGCAGGTGTGTACTGACTCCTATTTAACATGATTGTGAATGTGATTGCTTAATTCTGAACACAGCTACATCCCCAGGTATAAGAGGGTGTGCACACTTCTGCAACCACATTTTAGTTTTTAGGTTTACTTCCCCCACTAAAAGATTTCAGTTTGTTTTTCAAATGAGTTGTACAGTTTGTAGGTCACATTACAAAGGTGTAGAAAGTTCTGAAATTATTTATCTTTGCATCATTTTTTTACATCACAGAAACCTGACATTTTAACATGGGTGTGTAAACTTTTTATATCCACTGTAGCTTCATGTCCGACTCCCACTTAAAAATACCCTGTACATCCTACCCGAGGGTATATTTATTAAGAGATGTATTTTATTACTTTCATTGTTTCACAGTATAAATTAACCCCTTAGAGGAGTGATTATCTGCTGTTTTTGTAATATAAAGGGCTAATTGTTTTGACAGGCGATTTAAAAAGCATGCTGCTGCTGCTGACTGTCTTATGCTGGCCATACACGTATTGATTTTCAGATAATATTTGTACAAAAAGTCTTTGTACTTTCGATGAAGTTCAAAAATTGCACTTGCTTTTAACATTCAATTTTAAAACGCATGTAATTTCTAAACAAAAACAAAAAACAAAAATGTGTTTGATCAAGAACGTTTTCGATTCTACACCTTTGAATTTTGCCATCACTGGTCAAAAACGAATGACAATTTGACCCCACTAACAATTTGAAAATCAAACCTTCTTAAAATGAAAATTTTTGAAGGAATATTTGTTTGTGTATGGCCAGCATAAGTCAGAGCAGGCATCAAGCTGCCTTCCTATGACAAGGGAGACTGTCATACATATGAAAATCTGAAGAAAAAAAAGCGTTTAGGTCTTTTTAAATTTTCTTTAACCACATCCCCGCCACCCTATAGCAAAAATACTGCTACAGGGCATATACACACACACACACACATACATACATATACGTGATTTTGTATTTCCGGGTAGGGGGCACATGCAAGCCCTACCCGCGGCCGTGGCTGTCAATCACTGGGTCCTGGCCAGTGATTACCCGCCGGTGCCCTGTGATTACCGAGGATCTTGGACGGGGAGGAGGGCTGCTTTGTTTACTAACAGTCCCCCTCCTTGTTGGCTCGGGCACACTGCTCTGCATGGCTGAAGCACCAATACACCGCCCCTCAGTAAAACACTCCCAGCACAGTTAACCTTTTGATCACTCCTCATGTTAACCCCTTCCTGCCCAGTGTCATTAGTACAGTGTCAGTGTTTTTTTTCCAGCACTAATCACTGTATTGGTGTCACTGGGGATGTCAGTGACACCAAGTCAGTTCCCCCCAGTGTCAGAATGCCCGCTGCAGTCCCACTATAAGTCTCTGATCGCCGACATTACTAGTAAACGCTATAACTTTCACGTAAACCAATTAATTTACATGTATTGGGATTTTTTTTTTATAGCAAAGACATGTAGCAGAATACATTTTGGTGTAAATTTGACAAAATTTGATTTTTTTTATATTTTTACTGGACGTTTAAATGTTTTATAGCAAAAAGTAAATTTCTCAAAATTGTTGATTTTTTTTTATAAATAAAAACACACAGGCGATCAAATACCATGAAAAGAAAGCTCAATTCATGGGGGAAAAAAGGATGTAAATTTAATTTGGGTGCAGCATTGCATGACCGCACAATTGTCAGCTAAAATAATGCAAAAAAAATGACCTGGTCAGGAAGGGGGGTAAATCATCAGGAAGGCAAGTGGTTAAATAAAATTTTGATCTCTGAGTCTGATGATATGTACCAGATTCACCCTCTAATAGTATATATATTGTATCTCTAGGTTATTCTGAGAATGGATTATTTTGTTCCCTAACCATATAGCTGGTTATTTATATTCACCACTGCATATACTGCAGTTAAACTTGGCATATTAACTAAATTATGCACCAAACTTTTTTTGACGTTTCTGATTAAATTGACTAATCCAAACAACAATTGGGCAACAAACTTATGAAAAGTACTGATATAAATCGGCCAAAAATAGGGTTATCTGCGTTTTGTCGATAGAAAGAAAAAAAAAAAAAAAAAAAGGGGTGCCGACAAGTCATTGGCTTCAATGCAAAAATCACATCCCACCGACTCCAAAGAAAAGAAGCCCCCCAACAGATTCCAATGGAAAAAAACTGCCCCTTATTGGACTACAATGGAAAACATTTGTATGGGTTTTTTTCTGGATTTTTGATTTATATTCTGTCTCTATCATTGAATATACACCTATGATAAACATTATACACCCTTCATTTCTTTGTAAGTGGGCAAACCTATAAAATCTGCAGGGGATCAAATAATTATTTTCCCCACTGTAAATATATTTCGGTTTTTGGCCAAGTATATTCTGAATTTTCATTTTGGTGCCCCACTAAATATAATCATTATTTGCTGCTGTAATACAGTGCATTTGTAATGTTTCCAAACCCCCTTTCACCTTTTTCAATGTTGTTATCTTGCAGCCTGATACTATAGTTGCTTATTTTTCTTTTTTTCTCATTAATCTATACTTAGTACCCCATAATGAAAAAGTGAAAACAGAATTTTAGAAATGTTTGCAAAAAGGAAAAACTGATATATCAAATTAAAATACAAATAAGAATTATAGCACAAAAAAGGTACAAACAAAATAGTGTGAAAAGAAAAGCAGTAGTACATAAAGAGGTACAGGGCATACCATATAACTAAAAAACATAATATAAACAAGTGCAAGATAATCAGAAAGTGCTATATACATTCCAACATTAAACAAATGTCCATATAAAAGATCCATATCCACCAGTGTGTGGTCCTCTTTAAAGGATAGTGCTCTTCAAATCTAACATGTGAAACACCCAGTGCTCCTTCCACCAAAGCACATATATGTGCTTACCAAGATGTATGTGACTCTCAATGCTCTGAGAAGTCAAAACACGCTTTGTCAGCAATGATGGGCAAATCAGCCGATCTTTTTACCGATAAAAAATCTGCGCATGAGCTGTGACCTGCAAGAGGAAAAGAAGAAAAAACAAGAAGAGGAAAAACAAGAAGAAGAAAAAACAAGAAGAAAAAGAAGAATTCCAGTCCGCTATTATATTTGACATGAAAAAGTATTGCAGTTGCAACAATGTATCTATTTGTATCCGAATAAAAACATCTGTATCTGAAATGGATACAAATAGATAGATTGTTGCAACCGCAATACTTTTTCATGTCAAATATAATAGCGGAGCTCTCTGCAGGGACAGAAGTAATTAAATGCCAGCCATAGACGAGACAAAAATCGGCCAATTTTTTTTACCATTGGTGGTAATTTCAGCCTATTGAACGACCGATTTTTCTTTTTGTTTTTTAAAAAATGGACCGTTTTTGACCCTTCTATGGCCTGCATAAGTGAGACAAAAGGATATTGCCAAATATATCCTCAACTTCGCTAATGGCAAGGATAAGAAAGGTGTTGCATACTGGCATCCATCAGTATGGATGTATTCACTGGAAAGGCAAAAAGAATTATCCAGAAGTGGTGATGCTGGGGAGACACCTAGAAAAGACTGCAGTGTCCTCCAGTGTGAGAACTGCCAGCGGTTTGTACCACAAGTGACGCCCATGCGCACCAGAAGTAACCTCAGAGGGACCGCAAGAGAAACAGAACAGGAGCCACAGCCAGACCAGGGAGCAAGGTTTGGTTCAGACACATCCAGGGCAAGTACTGGTTGTCATGATGATGTGTTTCGCACATATAGTGCTTTGTCAAAGTTCATTATGGGACTTTGGTCTAGCACCATCTTGTAGCCATTTGCCAATAGCGTTCTGCCTTATTTTGATACATTTGTTTACTCACTGCTTCTAGTAGTTTGATTAGTTGTTGGGACACTGGCCTACTGTCTTTTGGCTACCACATTTCATCTATGGATATTACCATAGATGAGTACATCCCTACAGATTTATCAGAAAACCTTTCCTTTCAGAATCAACATTTTCTATGGGGCACTATACTACCAAATACTCCCACAAATGCGGGCCATTGATTGCAAACAAGATTTGTTAATTTGCACCAACAAAAAAGTATTTTTCCTAACAAATTCATTCATGACTATGTTGCAAAAATGAATACACCCCATTGAAAGTCTTAGGAACAAAGCTAAATTTATGACAACAAAAGTCTAATTAACAAGAATTCAACTACAGGGGAGTCTAATTATTCATTACACAGGTGTCCAGCAGACAGTCAATTATAAAAGGGCGTTACTTAAAGAAAACCCCTTCACATTTCATGCTGTCAGCAATGGCACCACATGGAAGAGAAATGCCACAAGGCCTGAGAAAGAAAATAATTTATTTTTACAAGAAAGGTGAAGACTACAAGAAGATCAGCAAAGCTTTACTTGTCAGTCATAATACTGTAGCAAAAGTGATACTAAAATTTAACAAAAGATGGAATAGCAACCATCTCACAGAGACGTCCAGTCCATCCACGGAAGTCAACACCTCAACAGGAGCGTCTTCTGATGAGAAGGGTTGAAGAAAATCACCATGCAAGTTCACTGCAGTTAGCTAAAGAAGTAGAAAGCCAAACTGGGGTGATTGTTTCCCGTGACACAATACGGAGTACACTGTAGAGGAATGGCATGCATGGGTGTCATCCACCAAAGAAGCCTCTCCTAAAGCCCATGCACAAAAAAGCCCAGCTAGAATTTGCCAGGGTCCATGCTGAAAAAGAAGACTACTGGGATTCTGTACTCTGGAGTGGTAAGACCAAGATAAATATTTTTAGAATTGATAGCTTCCAATCTGTATGGCGTTGCAAAGGTGAGGAGTAAAGAAAAATGCATGGTGCCTACAGTTAAACATGGTGGTGGCAGTGTCCTTCCGAGGGGTTGCATGAGTGCTGCTGGTGTCAGGGAGCTGCATTTCATTGTTGGTATCATGAATTCACAGATGTACTGCTCTATATTGAAAGAGAAGACGCTACCATCACTCTGTGCCCTTGGTCGTCTTGCACTTTTCCAACATGACAATGATCCAAAACACACATCTAAGGCCACTGTTGCATTTCTGAAGAAGAACAGGGTGAAAGTGATTCAGTGGCCAAGTATGTCTCCTGATCTGAACCCAATCGAACACCTATGGGGAATTCTGAAGATACAAGTTGAGCATCACTCTCCATCCAGCATCCAGGCTCTAGAAGAGGTCGTTGTTAAAGAATGAAAAAATTATAGCTGTTGTAATATGTCGCCAACTTGTTCATTCCATGCCTTGAAGACTTGGTGCTGTCCTTACAAATCATGGAGGTCATACAAAATACTAGGATTTAGTAGTTTTTGTTGTGGGGTGTATTCATTTTTGCATCAACTACTTTGAGTAAAACTGAAGATTTTGTAATCCAATTTATATTATTAACCTTACTTTCATGTAATGAGCTAAACAAATGTTCTGTAAAACTCAGTTTTGTCAATATTTTGGACATTGTTCTTGTGTTCATTGAGATATTGATTACGATCTTATTTTTCAAAAGGGGTGTACCCATTTATGCTGAGCACTGTATACCATAGTTTGTAGATGCTGTAACTTTCACACACAATCAAAGTGGTAGTAAACTTTTTATTTTCAACTTTTACTTTGTTATACGCTTACCTGTAGATAAAATGAATATCTCCTAAACCTGCACCATTTAGGAGATATTTGCTCTTTTTTAAAGCCGGCGCATGTGCTCTGAAGGAACGGCATACTCGTGCTGCTCCTTCGGAGTACTGTGCTGTGGCCCGGGACTCCCACGCCACGTCATCGGGCTCGGCCAGTCAGATAGCCGGGGTTCACAAACCCGGAAGGAAGACCAGGTGAAGATGGAAGCCTCTGCAATGGTGAAAGCGTGCTACTGGAGGGCTTCGTTTTAAGGTAAGTCCTTCATAATGTGTAATAGTAATCAATGCATACTAGAACAATATGACATTACCTTGCAGGGATTTTTTTTATTTTTATTACCTGCGGTTTACTACCACTTCAATATATACTTATTGGAATTTTTCTTACCAATAATGTGTAGCAGAATACATTTTGGCCTAAATGTATGTAGAAATTTGATTTTAATGTTTTATAACAAACAGTAGAAAATATATATTTTAAACTTTTCATTTTTATAATAAACAAAAAACCCAGTGGTGAATAAATACCACCATAGGAAAGCTCTATTTGTGTGAAACAAATGATATAGATTTCATTTGTGTACAGTGTTGCCTGACCAAGCAATTGCTCAGTAAAATAACGCAGTGCTAAATAGCGAAAAAAAAATGCCCTGATCATGAAGGGGGTAAAACCTTCCAGAGGCCAAGTGGTTAAAATATCACTAAGTAACATTTTATGAAGTTCTATTGGCTGCAGCATGGTGACCATTGCACCATTCTGCAGAATACAGCATGCTCCACTTTTTTTTAGCTCCTTTACACCTAAGGGTAAACCAAATCTTAACGCCAAAGTAAAATTTTGCACGTTTGATGTGTTAGTAAAACTGTACATATCATCACAACTACTTTGCGTATCCAGGTGGATTATACGTTCTTTTTTTTTTTCAGGACCAACTGGGCTTCCATTCGGTGGTAAATTGTAAAGGATAGCTCCTGATTTATTTTTTTTTCGGCTTTTCAAAGGAAAACTGACCTAAAATAGTAAAACAAAAAAAATATATTTTTTTTATTTAGTTGTGTGTTTCTTGTTACTACCATAACCTACCACCAAAGAACAACCCAAAATAATTCTCCATCTCCTGATGATCGCAGCGATACCACATATGTGTATGTTATTTGTACCCATAGTACAGCCCAGAAACAATAGTGCACATATAGCTTTTCTTTTCTTTCCTACCTAAAACACTGTCTGACACAGATACTAATTTTAAAAAATGTAAAAAAAAAAAATCCTGACCTTTAGCCCTGACCTAGATCAAACCTTAATCTAGGTATTTATTTTATATCTCTCTCCTCTATTCAGAGGGAAAGAAAACACAGGGGAGGGCTTCACAGTGACTGATCACTGTGGTAACCAATCATAGGCTATTACAGCGATCAGGTGACACGGAATAGGGAGTTCTGGGTCCCGATTGTTAGTGGTTCTAAAGGCTCAAGCTTTTTTAGCTTCATGCATTCTATGCTTGAAGGTAAAAAAAAAACCTGTGTGCAGAGGCCCCTCCAATCCAGCAATGTTGTCAACGGCCTCTGCTGACTGGGGATTCTTCCTCCTCGTTGGCTGAGACAGCAACAGGAGTCCACTGGCTCACACACACAAACATATTTTTCCTTTCCTCGTTTCTACCTCCTCCTTTTACACAAATAGGAAATCTTCCTCTCATTATTAGAAATGTTCATTACCATTTTTGCGCTGCACCAGAAAATACAACTAAAGACAGTTTTGGATAGAGTGGAGATGGATTACAACCCGTCGGTTTTTACTACTGTGTGTGCCCCCGTTAAGGAGATTCTCTATTTGTCCTGTTTACCATTATTATTGAAAGTAAAAGCAAATCCCACATTTTGGGTTGTCCCCAAAAAAGTAAATCCACTGGGGACAGTATTTCTGGTGACCTGCAGGTCCCCTAGGGACGCCCCTAATTTGCAGGGATGTCCTCTCACTTCTTGATTGGCTATGGGACAGAAAATTAAGGGAAATCTCCAGAATGGGACAGAGATGGTGAAAATAAATCTGACAGGGGTTATACCCTCCCTTACTCTATCCCAAATTAAAAAAAAAAAAAAAAGGGAGGAAAAGGTTTTGCTTATAGCTCTTCTTGAAGACATCTGCACACAGAGGGGATATCCAAAGATGGTGGCATGAATTAGGAGCTAAAGTTCCTCTTCAGGTCTACAGGACAGAATAAGCGTGTTATTGGCCAGATCACCAGGTGAAAACAGAGGGGAAAAAGCCTAAGCGCCAGTTCACATATATGCGATTTGGATGTGGTTTGAACCGCATCCAATCTGCATGACATGTGAAATAACACTGCTTCCTATGGTACCAGGTCACATGCGTCCAGTGCACTGGCAGTGCAGACTGAAAAAGAGTCCGGTCTGATTTCTGAGCAGTGTGGTCCGGTTCAGGTGGGGATTACGAGCTACTGACTTTTATGGGAAACGTTTCTAAACGGCACATCATCAGAACAGGATAAAATGCTGACCTAAACCGATCAACTGTATCAATTAGCTGGGAAACCTGAACTTCAATCTGCACCGCACATGTGTGAATCAGAAAACTAATGCAGCCACATCTAATGATTGGAAAGCTGCAATATATGACATTTGTGACTTTGCCTTTGATACTGCTTTAGATACACTTCAACCTGCAAGACAGAAGACTATCCTGGAGTTGGGCTTCAGCCATTCCTGAGAGACACGGCTCTACCCTCACATACATTGTAGAATAGAGGGGCAGATGGACCACATAAACACTGCCTGCGCCTCATGGTGAGCCATGCTGTCCCCTCTGCAGCATCACCGCCACAGGGAGCAGAGGATGACAGGTGAGCACGTGACCCCATGGGAGACACACTGCACCCAATAGGAGGAGGCAGGGACACAACTCCACACACAGCACCATGGGCACAACGGTCATTCACTGTCCTCCTGTCAGCTGACTTCTCCGGTGACAGGTTCTCTTCACAACCTCCCCTCCTCACCTCGCAGCAGGATTTGTTCCAAAGGAAAATGGTGTGGCTGTCCCAGTGGCCGGGTTGAGGGTGGTGGTAGAAGAGCCCCCGAACGAGAACCCGGTCGTAGCCATGGTTATCCCCTGTGCGGGAACCGCGCACCGGAAGTGCCGTAACGGCAGCGCGCCAAGAGGCATGCGCACTCTGATGATGCCAGGGAGCTGCGCTGTAATGTGATGGCGGAAGTGTGCGGTCTTTGTTTTGTAGTCTATCCACAATGGAGCTCTGGAGTGATTGTGGTTATGGCTGGGAGAGATAAAACAAGTGCAGACAACGTGATTGATACCGTTTCAGCATTTCTGCGTTAGGGACAGTGCTTAAGTTATACATACCTGCTCCTTGTTTACATTGAGGTGTCCTGTGTCTTATACACCATACAGCCAAAAGTATTGGGACGCCTGCCTTTACACACACAGGAACTTTAATGGCATCCCAGTCTTAGTCCGTAGGGTTCAATATTGAGTTGCCCCACCCTTTGCAGCTATAACAGCTTCAACTCTTCTGGGAAGGCCGTCCACAAGGTTTAGGAGTGTCTATGGGAATGTTTGACCATTCTTCCAGAAGTGCATTTGTGATGTCAGGCACTGATGTCAGACGAGAAGGCCTGGCTCACAGTCTCTGCTCTAATTCATCCCAAAGGTGTTCTATCAGGTTGAGGTCAGGACTCTGTGTAGGCCAGTCAAGTTCCTCCACCCCAAACTCGCTCATCCATGTCTTTACGGACCTTGCTTTGTGCACTGGTGCCCAGTCATGTTGGAACAGGAAGGGGCCATCCCCAAACTGTTCCCACAAAGTTGGGAGCATGAAATTGTCCAAAAAGTCTTGGTATGCTGATGCCTTAAGAGTTCCCTTCACTGGAACTAAGGGGCCAACCCCACACCATAACCTCTCCTCCACCAAACTTTACACTTGGCACAGTGCAGTCAGGCAAGTACCATTCTCCTGGCAACCTCCAAACCCAGACACATCGATTGGATTGCTATACAGAGAAGCGTGATTGGTCACTCCAGAGAACACATCTCCACTGCTCTAGCGTCCAGTGGCAGCGTGCTTTACACTACTGAATCCAATGCTTTGCATTGCACTTGGTGATGTAAGGCTTGGATGC
This sequence comes from Staurois parvus, assembly GCF_062004578.1. Taxonomy (NCBI): domain Eukaryota; kingdom Metazoa; phylum Chordata; class Amphibia; order Anura; family Ranidae; genus Staurois; species Staurois parvus. The sequence continues at coordinate 4,843,392 of NW_028318183.1, read as the reverse complement.
AGCTGCTGAGTCATGGAAACCCATTCTATGAAGCTCTCTATGCACTGTTGTGCTAATCTGAAGGCCACACAAGGTTTGGAGGTCTTTAGCTATTGACTCTGCAGACAGTTGGTGACTTCTGTGCTCTGCGCTTCACCCCGTTCTGTCATTTTACGTTGCTGTTGATCCCAGTTGCTTCTACTTTGTTTTAATGCCACTAACAGTTGACCGTGGAATATTTAGTAGCAAGGAAATTTCACAGATGGACTTATTGCACAGGTAGCAACCTATCACAGTACCACGCTTGAATTCACTGAGCTCCTGAGAGCGACCCATTCTTTCACAAATGTTTGTAGAAGCATTCTGCATGCCTAGGTGCTTGATTTTTATACACATGTGGCCATGGAGCTGATTGGAACACCTAAATCCAATGATTTTGGAGGGATGTCCCAATACATTTGGCAATATGTACTCTGTGTACTAGTTACATTACTCACTATAGAACAGGGGTCTCTCCCCAAACTGGGGCCCAAGGGACAGATGCGGCTCTTTTGCTAGCCTTTATCCAGCCCTTGGGGCAGTATTCCTCCCACTGACACAATGGAGCACTATGTGGTTCTCTCTTTGTTTTGTCCCATATAGAGCTAGAGGGTTCCCTATCATGCAGCCCAATTCATCCCACACACCTAGATGCGACCCCCTATATTTGCTGTGGACATATTTCCCAGGGAATGTTTCTCAGGTTAATGAGAGTATTGTTTCTTTTTCTATTCACTTTTTGTATTCTGAGCTGTATAAGATACTGTACGCTACATCATATGGGACGACATACTTATGACCTGTGTGTCAGAACTTGATTGCGTTTTCAATATTTCTTTTTGTGATATATTTGATTCTATATAGTATTTATTTACTGTAATACTTCAGTAAATATGTGATTATTAAAAAAAAAAACACAATGGGGCACTATTTCTTTGACTGTCACCAATGATGGGGAACTATTCCTCCCGCTGACACCAATGACGAGGTACTATTCCTCCCGCTGACGCTAATGGTGGGGTGCTAAACCACGCACTAAAACCAACTATAGGGGAACTATTTCTCCCACTGACACCAACAATGATGCACTATTACTCCCACTAATACCAACTATGGGGCACTACTCCTTTTCCTACTGACCACTAACCCTGAGGCGATGTTTGTCACCAATGCTGGGACCAGGACATTTGAAAAGTTGTGAGACCCCTGCTATAGAACAACTACATGCATGGTTGTAAACCTCAAACATGAAAAAAAGCATATCCCCCTATAGTGTACTTGTCTCAGTAAAGAGCACTGTGTCATTGGTCTGATCCTTCATTCCTCTGCTATATGCATGAGTCTGACAAGTTTTCCTGACACCAAGGGAAAAATGGTGATGGGAGGGACCTCCAGCAGATTGACAGCCTCGGCTCTGTTTCCGTGAGCTGTGTGAAGGGGGTGTCTCTTCCCTCCAATCAGCTCTCCTTACTGACCTCTGCAGAGTGTAATTTCAGCTCTCCACCCCCTGCTTTCTGAGAGCTCAGACAAGTTGTATAAATTCAGCACTTTGGATGAAGAGAAAACTACAGATAAACAGTCACAACCTCTGTAGAAGGATTCGTTTCATCTCTCTGAATCACCTAAAACCAGTCACTTCACTGGGTATATGTAAGGGTTTACAAGCACTTAAATACATACTTGAATTTTTTTTTTAAGACAGTTTAGTGTCAATTTAACAATCCACATTAGGTTTGTGGGTAGGAGAATATAAACAAACATATGTCCATTTACATCCTACTACCTCAGATCCATCATGTTAATGTTGGAATAAAAAAAAAAAAACTTGTGGGCTCTAGACAGACTTGGAGGTAATTGGATGTAAATAGATGCACATTCCTTTACATCTGCTTGCCCATAGAGTAGCATGGAGCTTCCGTTCAGATCTGCTGGACAGACAGTGATTGGACCACCTGTGTGAAAGGGGTCTTACAGCATTTATATCATCCTGGCTTACATCCACATTTCACATCTCCTTTCTTAGAGATCAAGTTGTTGCTTGATTACAAAGCTTCAACATCTATGGTAACCAATATGGCATCCGAAGGAATAGAAAGACCATCCACAAGTTTAAGTCAGTCAAGAGTATCCTTAACATAGGAAGGAAGACTTCTAAAATGGAGTATCAAGAAAAAAAAGTCCACAAACTTGCTAGCATTCTCAGCTAGGGAACCTATTCCAGAGACAATGGGGTTTATTTACTAAAGCTGGAGAGTCCAAAATCAGACTTCCTTCTGCATAGAAACCAATCAGCTTCTAACCTCAGCTTGTTCAATGAAGCTTTGGCAATGAAACCTGGAAGCTGATTGGTTTCTATGCAGAAGGGAGTCTGATTTTGGACTCTCCAGCTTTAGTAAACCCCAATGGGTCTCCCTGGTGGAGCAGACAAATTTTTATGGATTTTTGGTAAAGAGTAGAAAATAGCTTCTCTGGGGTGTGAGATATTAAAAAAAAAAAAAATTGTAGATATCCTTATCAATGATGCCCTCAAGGAAGACCCCATTGATAAGATCCTTAAATTCAACAGACAACTGTTGTATCATCCACGCTGGGATAAGTTTATACCATTGAGAATTATTTAAGATGGCAAGGAACATATGCTCATATTGATCTGTAGACATAACAATATTCCCTCCTTTGTCAGATGGTTTAATGACCAGACTGGTTCAATTTTTAAGATGATTCAAAGCTTTCCTCTGCGTAGGAGTAATATTGGTATCTAAAGTTGTAGAGATTAAACGTTTAACATCATTAATAGTAGCCATCAAAAATGTCCAAATACGTGGATTAGTTGTAAGTTCATGGAACTTAGTAGGCTTCAGTTTAAATTGTTTAGAAGGGGGGACATAATCAGGACAGGTAGTACTAATCGTTGGATTATCTGGTTCACTTTCATCTAGCAACAACATAAAGCCTTGAAGGATTCTAAAATCCTGCGTGAAATTTTTTATACGTACCACAAGATCCTTTTCCTGTTTATTCCTAATACGAGCCATATCAAAGAAATCTGTTAAGTGAGCTTCCTCGCAAGCAGACATAAATCCGTTATAGTTTCATACTTATCAAATCTAGCAGTGGGACAAAAACTTAACCCCATACTTAGGACAGCTAATTAGTGTTTAGAAAGATATTCCGTGGTAAAGTTAATTACATTCAGTTTGTTGTCATTGGTGCAAAACTATGATTGATCTTCCAGGGGGGGGGTCATACGTATCATGCAAGTATCGAGAGTACTTTGCTTGTCCCCTTGATTGTGTGGATTTGGTAATAAAAATCATTAGCGCCATGCCCTAGTGTATTCTATGAATAGATTGTTTAGTGTTAGTGTTTTTGTTGGATAAAGCTGATGTAGCTTGTGAAACAGAAGTGGGTGCCGTCATAATGTTGAGGGCCTGTGTGGCCCATACAAGTATATAAGTTGATACATTGGAAAGCGTGGTCCCAGATTCCAGTGAGTGCATAGGAAGGGAAAGTGCCCATCTCAGACAGTTTGGGAATAGGTTGGGGCATTTAATAGAATTAGATTGGTGAGTGAGATTTCCCCCCATATGGTGACATTTACGCGGTCCGCTATAAGGGTTAGATAATAGTACCGAAGCAGATGATCTAAGTGATTGTAACTGAAATGAAAGAGTCTGATTCCGTCTCATCATTCTGAGGATCACCCAGTCAGTCTTATTCCTAGGGGTACCTCTATAGGCAAAGCCCTCCCCAAAAGCTGCTTGGTCTTTATAGATTGTCTTTTTTGGTAATGATATCCTTATTAATTTTAGCTAGGTACTCCTTAAGTTCCTGCCATTTGGAATCATAGAGAGAATTATTTTTAATTGCTTCATGTGAATGAAGTGACATAAGTTCCTGATCTACGGTGGTCATTTCAGTTTTGTAGTATGAAACCAGTAAAGTAATAAATTCAATGCTACATTTAGTGAGAACTTGAATCCCTGGGACACATTCTTAACCGTTGGATACAGATGCACCCTATGACCCACAGGATTAATATTTTCACTAATATACAAATTGAAAAATTCAATATGCCAATGTAAATTAGAATTCTTCAATAATCGTTTAAGTTTGATAAAGTATCTATTCAAACTGTCCTCATCCCTGCTAGTACCATTACATGCTGTATGTATCACATTCATAAACCCAGACCATGCTGTGCCTATAAAGTCTATTTCCACAAAAAATTAAACGAATGATAATCTTTGATGACATGTAAATACACCTGAAATGGTAGATTAAATGGCTGGGTGATACCACCCTATATTACTTAGGGGGGAGATTGGAGTGTACTCAGGTGTCGGGTCACTCCCAAATATGATACATTAGTGCCACGTCCTAGTTAACCAGACAAAAAGGAAAAAAAAAAATGCAAGGGGAGGATGTGCACATGGACTTTAGAGGCACAGAAACCATAAACACAGTTAGTAAAATCACTTGTACTTTATTTTGACAATAAGTCATGAAAAAACATCTTTCAAGTTAAAAAGTCATTGTACAATGTCCCTGCACACAATGTCCCACAGCCCACCATATGGAACAAAACCAGTGATAAGACATAACATAACCACCAGGAAGGTCCTATGGGGGTGAGAGACATTAGACCGCTGGAAGAATGGCCCAACATGTTTTGCGACAACAATCACTTCAGGGGCATAGTAGTAAAATCTAAAAAAGAAATACATATGTTGAATATACCAAATTACATCATGTAAATATGAAAAGAATCATACAAAAACATCCTAAGACTTACATATAGTATTAATGTGCACCATGGAGCGGTAGACCTCCAAATCATAGAGGGCAGACCTCCTCTAACGCTCCAAGGCAAAGGGCCATCCAGGGGGCCAGATATGGGGGCACAATAATGACCAACAGTCCAACGCCCCACAGGTCTAAACCAACCAATAAAGAAAGAGAAAAAAGTATATTCTGAGACTCAAACCCAAGGTATATGAACCACAGATCTTGCCTTACATCAGGCAATACCAGTAATGGTAATACTGGTTAACTGAGTATTACCTTAAACAGGTGTTATTGTAACAAAGATCAGGTTTTCTTACCGGCAGAAAAGGCCTTGTTCCCAAGGCTCAGCAGAAGATGTAAAAAAGGGGGAGGGGGCTTACCCCCTAATATCCAAAAATGGAAAAAACATATCACAATGGGATAGGCTTGAGAGGTACAGGGGCTCCCTAAAATATTATAATATATATCCTTCATACATGATGCTTGTTCAAAAAAGGGGACTTCCCCAAAATATCCCATTGTCTATTAACATAAATTAAGGTAATCTACCAAAGGCCTCTCAGTGCCATTCTTTCCAAGGCAGTGGACTCTGGTGGAGTCACAACGTAAACATTACATTCTGGTGGAGTCGCAATGTGGATGTAATACTCGATCTCGCTCACTGGGGCAGGCCTGTCATGTGAGCTGTGTCTGCGGTAAATGCCGCCTTCATCTGCAATAAAAAAAAAGAATGAGAATTAGCACCTAAATTTCATATATTTGTTCATACAACATCAAATTAGAGAAGAAAGTTCAAAATTCCAGTGCCAGGAACAATAAACCTGACATGACCGGGACAACTGTTGGCTTTTGTTTAAAAATGCTGGTTGCCTGGCAATTATGTAGACCCACTAAAATTCAGTGACTCAGGAAGCTGGCAACAAGTATTTTCAGAGGTGTGATGCACTTTCATAGTGCAATGAGTAGACAGGTCATAAAGTTGCAGCATGAAGTAGTGGTTTGTTAACTTGCAGTTTTACCCAGAAAGTGCATCATTTATCAGCCCTGATATCAGACCCTCTATGGGGGGCAGGCATACACCGGCCTGACAGCAGCTGATATGTTTGCATTGGCAAGGTGGGAAACCAAATGACTTCTGTAGTAGGAGTATTTATGTATATTTTTCCCATGTTATGTTTTATAGATATTCATACTGTTTCTTCAATTTCTATATATTACTTATGCTTATCCCCTTCCTGCCCTTTAACAGGGTCTTTACCCCCCCCCAAGGATAAGGGGGGTGGGGGAGACGGGACAGGAGGGACCAGCCAATCACAGGAGCGTTTCCCAATCATTGGTAGAGACCAAGAGCTGGTCACTGCTATCTGCATAGAAAGCTCTTCTGCGCATGGATGAATATTTGCAATGTGTGGGTGTTAAAGCCCGCCCCCTTTGCGCTGCACATATGCATACTTGCTAACTGTCCTGTATTTGCATGGGCACTCACGCTTTTTTTGTATGTGTCCTTGCCCTCAAGTGGATTTGCCCCCCTTCCTGACCAGGCCATTTTTCCAATAGTGCTGCGTTCCTTTAACTGACAAGTGCGCGGTCATGCAACGCTGGACATAACGAAATTTAAGTAATTTTTTTCCCCACAAATAGAGCTCTTTTGGTGGTATTTGATCACCTGTGCGGTCTTTATTTTTGGGCTATAAACAAAAAAAAAGACTGACAATTTTGAAAAAAAAATACATTTTTGACTTTTTGCTATAGAACATATCCAGTAGAAAAATTTAAAAAGGTCTTCATTAGGCAAAAATGTATTCTGCTACATGTCCTTGATAAAAAAAAAAATCCCAATATGTGTAAATTAACTGGTTTACATAAAGTTATGGCATCTACAAATGGCGATATATATACACTGGAATTTTCATTTGCATTTTTTTTTTACACTAGTAATGGCTGCAATCAGCAACTTATAGCGGGACTGCGGTGGGCATTCTGACACTGAGTGGGAGCTAACTGCCCCTGACATCCCAATGACACCAATACAGTGATCAGTGCTAATAAAAAGCACTGATCCTGTACTAATGACACTGGGCAGGAAGGTTAACATCTGGGGTGATCAAAGGGTTAACAGTGTGCTTTGTTTTACATGATGTGCTGTGTGTTTTACTAGGAAGACATGCTGCAGTGTATTTCTCTGCTGTTCAGAGAAATACACAGCAGTGTGTCCTTGCTGGCAGGACAGAGACCTGTGTTCGGCTAGGCATCCCTACCTGACAGGCAAGCGGTTAAAAATGTTGTTCTGTTTTACATGTAACTTCTGCCTGAGAGTGAGGCGCTGCCAGAGGAGGAGAGTGCTTTGGTAGAGCAGAGACGATACTGCCGGGGAAGGGACAACAAATGCTTGTTGTGACCTTGATATCATATTAGGGTCAACACCACGAGGTGATAGTTTTTAAACTGCACTGGGTGGCTGCATCTACAACAAGGACAATACTGGAAGTACAAAGTGGAAAGTATTTACAACACATTGGTGGTGACTGTTTCTTCACGGAATAATATAGACTTTATTATTTGATTGTTTATTGTATGATTTGTGCTACATCTATATGGTTATATTTGTAAGGTGAGGGGGCCCTGTCAGGTAGGCTGTACAGGGCCCATTGATTTCTAATGGCAGCCTGGCTCCCACCACCCCCATTTTAAATAAATGCCCCACCCCTAATTAAAATACATTCTCTGCTTACAATGGCTTGCTGGATGCACAGCAAAAATGCAGTGCCGCCATCTTGTTGGTAGGCACTGAGGTCATCAGCCCAGCCTGTAATAAGGGGAAAAACCTGCAGCTTGGTGTTTACAAGACAAAAGCCAGAAATGTCTATGGCCATCCCCATACATGTGTACATCTGGGAATGTCAGCTGTCATCAATGTCTATGGTCATCCCTATACATGGGTACATATGGAAATGTCAGCTGTTATCAGCATCTATGGCCAGGGGTGGACTGACCATTCGAGCACTGCCCGAGGGCCCGGGGTCAGCAGGGGGCCCCATGAAATGTCCCTGGTACCTTTTTATAGGCTTTTTTTGAGTGTGGGCAAGGACACAGGGGCCCCATGATCCCCTATTGCCCGCGGGCCCCATGAGTTGTCAGTCCGCCCCTGTCTATGGCTATCCCTATACATGTTGTGGGGGGGTGGAAATCGCCTTCCCTGGGAAAAAGATAGTCCAGACAGCAGGGCTTTCATAAAATCTGACTTGTCGGTTTAGTTAACCACTAGGGGACTGCCCACAGTATATATACTGCGGCAAAGCGGCCCCTGTAGGCAGGATCACGTATATAAATGTGATCCTTGTTTACATGCTAGGGAGCGCGCGCGAACGCCCTGCTCGCAGCACCGATCACGGCCACTGGAGTTAATCACCGGGTCCTGGCTGGTGATTACCTGCTGGCTCCTGGCGATTGCCGGCAAACAGTGACACAGAGCACAGCTGCATTGTTTTCAATGCAGCTCTGCTCCCTGTCAGTTCCCAGCACACTGTCCCAGAGAGCAGAGATTAGCTTTCTGGGACAGCTTGCACCAGTGAAGTACACGCCCCTGCCCACTAGTAAAACACTCCCCTCACACAGTTAACCCTTTGATTGCCTAACAATTGTAGCCCTTTCCTCCCGAGTGCCATTAGTACAGGGTCAGTGTTTTTTTTTGCACTGATCACTGTATTGGTGTCACTGGGGATGTCGGTGACCCCAAGTCAGTCCCCCCCAGTGTCAGAATGTCTACCGCAGTCCCGCCATAAGTCGCTGATCTCCGCCATAAGTCACTGATCGCTGCTATTAGTATACAAAAAAAAAAATCCAGTATCTATACTGCCATTTGTAAACGCTATAACTTTCACGTAAACCAATTAATTTACATGTATTGGGATTTTTTTCTAGCAAAGAAATGTCGCAGAATAGTTTGGCCAAAATTTATGATGAAATTTGATTTTTACTGGACATGTTTTATAGCAAAAAGTCCAAAATATTTTTCTCAAAATTGTCGGGGGGGGGTTTTATAGCAAAAAAAAAAAAAAACGCACAGGCGATCAAATACCACCAAATGAAAGCCCAATTCATGGGGAAAAAATTATGTCAATTTAATTTTGGTGCAGCGTTGCATGACTGCACAGTTGTCAGTTAAATTGACAGCGCCATAACACAAACTGCTTCCTGACCTCCCTATCGCAGAAATACTGCTACATTGCGGCACAGGTGCGCAAAATGCCATATATATATATATACGCAATTTGCGCTCCCATGGTTTTCATGCCCCTCCCAGCTAGCGTCAGATTGCCCGTCAGTACACCAGTAATCATATTTAACCCCTTGATTGCCAGCAAGATGCTCATACACAATAAACCTTCATTGCTAGTATAGTGTCTGAACGGATCAATATGTTTGATCAGATCAGCACTATACCAGCATTCACATTAGTATAGCATCCCCAAAAATGCAGCATTACCCGGATCAGTCCTGGCACCTGCCAGCATCTCCGTTTAGCCCTTTCGCTTATTCCCCCCCCCCCCCTTCTCCCCCAGCAAGTGCAGTGCCAGTAGGTCACTGTCACTCGAGGAGAAGAAGAAGAAGAGGAAGAAAAGGAGGAGGAGGAGGAGATTGGCAGCTCACAAATTCTGCAGCACCTGTACTTCCCCCATTCACTGCCCAACCAGGAATTCAGGTGGAAATGGCAAATTTAACTACTCCCCTTGATTTTTGGAGCTGTTTTTCACAGAAGATCTGTATGCATTGATTGTGGATCAAAGCAATTTATATGCACAATAGTTTATCGCCACCAACCCAAATTCAACCCTTGCCAGATCATTCGCATGGAAACTCATTACGGTTTCCGAATTTAAATTTTTTATGGGCCTAACCATCAACATGGACATTACTAAAAAAAATGCATTGCGGTTGTATTGGTCTGCAGACCCAATTCATCATATGCCGTGTTCTCTGCTGCCATGGCCAGACATAGATATGAGAGTATAATGTGTTTTATGCATTTCAATGACAATACACTGTTCCTCGGGGTGACCCTGAATTTGACCGGCTCCACAAAATTCACCCCTCGCAAATCACCTTAACCAAAAATTTGCAGATGTTTATACTCCCCAGCAAAAAATCTGCGTTGATGAGTCCATTGAAAATAATTTACTAATTTTTTTCACAATACGAAGTGTATGTCAGTTATAGCTTTTTTTTTTTTTCTTCACTATAGCTCACAACATTAGCTGTCAGTTTCCAGGAAGCTAAAGGATACTTTGTATCTTTTAAGAAACTGAAAGGAACATTGTAGGTTTTAACTTGGGGAAATAAACTAAAAGAAACTCTCTTTTTCAGCTGGAGGGGGAAAGTGACAGATGGATTTCTGAACTACTGTATAGTGAAGAAAAAAAAAATGGTAATTACATTTAAAAACCTGACAGCTGAGTGCAAAATAATTTTTTTTTAATTGGCAGCAATTTTTTCATTCAGCTGTCAGTGGGGAACCCCGCTGCCAGCTGAAACATTAACACATGGTTGTCACTACTAATATACCACGAGTTAATAAAATAACTCATGCGGTATTTTAGTAGCGTTTACTGTTTTTCTGACCTTTGGAATGGATTAATTGGTTTTTAATGCATTCCTATGGGAAAGTGTTTCGGTTTACGAATTCTTCACTATACGAAATGTCCTGCAGACCGAATTAAATTCGTAATCCGAGGTATTACTGTATACCCAACAAGGATCAGCGATGTACTGGTACATCACTGGAATCTGAATGGTTATACCAGGATGATGCCTACAGCTGCAGGCATCATCGTGGTATCGTTTTCTTAAGCCGGCGATCAGCTTTCATGTAAAAGCAATCCTAGTGGCTAATTAGCGGCAGGATTGCTTTTACAAGTAGCGGGAGACGATGCCCCCCTCCCCCACTGCCTTCTCGGGCAGTCCCGTGCCATCGGGGCAACCTGAGAATGCAGCCGGTGTTTCTACCAGCTGACCATAGAGCTGATGGACCAGAATGGTGCCAATCATCTCTATAGCCTAAGAAATCGGAAGCTACAAGCATTTCATCACTTCAGTTTTGCAGGATATAAACAGCGCCATTTGTAAATTGGGAAAGCATCTGATCACACCGATCTTGGTTTGATTAGAGAATGTAAGGGCAGAGGAGATATCCAGAGTCTGATAGAACCCAGATTTCTCAAAAAAGAATATATGACAATGCTCATTGAAGTTATAGGGGATATTTGCGTTCCCTGTGATAGCATTAACCACTTGCCGACCAGCCACTGTAGAAATACGGTGGCAGGTCGGCGCGGCTGGGCAAAAGCATGTTTTAAAATGTGTGTTTGTGAAACAGGTAGGGGGCGCGTGCAAGGCGCACCATCAGCCTACCTGCACCGCTGATCCCAGCCCTGGGGGGCAGGTGCCGGGTCACGGCCGGTCATTACCGGCTGTGTCCCGCCGATTAGCAGCAATCACTGACAGAGAGCAGGGCTGCAGTAGCTCTGCTTTCTGTCAGTTCCCTGACAGCTCCTGACACGCTGATCAGGAGAGAAGAGTTTATCTGTCCCGATCAGCAGTGTCCCTGTGCAGTACACACCCCCGCCCCCTAGTAAAACACTTCCCTCACACAGTTACCCCTTTCAGTGAATAAAAAGTTAACCCCTTCCTCCCCAGTGCCATTAGTACAGTGTCAGTGTTTTTTTTTTTTTGCACTGATCACTGTATTGGTGTCACTGGGGATGTCAAGTCCCCCCCAGTGTCAGAATGTCCGCCGCAGTCCCGCAGTCCTGCCATAAGTCGCTGATCGCCGCCATAAGTCACTGATCGCCGCCATAAGTCGCTGATCGCCGCCATTATTAGTATAAAAAAAAATAAAAATCCAAGTATCTTTCCCACCATTTGTAAATGCTATAACTTTCATGTAAATTAATTAATGTACACGTATTAGGATTTTTTTTTAGCAAAGACATGTCGTAGAATGCATTTTGGCCGAAATTTATGACGAAATTTGATTTTTAAATTTTTTTTACTGGACATGTTTTATAGCAAAAAGTCCAAAATATTGTTTTTTTTTCTCAACATTGTCAGCCTTTTTTTTATAGCGCAAAAAATAAAAAGCGCACAGGTGATCAAATACCACCGAAAGCTCTATTTGTGTGAAAAAAAGGACATAAATTTCATTTATCTACCGTATTGCATGACCGCGCAATTGTCCGTTAAACTAGCGCAGCGCTGTACAGCAAACAAATGGCGTAAATTGCAGTATCTATACCATAGTTTGTAGACGCTATAACTTTCACACAAAGCAATCAATATACACTTATTTGGATTTTTGTTACGAAAAACATGTAGCAGAATACATTTTGGCCTAAATTTATAACCAACTTTGAGTTTACTATATATTTTTTATAGCTGAAAGTAAAAAATATTGTTTTTCTTCAAAATTTTTGGTCTTTTTTTGTTTATAGCGTGAAAAATAAAAAGCGCACAGGTGATCAAATACCACCAAAAGAAAGCTCTATTTGTGTGAAAAAAGGATGTAATTTTCGTTTGGATGCAGCATTGCATGACTGCGCAATTATCAGTTGAATTAGTGCAGCACCGAGTAGCAAAAAGAGGACTGGTCATTAAGGGGGGTAAATCCTCAGGAGGGCAAGTGGTTAAAAGTGACCAAAAAAAAAAACAAAAAAAAAGAAGGGACAGTGTAAAAAAAAAAAAAAGTACCCTCACCCCCCTGCGCATCTGCGTTCGTGAGCATTGACCCTGTGCCAGTATGGAGACAGCGGTTGAACCATGCATATGAGGTAACGCCACCAACGTGAGATCAAGGGCAGAAATTCTAACACTAGACCTCCTCTGTAAATCTAAAATGGTAGCTTGTAAAGGCTTTTAAAACGTTGCCTATGGTTATTAAAAAACATATGCAGTTTGTCGCCATTGCACAGAGCATGCACAGTTTTAAAGCATGTCATGTTTCGTATCTATTTATACGGCATACCATCATCTTATATATTTTACTAAATAATTGGCCAATATTTTGTGTTTTTGTGCATTAAAAGTAAAAAAATAGTGCATTTGTTTTGAAAAATTGCATTTGACAAATTTGCTGCGCAAGTATTATGTGACAAAAAATTGCAGCACCTACCATTTTATTCACTAGGGTGTTTGCTTTAAAAAATATATAATGTTTGGGTTTAAATTAATTTCCTAGCAAAAAATACTGATTTTCTTCATGTGAACAAAAAGTGTCAGAAAAGGCTTGGTCTTCAGGTGGTTAGAAGAGTGAGTGATGTGTGGCATAAACTTCTAATGCTGGGCATAAAATGCCCCCACCCCCCAAAATGACCCCTTTTTGGAAAGTAGACACCCCAAACTATTTACTGAGAGGCATGTTGAATCAATAGAAGAATTAATTTTTTTACCACAAGTTTTTGGAAAATGACAAACAAAAAAAAATTTTTTTTGTACACAAAATTATCACTTAAATTATTTATTTCTCACAAATGCCATGGGCATATGTGGAATTACTCCCCAAAATACATTCTGCTACTTCTCCCGAGTATGGGGGTACCACATGTGACACACGTTTTGGCAGTCTACCTAAGTACAGGATCCCAAAATCCAATAAGCACCTTTAGGCTTTTAAAGGGCTTTATTTCCTCATTACACTTCCTGACTACCTATCACAGTTTTGGAGGCCCTGAAATGCCAGGACCAGGGGCGGACTGACCATTTGAGCACTCGGCCACTGCCGGAGGGCCCAGGGTCAGTAGGGGGCCCCATGAAATGCCCCTGGCACCTTTTTTATAGGCTTTTTTGGGTGTGCTTTGAGTGTGGGCAAGGACACAGGGGCCCCATGATCCCCTATTGCCCGGGGACCACATGAGTTGTCACTCCGCCCCTGGCCAGGATAACACCAAACCCCTCCAAATGACCCCTTTTTGGAAAGTAGACACCCCAAGGAATTTGATAAGAAGCACGGTGAGTGTTTTGCAGATCTCGTTTGTTGCCACAAGTTTTGAAAATTGAAAAAAAAAAAACATTTTTCTTTTCTTTTTTTATATGTCAAAACCTTGTGAGAAAAAATGAGATCTGCAAAATACTCACCATGCCTCTTTTTAAATTCCTTGGAGTGTCTACTTTCCAAAAAGGGGTAATTTGGGGGGGGGGGGGTGCTATCCTGGCATTTCAGGGCCTTAGAAACTGATAGGTAGTGAGGAAGTGAAATGAGGAAGTTACGCATCTTCAGGCTTTAAAAGTGGTCACTGGATTTCAGGCTCCTGTATATGGCTAGGCTCCCAAAAACTCTCACACATGTGGTACCCCCATACTCGGTAGAAGTAGCAGAATGTAGTTTGGGGTGTAATTCCACATATACCCATGGCTTGTGCAAGAAATATATAATTCAACTGACAACTTTGTGTAAAAAAAAAAATGTTTGTCATTTTCTAGAAATTTGTGGAAAAAAAATAAATCTTCCATGGACTCAATATGCCTCTCAGCAGATAGCTTAGGGTGTCTGCTTTCCAAAAAGGGGTCATTTGGGGGTGTTTGTACTATCCTGGTATTTTAGCACCTCAAGAAATGTGATGGTCAGTCAGAAAGTAAAAGCTGTGTAAATTCCATTATCTATATCATAGTTTGTAGATCAAAGCAATCAATATACACTTATTGGGATTTTTTAACCAAAAACATGTAGCAGAATACATTTTGGCCTAAATTTATGACAAAATTTGTTTTTTTTGGATATTTGTTATCACAGAAATGAGAAAATATCGTTTTCACAAATTTTTTTTTTCTCAAAACTTTGTTTATAGCACCAAAAATAAAAAGCGCACAGGTGATCAAATACCACCAAAAGAAAGCTCTATTTGTGTGAAGGAAAAAACTAAAAAATTAAAAAACACTTCCGTACTGTACAAGGTACAAGCTGCAACTGACTAGACCCTGCTCAAAGCTTCCTTACCCAGGAAAGGGAGAGGGGGGGCAACTGATGACATCAAACTGCAGGTGCTGAGCTAAAAATAGCTGACAATCTTTCTTAAAGGGGCCACGTCCTGATTTGTTAGCTTTATGAATCCAGTCTGTAGGCTTAGTATAGATCTAATACATCAGGATAGGAATCCTTTAAAAATGTTTTTACCGAAGTGATGGTTATTTTGAATGGGATTCAACCCTTACAGTCCCATAAAGTCCCCATAAAGATCTGTATTCCTATGATAACACTGTGAATGGAGCCTTATCACGTCATATAAAGCCCACCTGCAGATCAAATCTTTTAATTGATTTCCCACTTATTTTTTATTTCATAGTTATTACCTAAAATATTTAATTTTTTATGATTCTTTCAGTGCTTTTAGGCATCTTAAACCCCACCTGCTCACTTCAGTCTGAGCTCTTTCTAAACCTAAACTCCAAACAAACCTACAGTAATGAGCAGTAGTGACTGTAGTATGACATCATGAGAACTGCAGACAGGAGAGGGAAATTGGTGCATGCATTTCCAGTCTGCCTGATTTTAACTTTCATCTGGTATATAGGGGAATGGGGCCCCATTCACAGAGCTGCATCGTTTTTGTTGCATCTTTTTTTCTACCTGCGACAAACGTGCAAAAGGAGGCTCCTTTTCCAGCATGGAGCTTTGTGTGTGTGTTTGTTTTTTTTACTGCGTGTTTTGGCACATTTGTTTGCTGGTCTCATTGGGGGAGCGATTAAAAATTAATATATTCGATTTGGAGGTTTTCACGCATTTTTTTGTGTGTTCTGGGAATGCACTTGGAAACGCATTTCTGCATTCATTCCGGGAACACAGAGTTGGGAATTGGGCCTTGTGTTAAAAGGGGGGGACAGCAGATTACAGATAGGGTTCAGCTAGTGATGTCCGCAGATATGGGGAGAGGCAGAGAGGGAAGGGGGGAGCGCTCGGACCAGATATATTCATTTTTTAATGGTAATTGTAACCCTTTCACTTCCAAACCATTTTTACCCCATTTCTTGCACACGTTAACCTCTTGACACTGGCCGCACGCAAATGTACGGCCTCCCGGCGTCTGGGCGTTAACACAGAGCGGCCGCACATTTGCGTGCAATTAAGAAAAACATATGTGCTGAGAGAGTGCGCCCTGCGCGCTCCCAGCACACATGTCGGGTACTCACGGAAAGGTCCCGATCTCCTCTTTCCCGATCATGTGACCGCTGTGACGGTGAATCACGGAGGTCACATGACCCTAAAACCCCACCCCGCCTCCTGGCTTCTGAAACCCTTAAAGGGCCAGGAGGCGCCAGCGCCAAGGGGTTAAAGCATAAATAAAGGAAAAACTTTTTTTTTTTGGACAGAGTGGAGAGGGATTACAGCACCTGTCAGGACTCCGATCCATTATGCTCAATCCGCAGATCCGAACCATCCTGCGGGGATCGTTGGCATGCAACCTATACGGGGTGACACTGAACCCGCTCCACGAAAAGGTAAGTTGTAAAGAAAGACGACGATCCCCGCAGGATGGGTTGGATCTGCGGATTGAGCATAATGGATCGGAGACCGATCCATTCTGTTCAATCCACAGATCCGATCCATTCTGCGTCGATCGTCGGAGCGGGTTTCACCAAGTGTTACCGCATTGGGTGACACCAACCCTAGGGATGCCCCTGTATGAGAGTATTCTGATTGGGGCTCCTGATTTATGGGGATATACTGATGGGAATGCTTTATGTAAGGGGGCACTCTGTTATGTAAGAGGACAATCTGATGGGGGCAGCTGATCTATGTGGCAGCTAATTTATGGGGGTACTCATGTGGGGGCAATTGATATATGGGGGCACACTGATGGGGGCAACTGATATATGAAGGTATCCTGATTGGGGTTCTGGATTTATAGGGGTACTTTGATGGGGGCACCTGATGTAAGGTGGTTCTATCATCTTTTACTTGAAATGTGAATATGATCAGCAGGGGGGCAGCAGAGGCTGGCTGATAGGTGGTGGCCCAGTGCAAACGACCCTAGAATTTGTCTTAGAAATGTTGACAACTATTGTAATGTATAAGATTGTGTTCCTATGTTTATGGACTGTGTGAGGAGGGTGACCGGCCTGGGGTGTCATTACAGGTTATCCCAGCCCTCCCCGGACCCGTTTATTATTATTATGTGGCGGTCACAGATCAGAGCCCGGGCTCTGCACACCCCGCCTTCCATCGGGACATAGCTGATGTGCACTTCTCTAGATGACCTCGCAGTGGCGCCTGGCACATTGTCGGCGACTGCGCAGTCCGGTGTACAGAGTGCTATCACTGAGCAGGAAGTGTCTCCCAGATACAGTGGCAGGAAGAGAGGCGGAGCTTCGGGTCCATCATCTCCCAGCACAGCCCTGATGGAGCACATCAGGACCACCAAGGTACGGCACCCCGCCCTCCCCCCCACACATCACATCGTGCCCGCGCACGGGTCGAGGACTGAGCGCTGATGGCGGGTGTGGGGTGTTATAGGAGGACCCTATGGGCTCTCCCCATCCTCTACATTACACAGAGCCCCATCTACTACCGACATCATCTCAGCACTGCACAGACCCCTCTCCCACTCTGCCACTATGTACTCACCTTCCCTTCCAGTCCATCAGCGTGTTGTCACCTTCCCTTCCAGTCCTACAGCTTGTTGTCACCTTCCCTTCCAGTTCTTCAGTGTGTTGTCACCTATCCTTCCAGTCTTCCAGCATCTTGTCCCCTTCCGTTCCTCCAGTATGTTTTTTCACCTTCCATTCCAGCATGTTGTCACCTATCCTTCCAGCATGTTGTCACCTATCTTTCCAGCATGTTGTCACCTATCCTTCCAGTCTGCCATCATGTTGTCACCTATCCTTCCATCATGTTGTCACCTATCCTTCCATCATGTTGTCACCTATCCTTCCAGCATGTTGTCACCTATCCTTCCAGTCTTCCAGCATCTTGTCACCTATCCTTCCAGCATCTTGTCACCTATCCTTCCAGCATCTTGTCACCTATCCTTCCAGTCCTCTAGTATGCTGTCACTTTCCTTTCCAGTCAGTTGTCACCTTCCCATCTATTCTTCCAGTATGTTGCCACCTATTCTTCCAGTCTTCCAGTATGTTGTCACCTTCCCTTCCAGTCAATTGTCACCTTCCCATCTATTCTTCCAGTATGTTGTCACATTCCCTTCTAGTACGTTGTCACCTATCCTTCCAGTCTTCCAGCATGTTGTCACCTTCCAGTCCTCAAGTAAGTTGTCACCTTCCCTTCCAGTATGTTGTCACCTTCCTTTCCAGTCCTTCAGTAAGTGGTCACCTATCCTTCCAGTATGTTGTTACCTTCCCATCTATTCTTCCAGTATGTTGTCACCTATTCTTCCAGTCTTCCAGCATGTTGTCACCTTCCTTTCCAGTCCTTCAGTAAGTGGTCACCTATCCTTCCAGTATGTTGTTACCTTCCCTCCCAGGGCTTCAGTATGTTGTCACCTTCCCATCTATCCTTCCAGCATGTCGTCACCTATCCTTCCAGCATGTCGTCACCTATCCTTCCAGCATGTTGTCACCTATCCTTCCAGTATGTTGTCACCTATCCTTCCAGTATGTTGTCGCCTATCCTTCCAGTATGTTGTCACCTTCCCTTCCAGTCAATTGTCACCTTCCCATCTATTCTTCCAGTATGTTATCACCTTCCCTTCTACTACGTTGTCACCTATCCTTCTAGTCTTTCAGTATGTTGTCACCTATCATCCTTCTAGTCTTTCAGTATGTTGTCACCTTCCCTTTAAGTCTTCCGGTATGTTATCACCTATGCTTTCAATCTTCCGGTATGTTGTCACCTATCCTTCAAGCATGTTGTCACCTATCCTTCCAGTGTTCCAGAATGTTGTCACCTTCCCTTCTAATACATGTACAACACCAGCAAACCAATGTCAGACCTTCTAGGCATCCTGAATGTCAGGTTCCTACATGTCATAGACATACAGTAGAGAGATGACAGGTAGGGTGGAGTGCTGACCTCCTGTCTGTAGAGCTCCTGCCATCTGTGGATGCCGGACACTGACAATATGTTGGACAGAATCTGACCCGGCTGATGTTTCTACTCCTTATGGACAGCCCCATCCTACAGTTCTCTCCTAAGGTTACAGGAATTGTAGTGACACTTCAGCGACGCTTTCCCCAGAGGGAGGGAGGATTGTATTGGCATGAATGACCACCCTGGACAACCCAAGTCATCACATCCCTCCTCCTCTTCATCTCCGACAATAACAGAATAATAGGTCCCTCAGGCAACTGGTTTATTAATGGACTGGCATTTGACCCTCATGCTGGTGACTTCAGTGTATGAATAGAGATTTGGCCCAATTGCCACTATCTCGATGGCTTGGAATTACAAAAATCAAGTCATTTCATTTCAAAATCATGTGTAATGAAGTTTGGTTGTTGTGTGATGGAATGGCTTTGTTTTGTGACCATCAGGTCAGCTGCAATGTAGAAAACGGCTTTATATTTGTTACATGTCCCCATTCACATAGCATAACTTAAAAAAAATTATTTACTGCTTCCATTTTTTACTTTTCTCCTTTCTGAAAACTCCAAAACAGAAGTTATTGTTTATCATAATTAACACTGTGCTGACAGATTTCATTATCAGTCGTAAACAAGATTTGAGCATTGTCTTGCCTAGCAAAGTGTTAAAAGAGAAGTATGGACTTCAAAAAAAATTTGGTGCTGGTTTACATACACTATACCTTTAAGGGTATCTACTAATACACTATATTGCCAAAAGTATTGGGACGCCTGCCTTTACACGTACATGAACCTTAGTGGCGTCCCAGTCTTATTCCGTAGGGTTCAATGTTGAGTTGGTCCACCCTTTGCAGATATAACAGCTTCAACTAATTTTTTTTTTAATCATTAGTGTATTTTTCTCCAAAAAAAATAGCATTTGAAAAATATACTGTATCACTTCTATTGCTAGTGTATCTATTTGGAGCATAGTATCCCCGCAGTCATCGGAACTGACGAGTACTCCTAGTTCACTAGTGCTCAGCACCAATTGAACTGCTACATTCAAAATGAATACGCATTAGTTGAACTCTGATTTTGGCATAGTTGCAGTGTTTGTTCCATAGCATTAGTAGCTCACTTCTTGGCCATGGCCAGCTTCCTGATTAGCTGCTGCTCCTATTTTCATTAACTATGGTTATCCTATTAACTATACTAAGTGACAATATTTCTTTACAGAAACATTTTAATAGTATGAAGAATATAAACAGTGGGCTGAGGTTCCTGCTTTAGCATGTTGTGAAATCTGGAGGGGTGTCACAACCATTTTGAGGGATTTCTTTTTTTATAGAGCTTTCCATTAAGAAACAATCTGCAGTTTTTCAAGAGACAACTTGTCTCTGAAGGTATAACAAATATGCAAAAAAATTAGAAAATGTTTTACGCAGATAATAAATACTGTGCACTCAGGAAAATCATCTGTTTTATTGCCTTCAATAAAGAACAGAGCTGATGTATTTCTTGTTTCGTGAGCTAATGCTTATCTCTGTTTATAATGGGACATCTAGCAGTCTGTGGTCTGTTATAGTGCAGGAAAATTGTTCATTTAACATTTTTTTTTTTTAAACTATCAGAAATGAAGAAGTGGGATCCATAATTCTAATAAAGCACAATCAAAGTGTGTGAGCATCTAAAGCCAAAACAACTAAAGTGGAACTCCTGCCAAAAATAGGTTACAAAAATAAATACTTATCCCACTGCTAGATGTCGTCAGTGTGATGGTCAGCATCATTCATTCCACTTCCTCTGAGCCCAGGCCCTCCTGGACCCACCCCAGCCTTCACTGAACAGTGAAAGGAGAAGCAGCACAGTGATGAGCTCATCTCTCTGTCACCCTGATTTCTTTACCTATCCGTGTGCTCGTTGTCAGCACATTAATTGGTTCCTTGTTCTGCTTCTTCCTCTCACTCTCCAGCTCTGCTCTACAGGGACTGCAAAAGGCTGATGGCAGAACCAGTTCAGGCACTTGCATTGCTTACATTTAAAAAATACTTAATATATTAAAGTGGTTGTAAACCTCAGACTTGAAATCTGAACAAAGCCTATACATCCTTAGTCTAGGTTCACACCTAAGCCTTTTCCTTTTGCAGAAACGCACTACATGCTTAATGTGACTTCCTATAGGACAGGTTCACATCTCCGCATTTTCACCTGGTGTGTTTTTTGGAAAGGGTCAGGGACTTTTTGAAACGCAAAACGTTGCATTTTTGGTTCTATAGACTTTAATGGAGACGCTGCAGAAAAGTAGTGTGTTTGTTTTTGATGCGTTTTGCATTTTATTCTGCCCAGCAACAAGTTGAAAAAAACTCAAAACGCATCTAGAACGTATATGCAAAAAGCACTGCAGAAACGGATCAAACGCAAACTGCATAGGTGTGAACCTAGCCTTAGCGTGTATTTGTCTCTATTAAGAGCACCAAGTTTAATTTCTGTCTGCTGCCTCGTTCCTCTTCTATCAGCAGGAATCACTTCTGACAAGTTTTTCTGACCCCAAGAGAAAAATAGTGACAGGGAGGGACCACCAGCAGGTTGACAGCCTCAGCTCTGTTCCTGTTTGCAGGGGGGGGGGGGGTTGTCTCTTCCCTCCAATCAGCAATTAGAGCTCTCCTCACTGAGCTCTACAGAGTGTACTTTCACCTCTCTGCCCCCTTTTCTCTGGACTCTCAAACAAACTTTGAATGGATGTAGGGGACAGAAGACTACAGATAAACAGGTACAACATATGTAGGAGGATTTGTTTAATCTCCATGTGTCAACTAAGGTCAGTCATTTCACTGGGTATATGTGAGGGTTTACAACCACTTTAATGATTACAGAGCAGTATTAATTGTCTTTTATATCTGCCTGGAGATCAGCTTTATTATGTTTATCATTCCTCTAGTGAAGCTAATTGGTGGTGTTCAGAGCAACATTTTTAAGGATAAAAGTAAAATGGTCAGCTAATGTAGTTGCTGTATCTAGTTGTACACTTTGAGGTTCATACAATCTCTACAATGTTTATCTGAGTGTCTGCAGCAGATCAAGTTCCTACAGGGGACCAGCATTACAGAGTGGGTGTGAGGCAGGACAAGATGGATGGATCATTGTATGGGCTGAGTTTCAGTTGGGTGCAACTGGGATTTTTTTTCTTAATGTGGACTTTGCAATAAAATGTGAGGTCTACTTATTAGCGGTCTGGGTCCCCTTCTCCTGTAAAAAAAACTTGAATGTTAGTACTTTAAAAATTTACACATAAAGAAAAAAAAGCTAGATTATTATTATTATTATTACTACGAGTTTATATAGCGCCAAAGGGTTTGCTCAGCGCTGTACAATAGGGGGGGACAATACATGGCACAGTACAACAAAGACAGACAGCGTACGAGGGGTAAGAGGGCCCTACTCTTACGAGCTTACAATCTAGGAGGGAGGGGGTAAAGGTACAGTAGGAAGTGGCTGGGGGGGATAAAGTGGTAGGAGGAATGAGGGAGGATGGCCGTTAGGTGAGGGTGGGGTAGGCTTCCCTGAAGAGATGGGTTTTGAGGGAGCGCCTGAATGTGAATAGAGAAGGCGACAGTCTGATGGATTGGGGCAGTGAGTTCCAGAGGATGGGGGAGGACCTGGAGAAGTCCTGCAGTCGTGCATGGGAGGAGGAGACCAGGGAGCAGGATAGAAGGAGGTCCTGTGAGGAGCGAAGGGTACGGGTAGGGTGGTACCTGGTGATCAGATTGGTGAGGTAGTCAGGGGCAGTGTTGTGAACGGCTTTGTAGGTCAGGGTAAGGAGTTTAAATTTGATGCGTTGGGCAATCGGGAGCCAGTGGAGGGAGAGGCAGAGGGGGGTGGCAGAGGTGGAGCGGGTGGTAAGGTGGATGAGTCTGGCAGCTGAGTTCAGGATGGTCTAGAGCGGGGAGAGCCTGCACTTGGGTAGGCCAGTGAGGAGGGAGTTGCAGTAGTCAAGGCGTGAGATGATGAGGGAGTGTACTAGAAGTTTGGTGGTGATTATACATATAAAAAAATCAGAACAGATAACCTGGGATCCCAAGAAGTGTATTGGATGATGCTGGACATCATTCACCCTGGAAGATTATGTGCTAGATGTTGGATTGGCAAGTCTGCAGGGGGACATCATCAGGAATAAAAAAACAAGAAAGGGTGGCTATATAACTACATACAGTGAGACCGTGAAGAATGAATGTAGCCACCGTTTAAAAGAAAGTCAGGTGACAGTTGGAGGAGGCTGAGAACAATAGACGCCCAGGCAATCAACACTCAGAGAATACAGTGGGGCAAAAAAGTATTTAGCCAGCCACCAATTGTGCAAGTTCTCCCACTTAAAAAGATGAGAGGCCTGTAATTGGCATCATAGGTAGACCTCAACTATGAGAGACAAAATGAGAAAAAAAATCCAGACAATCACATTGGCTGATTTGGAAAGAATTTATTTGCAAATTATGGTGGAAAATAAGTATTTGGTCACCTACAAACAAGCAAGATTTCTGGCTCTCACAGACCTGTACCTTCTTCTTTAAGAGGCTCCTCTGTCCTGCACTCATTACCTGTATCAATGGCACCAGTTTGAACTTTTTATCAGTATAAAAGACACCTGTCCTCAACCTCAAACAGTCACACCCCAAACTCCACTATGGTGAAGACCAAAGAGCTGTCGAAGGACACCAGAAACAAAATTGTAGACTTGCACCAGGCTGGGAAGACTGAATCTGCAATAGGCAAGCAGCTTGGTGTGAACAAATAAACTGTGGGAGCAATAATTAGAAAATGGAAGACATACCAGACCACTGATCATCTCCCTTGATCTGGGGCTCCATGCAAGATCTCACCCCGTGGGGTCAAAATGATCACAAGAACGGTGAGCAAAAATAACAGGACCACACGGGGGGGCCTAGTGAATGACCTGCAGAGAGCTGGGACCAACGTAACAAAAGCTACCATCAGTAACACACTACACCGCCAGGGACTCAGATCCTGCAGTGCCAGACGTGTCCCCCTGCTTAAGCCAGTACATGTCCGGGCCCGTCTGAAGTTTGCTAGAGAGCATTTGGATGATCCAGAAGAGGATTGGAGAATGTCATATGGTCAGATTAATCCAAAATAGAACTGTTTGGTAGAAACACAACTCGTCGAGTTTGGAGGAGAGAGAATACTGAGTTGCATCCAAAGAACACCATAGCTACTGTGAAGCATGGGGGTGGCAACATCATACTTTGGGGCTGTTTCTCCACAAAGGGACCAGGACAACTGATCCATGTACAAGACAGAATGAATGGGGCCATGTATCGTGAGATTTTGAGTGCAAACCTCCTTCCATCAGCAAGGGCATTGAAGATGAAACGTGGCTGGGTCTTCCAACATGACAATGATCCCAAACATACCGCCCGGGCAACGAAGGAGTGGCTTCGTAAGAAGCATTTCAAGGTCCTGGAGTGGCCTAGCCAGTCTCCAGATCTCAACCCCATAGAAAACATTTGGAGGGAGTTGAAAGTCCGTGTTGCCCAGCGACAGCCCCAAAACATCACTGCTCTAGAGGAGATCTGCATGGAGGAATGGGCCAACATACCAGCAACAGTGTGTGCCAACCTTGTGAAGACTTACAGGAAATGTTTGACCTCTGTCATTGCCAACAAAGGATATATAACAAAGTATTGAGATGAACTTTTGATATTGACCAAATACTTATTTTCCACCATAATTTTCAAATAAATTCTTTCCAAATCTGCCAATGTGATTGATTGTCTGGATTTTTTTTCTCTGATGGAAGGAGGTTTGCACTCAAAATCTCACGATACATGGCCCCATTCATTCTGTCCGCAAAGGGACCAGGACGACTGATCCATGTACAGGAGAAACAGCCCCAAAGCATGATGTTGCCACCCCCATGCTTCACAGTAGGCATGGTGTTCTTTGGATGCAACTCAGCATTCTCTCTCCTCCAAACATGACGAGTTGTGTTTCTACCAAACAGTTCTATTTTGGTTTCATCTGACCATATGACATTCTCCCAATCCTCTTCTGGATCATCCAAATGCTCTCTAGCAAACTTCAGATGGGCCCGGACATGTACTGGCTTAAGCAGGGGGACACGTCTGGCACTGGCACTGCAGGAGTCCCTGGCGGCGTAGTGTGTTACTGATGGTAGCCTTTGTTATGTTGGTCCCAGCTCTCTGCAGGTCATTCACTAGGTCCCCCCGTGTGGTCCTGGGATTTTTGCTCACCGTTCTTGTGATCATTTTGACCCCATGGGGTGAGATCTTGCGTGGAGCCCCAGATCGAGGGAGATTATCAGTGGTCTTGTATGTCTTCCATTTTCTAATGATTGCTTCCACAGTTGATTTGTTCACACCAAGCTACTTGCCTATTGCAGATTCAGTCTTCCCAGCCTGGTGCAGGTCTACAATTTTGTTTCTGGTGTCCTTCGACAGCTCTTTGATCTTCACCATAGTGGAGTTTGGAGTGTGACTGTTCGAACTTGTTATCAGTATAAAAGACACCTGTCCACAACCTCAAACGGGTGCCATTGATACAGGTAATGAGTGCAGGACAGAGGAGTCTCTTAAAGAAGAAGGTACAGGTCTGTGAGAGCCATAAATCTTGCTTGTTTGTAGGTGACCAAATACTTATTTTCCACCATAATTTGCAAATAAATTATTTCCATATCAGCCAATGTGATTGTCTGGATTTTTTTTTCTCATTTTGTCTCTCATAGTTGAGGTCTACCTATGATGCCAATTACAGGCCTCTCTCATCTTTTTAAGTGGGAGAACTTGCACAATTGGTGGCTGACTAAATACTTTTTTGCCCCACTGTATATGCTGAAAGCTAGCTGCTAGGGTCAATGAGGCATAGTAAGTGATCTGCTGGGATTAGCAGAGCCTATTGCAGGAAGAGGTGAGAGGTGCTGCATCCCATTGATGACCCAGAGGGGAGTCCATACCAGGGTATAGATGTCCATAAGAGGATCCAGCTGGCCTATTTTTGATATATTTATTCTCAAATGCATGATGTCATTGCGCATATGGTGAGTGCGTAATTTTATTATCACCAGAAGACACAAAGAGGATCACCTTTATCTGAAGCTTCACATTTATTGATTGATATACAGACTTTGTCACCTCATTGGTACTATCTTTCACTTTGACGGATGAGCATTTACACTGTGTCACTTTATATATTTGCCTGTGCTGATTGAATTGTCACTATAATTAGCACTATTTTCACTTTATATCATTAAGTTGTTCGATTAATCCATTATTTCAATATTGGTGATTTTATTGCACTTTATTGTATTGATATTTTACTGAATTCTAGCGCTGCACCTTATTGTATTATTTAGATTATACATATATTTACCTAAATTCTAAACCCAGGGCATACTGAACCGCCCAAATTTGGTGAGAAGATGCTCTTGACTAATTGACTAGTGTCAGCTCACAAAATTTGGGGTACTCATTTATCCTCAGGAATCTTTCACGATAGTAACATCATGCCCTGCAATTCAAAAGACAGAGGTAAGGGAAGTATAAAATCCAACAATGTACCTGTAACGTAAAAAGATGCAGTATCACTAGGCAGTGATTTGTACAAGGGGCAGGGGCTTGGAGCTAGAAAACCAACATTGCATTTAACTGTAGGGTCTATTAACAGGCAGAACATTCAAGTATGCTGCCTCATGTCAAAGGCAGATTATGAGAATATAAATATGAGGGCTGCCAAAGTTGACAAGCCTTCCCACATGGAAGAAAAATATATGTGAAATATATTTTAAAAATATTCTTCCCAAATATATTGACATATATTTGAAATGCTACAATTTTGGCCACATTCAATATATTTTTGTTGGATTTGGGGTTTAATTGGTCATATTTTTCATAAGGTACTCATGCACCTAAACCCCTTGTGCCCAACCTGTGGCCCATGGGCCACATGTAGCTCTTTGGTACTTGCTGTGCAACCCTTTGCAGATTGCGGTAGTAAGATGGGATCATTGATTTGTATTAGTATTATATTAGTTGTATGCATACTTGCACATTTTGATGCACTTACCTCTGGGTATGCCCTCCTCCAGCAATGTGAGGACTGAGCTCCCCTCATCCACTCCATGCCTGCCGGTGCCATGTTCTTTTCCTCTTTTTATGGGTCTGCTGTCTTCTGACTTTGTCCTTTGGGCAGGGACTGATCATGTAATTTCCATGCATGCGTCCTGGAGGTACATTATCTCTACACCTGGCGCCTGTAAGATGCCAGAATTGTATGCTGTACTGCATATGTGCCACAGCCAATGTGCTAAGTAAAGAAAAAGCATTTCAAGTGTTACTAAACCCACAACAGTGAAATCAGTCTGTATATTATTATTATTATACAGGATTTATATAGCGCCAACAGTTTGCACAGCGTTTTGCAAAATGAAGGTAGACATTACAGTTACAATACAATTTGGTACAAGAGCAAACAGAGGGCCCTGCTCTTACAATCTAGGAGGTATATGCAGTAAAGCATGCTTGTTATACACACTGTGGAACATAAGGGGTTAATCCTCTGCATTGAATAAAAAGACAGTTTGATCCTGTCTTCTCTGATCCTCCCCTTCTTCCAGTGCTCCCCTCTTATCTCCTGATAAATCATATCGTGTGGAGACACTGTACATGCTCAGTTTAGTGTGTATTGCTAGAGAGGTTTTTTTTTTTCTTGGGAGAGTGCATGTATTCAGCATAGGGCCAAGCAGCACTGCCCAGACAGAGATCAGGGGTTCTGCATCCTCCTACAAGCTTTAACCAGTGCTCTGCTGAACACAGAATTCACAAGATTGCTCTTATTTACATAGTAATTTGCTCAGTGAAAGTGAATATACATTCATTTTGTGTGAATGAGGGCAAAAAATAACAAATGTTATTTCCTGTGCTAGTCAAATGTATTCCATTGCTCTAAAGTGTTACTAGACCCACAACAGTAAAATCAGTCTGTATATGCAGTAAAGCATGTTTGTTATACTCATTGTGGAACCTAAGGGGTTAATCCTCTGCTTTGTGTAAAAAGGCTGTTTGATCCTGACTTCTCTGATCCTCCTCATTCCACTGTCCCTGACTCATCTCCTGATAGAACAGCGCCTTGGGGGCAAGCTGCACATGCTCAGTTTATTGTGTATTGCTAGAGGGTTTTTTTTTTTTTATTTTGAGGGTGCATGTGATCAGCACAGCACATTCCAGACAGAGGATCAGGGGTTGTGCAGCCTCATAGGACAGGTAGAACAGAATTAAAACTCCTACAAGCTTTAACCAATGCTCAGCTAGACACTGATAGAAGTCACAAGTCTGCTCTAACTGCTGATGAGAAAAGGTATTTAGCAGTTTATATTTACTAACATAATTGCATTTCCATGTTGTGTGTACTGTGGGAGACCAGATATAGTGAATGCAGGGTCCTGGGTTTAGTTTTGGCAGGAAAATTGTATTTATTTCAGGTACTTCTATAGCGCTGTCAGTTTATGCAGTGCTTTACATACTGCATATATATTGTACATTCACATCAGTCCCTATCCCTCAAGGGGTGTACAATCTAAAGTCCCTAATTCACATTCATACATACACATATTAGGGCCAATTTTAGAGCGGAGCCAATTAACCTACCAGCATGCCTTTGGAGTGTGGAAGGAAACCGGAGTACCCAGAGGAAACCCACGCAAGCACAGGGAGAACATGCAAACTCCATGACCCATTTACTGCAAGGCAAACATGCTAACCCCTAAGCCACTGTGCTGCCTCTTCTACCAAAAGTTTAATTATTTGCATGTTTTAATTGCTAAGGTTTACATCTGCTTTAGCATGGTGCTATCATCTATTTGCAAGCACTTGATTCCAATGCTGGGTCCCCATGTAAAGCAGTTTGCTGCCCCCAACAACACTGCATTCCATTTTCTCTACTATAATAAAGTAACATGAATCCTGCTAAGGGTGCTATAAAGGGTTGAATCCTGTTTGGAAGGCTCTGATTCTATGTAGGCAGAAGGCAGCATGATCTCGGAATGCACAGCTGAGGTTATTGTAGCACAGGATCCTTGTTCTCTGGTTGGCATGGTGTGTTCTGTGCATGTGGCTCTGTTTACATATTTCGAACAATGAGCACGGCTGTTATTGGTCAGTACATCTGCTTGAAGCCCCGGCTTGATTGCTTCCTTTGTTGTAGTCTGTGAAGAAACTCTGTGTTGGCAGGAAGTAAATGACAAAAGACTAATTGGCGAGGAAAAAAGTCTTCTAGTAGAGTGCTGTAGATAATCCGGGAACATTCTGAACCAGCTAGAAAACTTTGAATGGGCAACGCAGTCTATTACCTTACCTTCAGTCCTCATGCACACGGGATGTTTTTACAGCGGCTGTTTTTGGCTTTTGACATTTTTTTTTGTACAGCCAGTAAACCCCCCAGCATGTTATTCTATGCGCCCATGCACACATAGACTGGAATCAACGTTTTGTGGCTGGAAAGAAACCTCATAAATAGTGGGTTTCAAGAGGAGTTTTTTAGCTGTAAAAACGCTCTAACGCGGAAAAACGCTGTAAATCGTGGCAAACCGGCGTTTTTGGACTTTTTTTGAGCAAAAAAAAAAACTTGGGGGTAAAAAAAAAACACTAAAAAACGTTAATGTAAAAACACTAAGAACTGCTGAAATAATCACATTTTTATCGTGACTTTACACAGCTAACGTTACCAGCATTATTAAAACGCTCAGTGTGCATGGAGCCTAATTGTGTGGGATCATTAAAGAAGAGCTCTGCTCCAGTGCAAAAGCAGGGCATTTTTTTTTAAAGCAAGGAGATGCTAAAATGATTAAATAGATTAAAAGACTTTTAGTTCTCTCTGTTTATAGGATATACAGGTGAAACTCAAAAAATTAGAATATCGTGCAAAAGTTCATTTATTTCAGTAATGCAACTTAAAAGGTGAAACTAATATATGAGATAGACTCATTACATGCAAAGCAAGATAGTTCAAGCCGTGATTTGTCAGAATTGTAATGATTATGGCTTACAGCTCATGAAAACCCCAAATCCACAATCTCAGAAAATGAGAATATTGTGAAAAGGTGCAATATTCTAGGCTCAAAGTGTCCCACTCTAATCAGCTAATTAAGCCATAACACCTGCAAAGGGTTCCTGAGCCTTTAAATGGTCTCTCAGTCTGGCTCAGTAGGAATCACAATCATGGGAAAGACTGCTGACCTGACAGTTGTGCAGGAAACCATCATTGACACCCTCCATAAGGAGGGAAAGCCTCAAAAGGTAATTGCAATAGAAGTTGGATGTTCCCAAAGTGCTGTATCAAAGCACATTTATTTTATTTATTTATTTATTTATTTCAGGTACTTATATAGCGCTGTCAATTTATGCAGTCTGTATTGATTTGGGGAGCCATGTCATCTGCTGGTGTTGGTCCACTGTGCTTCATTAAGTCCAGGGTCAACGCAGCCGTCTACCAGGAGATTTTGGAGCACTTCATGCTTCCTTCCGCAGATAAGCTTTATGGGGATGCTGACTTCATTTTCCAGCAGGACTTGGCACCTGCCCACACTGCCAAAAGCACCAAAACCTGGTTCAATGACCATGGGATTACTGTGCTTGATTGGCCAGCAAACTCACCTGACCTGAACCCCATAGAGAATCTATGGGGCATTGCCAAGAGAAAGGTGAGAGACATGAGACCGAACAATGCAGAAGAGCTGAAGGCCGCTATTGAAGCATCCTGGTCTTCCATAACACCTCAGCAGTGCCACAGGCTGATAGCTTCCATGCCACGCCACATTGAGGCAGTATTTGCTGCAAAAGGGGCCCAAACCAAGTACTGAGTACATATGCATGCTTATACTTTTCAGAGGTCCGATATTGTTCTATGTACAATCCTTGTTTTATTGATTGCATGTAATCTTCTAATTTTCTGAGATTGTGGATTTGGGGTTTTCATGAGCTGTAAGCCATAATCATCACAATTATGACAAATCATGTCTTGAACTATCTCGCTTTGCATGTAATGAGTCTATCTCATATATTAGTTTCACCTTTTAAGTTGCATTACTGAAATAAATGAACTTTTGCACGATATTCTTTCCAGAAGGGGTTAGTCGGCAGGGGCTGTGCTTACCTCCCCTGGAGAGGGGGGGCGACCTCTGTGACCTCTGCAGCCTGACAAATGTCCTGGCTCAGACCGATCTGGTTGAGGACCTCATTGAGGACCTCATCGAAGTCGGTGGAGAGATCTGATATTTACCAATGGTGTAGCATGGGGGCCCCCAGGATCGGTGGATCTTCTCTCTTTTCTTCCCCCAAAACCTACCCTGATATACACCTATCTCCCATAGACTTGCATGGGGCCATCCTGATTGGTAGAACTATCCAATCCATCTTCTATATCTGATGCATCTCATCCAGGATTGGACAATTTCCCCATCGCATATCGCTTACATAACTCCGCCCCATCCCAGAGCCTCTCCTTTTAGTGATAAAATTACATATGCCAGGTCATGGCACCGAGGCGTCTGGATCCAGGCTTTCTCCTCAAAATTCCCTCCATTATTGAGAGTTTGGAGGGAACCTTAGGTCATAGCCTGGTAAAACTGCATTCCCCAGATAGCCATCACCATTGCATATCTAAAGAGAGGGTACTTTGAAGTGGCCCTCATACAAACAAAGAGATTTAAATGGCCTGGTCTAGATCGTTATGTGGGCCCCATAAAGTCTGAGATAAGGTAGTTAATTTAGTGGTTGCCCCCTCTCACATAATAGAACATTTCTTGTGGCATGCACATGTTTACACACCAAACATTCCTCCAATACAATACAAAGCTATCTCTACAACTTGATCACTTGTTCCATTGTCTATGTACAACACACCGCTATCAAACCAAGCTCAGATATTTCCAGCTTTGTAACTTGGTTAACGTATAGTTATAAAAATACCTATTTACAGTTGCTGATGAAGATTATACATAAACCCCTTATAAGTCAACACATGTGATCAGCACAGCACTGTCCAGACAGCAGGTCAGGGGTTATGCAGCCTCATAGGACAGTCAGAACAGAATTAAAACTCCTACAAGCTTTAACCAATGCTCAGCTAGACACTGATAGAAGTCACAAGACTGCTCTAACTGCTGATAAGAAAAGGTATTTAGCAGTTTATATTTACTAAAATAATTGCATTTCCATGTTGTGTGTACTGTGGGAGACCAGATATAGTGAAAGCAGAGTCCTGTGTTTAGAGGTACTTTAAGACAGAAAATACCACATTTGGCCCCTAGATGGTGCTAAGTATCATAGGATTATCCTTCTAGTTTTTCCTATGATACTTAGTGCCATCTAGTGGCTAAATGTGGTGTTTAAAATTTTTTTTAAACTTTACCTTAAATTAGAACTATAGGTAAAACTTTTTTTCATTTAGGATAGAGCAGGGGAAGGTTATAACCTCTGTCAGATTTTTTTTTTTTTCGCCATCTGTGTCCCATTCTGGAGATTTCACTTCCTGTTCCATAGCCAAACAGGAAGTGAGATGGAATACCTGCAAATTAAGGAAATTCCTTGGGGACCCCTGAGTCACCAGAACTAGTGTCTTCTTTGGAAGATTCCCCCTCCTATTAATTTTCTGGGGACAACCCAAGATTTGGGTTTTTCTTTTACTATCACTTTCAATGATAATGGTAAACAGGACAAATAGAGAGGGAGAATCTCCTTAACGTGGGGCACAGACAGCAATTATTTATTTATTTCAGGTACTTGTATAGCGCCGTCAATTTACGCAGCGCTTTACATATATATTATACATTCACATCAGTCCCTAACCCTTAAGGGGTGTACAATCTAAGGTCCCTAGCTTACATTCATACATACTAGGGACAATTTAGACAGGATCCAATTCACCTACCAGCATGTCTTTGGAGTGTGGGAGGAAACCCATGCAGGCACAGGGAGAACATGCAAACTCCAGGCAGGAGGTGCCGTGGCTGGGATTCGAACCAACGACCCTAGTACTGCCAGGCAGAAGTGCTAACCATTTAGCAACTGTGCTGCCCATATAAAAACTGACAAGTGTTCTAATCCTTCTTCACTCTATCCACAACAAAAAAAAAAAATGCCTTAAGCCTGTTTTTGCTGACAAATGAATCACAACCTTGTGTGTTGCAACACTTCTCTGTTTGCGGCCCATTCGTCCAAATGGGTAGCATTCGGCGGCCTTGTCACCCACCATTTTCTGCGTGTGGAGTAGTTCTTGCTGCTGCCGCGAAGCTAGGCATCACCACTGTTTCATGTACACACCCTTGTCTGATTCAACTGCACATTTTTGCCACCCCCGACCACTCCTCTAAATGAGGTCTTACATAATCGCCACTATTTCATATTAATGGGTATTGGCCTTCTACTACTAGTCTGGTGACAACTAATGCTTTGATTTTTCTCACTTTTAGACTCAGTAATAATGCTAACCAGTAGGGTTGCACCAGTACTGATACCGGTGCCGATACTAAGCATCTGCATGAGTACTCTTACCCGTACAAATGCTCCAATACCTGAAACTGATACTTTTGCGGTGTGATTTAAACCCATACAAAATGAATGGGCTCAGATCTCAGTGCAAAGAATTGCATGTTGTTTGAACAAGAATGCGGTGCAATTTCTGTCCAAATAGCATGCGGTTTCCCTGCAGGTGTGGTGCGATTTGAAGCTTTCATTTTGTATGTGCTGAAATTGCACAGCAAAGGTATCGGCGAGTACTTGAGCACATGTATCGGTACTCATGTTCGCCAATTTGAAAAAAAATGGTATTGGTGCATCCCTACAGATCAGATAAATAAAAATCTTACATTTCTCCACTGGGACACAGGCTTTACTAAGACACAGACAAAAACATCCCCCTCTGGGTGATCTACAGTATGTACATGTAAGGATTTTAAGAAACTTTGTTGCAGATTCCAACTGTTTCTGCTCTGAAGAAAAAGCAGTTTGACTATGTCTGTGTGCAAAGTGAATCTGGAATGGTTTTCTCGATCAGCGGCTGCAGCCACCAACCATTGTGTTCTGATAGAAGCGGGTGCTGATGTCAGAGTACAATGTCTTGGAGGGGAAT
The DNA here is from genome assembly GCF_062004578.1 of Staurois parvus. NCBI lineage: Eukaryota > Metazoa > Chordata > Amphibia > Anura > Ranidae > Staurois > Staurois parvus. Next base: position 4,809,429 of record NW_028318183.1, on the reverse strand, counting down.
TCCTCCATGCACCTCATTTGTGTGGATGGAGCAATCTGCTAAAAAAACTGTCTATGGCCAGCTTAACACTTGCTTATGTCCCCTTTACTCCACAGTGTTTTGGCCACTGGGTAATAATTTGTGGAAGGACACACAACATGGAAAATGGTGCCTGGAAATTCCATTTGGCATCTCAGATTAGCAGGTTACTCAACATCAGCTGCTTTTAACCACTTGACAACCGGCTATAGCCAAATGACGGCTACAGCTCGGTTGTTTAGTTCTGGGAGGGTGGCATATGATGTCCTCCAGAACTGCGCCTCCTGTGTGCCCCCGGAGAGCTTTGTGTTTGCTGTGTCTGTCGGACACAGCTGATCACATGACGCGGTAAGGGGCCAATCACAGCGCCATTTTGCCACGTGATCAGCTGTGTCCAATGAAAATACATTTGCCAGTAATCGGCAAATATATTTAGTCAGTCTAGTGCAGCCCCCAGCCCCAACAGTGTCCATCAGTGTCCCCAGTCATTGATCATCAGTGCCTATCAGTGCAGTCTGTCAGTACTCATCAGTGCTGCATATCAGTGCCCACCAGTACAGCCTCATCAGCGTACATCAGTGAAGGAGAAAAATTACCTGTTTGCAAAATTTTATAACCGAAACTAAGAAAAAAAAATTTTTTTTCCAAACTTTTTGTTTTTTTAGCAAAAAATAAAAAACACAGTGGTGATTAAATACCACCAAAAGAAAGCTCTATATGTCTAATAAAAAATAAAGATAAAAACTTCATATGTGTGCATTGGTGCATGATTACGTAATAGTCATTCAAAGTGCGATAGCGCTGAAAGCTGAAAATTGGCCTGGGCAGGAAGGGGGTGAAAGGCAAGTGGTTAAACCACATATACTGTATGAAATTTGAGAATGTTCATTTTTTTGCACCCATAATGAAATGCTGGATTTAAAATGCTGTGGATACTTGACTTACTGACATTAGATGGAAATGCTGGCACAGCACCAGTAATGGGTTCAGGGTCCACTCCTCAAGCCACTTAAAGATTGGTCACAAAAAAAATTTGTATTAATGATAAGGAAAAAATAGCTAAGGGGGAATGGAGTTTATTATGGCTGATTAGGGTTAACAAAGAGTTAAAAAGGGCTTAACTAGGAAAACATTTTTTAAGATTTTTTTTTTCTAATTTAACTTGTAAGAATTGTAACTGATGTCTTATGCAGATGAAAGGTCACAGTTTTGATCTACATATGAATGAAATTGTAACTATAATGTAAAAAATTCACTCTGCAAAGAATACCTAATCATGTGCAAGGAAAATAAAAATAAAAAGTCTTTTTGCTTCCACCTGGTTGGATGATGGAGGTCAACAGAGTTTTATCCCATTCACTAAGCTCTGGGGAAAATTCCCTTCCAAAGTGAGCAGTTCATCTTCCTTTAGTAAATCAACCCCAATGCATCTAGAGACGAAGAAATGTCATAGGTGTGATTCTTTGTAATGGCTGATGTGCCATAAAGCGGTACACTTAGAACTCCGCTTATCAGATTTTAGTTGTGTTGACATTGCTGTTATTGAGTTTTCTGCTGTAAACAGTAACTTTGTCAGTTAAGTAGGACAGCGGTTACATGTTGCCATGGCAACACAGAGCCACCTTTTCCTCTTGAATCATTTGGTTTGACTATAGAGAAGTGACCTAGCAGTCTTTTAAAGACCTAAACTAAGAAAAAGCTTTTTAAAGGGATAGTTCACCTTCACCAAAAAACTGTCAGGGCAGGGCTGTGGAATGGACAGGTAGGCCTAGTGGCAGGGTAACGCACTGGCTGACGACAACCACCACCAACAGACCGAAGTCCCTCAGGGCGCAGAGTCTAAGTCCCAGGCTGCCCTTCACCAGGGCCCCTGATGGTGGGGATGGACTTGACGCACCCAGGAACCAGGTCGCGGCCCCCGAGACACCCCGGCTGCGAGAATGACAATAGCGTAGTCAGGCAGGCCGGGTCAACAACAATGGGACAAAACGGTACAGAACAGTAGACAGAGAATCACAGGTCACGGGCCGGGTTCAGCAACGGAAGGTCAGATCGAAGGAAAACACAGAGAATGGTCTTAGTCACAAGCCGAGTTGGATACCAGAAGAGTCACGAGCGTATACACAGAGCTGTAGCAAGACCAAGACACAAGTGCAAAGAGCATGTGCAGATCACAGGCTTATATGTACTGAGCCACACCCCTCTGGGGGATGGACCTCAGAGACCTGAAGGCATAAAAGATTCCCACCATGCTCAGCAGAAATCCAAGATGGATGCCAGCACATGGAGTAACATAACCTCTGGGAAAAGGTAGGACCTTGACAAAAACTACCTATAAGGGGGGTCTGCAGATAAAACAAACTGGGCAGCTCTGACTAAAGTTGAATAATGCCCTTACTATAGGTGTAGGCCATTTACGTACCTCATGAAGCCGGACTGGAATACTCCCAGGACATTGCTAAGCGAGGCCTACATGTTACTGTTCACATCCTCCATCACAGGAGTGACCTCTTAGACACTGAGCTCAGAGCTACTACATCGGGAGAGGAAGAGTATGTGAGGGGGTCTGAATCTAAGAAAAAGCTCACTCTTGCAATGGTGGGGGTGAGAAGTAATGACTAGGCCTCACTTAGCAACATCTGGAAGTACTTAGCAATGTCCTGGGAGTATTCCAGCCAGGCTTCATGAGGTACGTAAATGGCCTACATCTATAGCAAGGGCATCAGTCAACTTTACTCAGTGACACTCAGTTTGTTTTATCTACAGACACTCTTTATATGCATAGGCAGTTTTTTAGTAAATGTGAACAATCCCTTTAAACAGAAAAGGGGAACATATGTCTTCCTTAAAGTGGAAGAAAACTATAATTATAAGGCCTTGTTTATACAGGCGTACTGTACCGTACACCCATGTGAAGTGTTCCGTACTTCCCCGTGTAGACAGTCCCATTCATGTCAGTTGAGACGCAGTGGCTGCACAGAATCAGCCACAGCTCCCAATTTGACAGCTGCTCACTTCACGTCAATGAAAGGATTGTGTGTCAGTCAGTGTCTATTTGCTGTGTCTTCATTGCATTGACATAAACATTTCATGTGATCCAGAAGGAATAGTGGTGGTAGAGAGGCCATATTACATTACAAGGGTTATTACATTAAATGTAAAGAAGCAGGGCTTTTTTTCTCAGAAAATAGGTGCAGGAACTCAACCTCAACCCCCAAAAGTCTACCCCCCACATACACACCCTCCAAACCGCATCAAATAATTGGTGTGGTCAAAGAGCCTTAAAGGGGCATTAAATACCAGGAGTGCACAGTTGGGGGAGTTACCACAGAGTGAACAGTTCATGGGTGTGCTATATGCAGAGCTTGGAGGTGCGCTGCGCACAGAGTGCAGAGCTTGGAGGTGCGCTGCGCACAGAGTGCAGAGCTTGGAGGTGCGCTGCGCACAGAGTGCAGAGTTTGAAGGTGCGCTGCAGACAGAGTGCAGATTTCAGCCTTCTTCCACAGCTGTTTACCTCTGCATCCCCCATACACATTTCACTTTCACTCCTCTTCAGCTCTGACCTCTGCATGCAACCCCCCTTTTTAAATGCTTCACCATCCTCCACATCCTACTTTTGTTGCTGTATTAAGCTGAAGCCCCCGGCCAGTTCTAGTACCTCCCCACACACTGTAGGTGGCTGCACCTCTCTCACTTGTAGGGAGATGATCCAGTAGGGGTGTGGGTATCCTCACTGCACCCCGGGGACCTGCATCTCCCTTGTCCCTATCCTGCACTTACTGGGAGCTGCTCAGGAGATCAGATCTGTGGGATCTGTTGGGAGGCAAGCTGTTACTTGTAATCACAAAAGCTGTACCTCTGTGTTTACAAGTGATAGGGATGAGCAGGGAGCAGTGGGCCTGAGCCAGAGGTGGTAGAACTGAGTCCCACCAAGTTCCCGCTGAAAAAGAAGCCCTATAAAGAAGTATCTTTAGAAGTTTGAAAAGGATCAGGAACTTCTTGTGGTTGACGATCTTTGTGCAATGCGGTTTGCGGCAGTGATTATACCGGAGATTCCAAAACGCCAGATGTGAAGCGGGTCTTATGCAGAGAATGCCATAAGCACGTAGACTAGTGATACTTTAATATGTGTTGCCTTGTGTGCTTACTTTAGCATAAAAGCCTATTTACCGGCAGGAAGCATGCCCACTATACTGAGTTATGTGGTCAGCAGTGGGCGGGCTAATGGTGGGCTGCCCCACAGTACACCTCCTGGGTAAAAGTTCTGTTTGACTTCATAATGGACAGTAAACTCAGCCCATACTCCCGAGTCTAGAGGGAATTGAAGGGAGAAGTCGAGCAGGATTAATGTGTGGACCGATTGGACTCTTAAGCTCTTGCTATGTGTCTTAGCTGCAGGAATATGGGCTTCCTGTGCAGGCCTGACATCTGGGGCTTCTCTGCTTAGGTTTTTACACTCCGAATGCTTCTATTATTTTCCTAAACTAGCAATCTGAGAACCGTCTTTGCTTCTGCAGAAATGTCCCACCTCTGTGCTGGTTTGCATTTGCCCAGGGCATCTAAGGTGTCCTTGATATCATGCTATATAAAAAGAGCTTTGCTATTATGTGTTCCTGAATCCTCATTTTGTTTGTTTTTACAGGTGGAGCAGGTGAAGTTATTGGATCGCTTTAGCCCTAGTAACAAATCCTCTTCTGGGACGCTGCATCTCACCGCCACCCACTTATTGTTTATAGATTCTCAGCAGAAGGAAATCTGGGTAGGTACTTGGAATGTGATGTGTTTACAAAGGCCTTATCATATGACATTTCATATTCAACAAGCCGGAAGCTGAGCAGAAAATTGCCAACCTGGCCCTGGAAAGGGCTCTTCTGATAACACTGAATGCTTTGTTTACTGCTGTTAAAGGGGTTGTACATTCAGGTGTAACCTAATATGTAGCTGTTGTGAATAGAAAACACACAGATACCTTTTCTTACCTGCTGAGTGTTGGCTTCCATCACAGCCATTGATCTTCTCATTTTTCTTACATTTAATGTGCATCCGCCATTTGTGGTCCCCAGGAGTAAGCAGGTAGCATATACACTAAGGTGTCCTTTTATCATGCAGCGGTAAATGACCGCTGCTCAGTTCTCCGGCATTCTCAGAGAAGACAGTTCTCCTCTGAATGCCTTTTTATGGAGCGGTGTAGATCAGTTCTCCGAATGAAGGGAGAAGCGATCTACAAATGCTGGAAACAGGCTGATTTCACTATAATCTCGTGAGATTACAGTAAGAGTCAAACACTGTTTACTAAGCAGCAGTAAATTAATGCTGCTTCATTTGCGGTTCCTCAGATTCTCCAGCTCTGGGCTGGAGAATCTGGAGGGAGAACACAGATCGCCAGTGAAGGGCTGACATCGCTCCTTCATATACTGGCCGTCTGTGTGCTGAGATGATCAGCGGAGAACATGTTTTCTACTGATCATCTCTCTTTGCTAAACCACTAATGATCAGAGATCAGCAACGATCCTGAGGATCGTTGCTGATCTCTGTTTCATAAAAGGACACCTATATTGCCAAAATTAGATTAGATTCAACTTTATTGTCATTGTGCAAAGTACATGTACAGAGCCAATGAAATGCAGTTAGCATCCAGCCAGAAGTGCATAAATGGCCCATTTACAATAAATAACAATGTAACAAATCAGGGTATGGGATGTACAGTAATACCTCAATCGGTGCAATGAGTAGTGCATTAATAGATTATATATTCAGTAATGCAATGGTGAATAAAATATACAGTAATGCACTATTGTCTGATTAGCTTTAACAGCCACAGGGAAAAAACTATTTTTCAGTCTATTTGTATGGGCTCTGAGACACCTGTATCGTTTCCCCGATGGAAGGAGTATGGACAGTCCATGTATTGGGACACGTCTCCAAATCATTGGATTCAGGTGTTCCAATCACCTCCATGGTTGGCCCATAGGTGTATAAAATCAAGCACCTAGGCATGCAGACTGCTTCTACAAACATGAAAGAATGGGTCGCTCTCAGGAGCTCAGTGAATTCAAGCATATCATGATAGGTTGCCACGTGTGCAATAAGTCTGTCTGTGAAATTTCCTCGCTACTAAATATTCCACGGTCAACTGTTAGTGGTATAACAAAGTGGAAGCAATTGGGAACAACAGCAACTCAGCAACGAAGTGGTAGGCACGTAAAAGGTCAGAGTGGGGTCAGCACATGCTGTCAATAGCTAAAGACCTCCAAACTTTGTGTGACCTTCAGATTAGCAGAACCACAGTGATTATATAGCTTCATGGAATGGGTTTCCATGGTCGGGCAGCTGCATCCAAGCCTTACATCACCAAGTGCATTGCAAAGCATCGGCTGCAGTGGTGTAAAGCATGCCGCCACTGGACTCTAGAGCAGTGGAGACATGTTCTCTGGAGTGACGAATCACGCTTCTCTGGTAATCCAATGGACGAGTCCTGACCTCAACCCAATAGAACACCTTTGGGATGAATTGGAGCAGAGACTGTGAGCCAGGCCTTCTCGTCCGACATCAGTGCCTGACCTCACAAATACGCTTCTGAAAGAATGGTCAAACATTCCCATAGACACACTCCTAAACCTTGTAGACAGCCTTCCCAGAAGAGTTGAAGTTGTTATAGCTGCAAAGAGCGGGCCAACTCAATATTGAAACCTACGGACTAAGACTGGGATGTCATTAAAGTTCATGTGTGTGTAAAGGCAGGCGTCCCAATACTTTTGGCAATATAGTGTATTAGTAGATACACTTAACAGCATAGTTCACCAAAAAACTGCCTATGCAGATAAAGGACGTCTGTGGGTAAAAACAAACTGCGCAGCTTTGACCAAAGTTGAATAATGCCCTTGCTATAGATATAGGTCATTTCCATTTAGTAATTCCCAAAGCCTGACTAGAAAACTCGTAGGATGTTGTTAAGTGAGTCCCAGCTATTACTGTTCACCTTCACCATCATAGGAGTGAGCTCTTTCTCTGATTCAAACCCCCCCACATGCGCTTTCTCTGTCTAGATCCAGTAGCTCTAAGCTCTGCATTTGATAGCTCACTCCTGTGATGGTGACAGTAAACAGTAACAGCTAGGCCCCTCTTAGCAACATCCTAGGAGTTTTCCAGTCAGGCTGCATACGGTATGTAAGTGGCCTACACCTGGAGCAAAGGCATTATTCAGTCAGAGCTGCAGTTTATTTTAGTTTCCAGACATCCTTTATCCGCATGGGCAGTTTTTGGTGAACTAACCCTTTAAGGCCCAACTTCAAGAAAATTCAAAAATCCAATAGGGCCCCCCGCACTGCAAGAGTTGAATACTTATTTTATCTAGGGGTACAGTGCAGACTGTGTATTTTAGACCTGTCTGCTTCATTGATATAAATGTCAATATGGCTTATACATGTGTATCTGTAACAGATTCTGCACCATCACATTGCTGCAGTGGAGAAGCTTGCTCTCACAACTACCGGCTGCCCCTTAGTGATACAATGCAAGAATTTTCGAGTGGTCCACTTTATAGTTCCAAGGGAGAGGGACTGTCATGACATATACAACTCTCTGCTACTGCTGTCAAAGCCAGGTAAGGTGTACTGCCATCCCACAAATGTATTATTTGTGCTTTTCCTAACCTATATAATATTGAAATCCAACAGCAGGAACCATAGTCACAGCAGTAATTTATCCGTTTACCAAGATGACACCAGTACTTCCATACCTAAGTCCTCAAACTCTAGCATGTTTCACCTTTGGGCTGATTCACATGAGCAGAAAAAATGCTGTACAAAAAATGCTTGTGTGACAGCTGTGAAAAAGGCCAATTCAGAGATTCAGATTTCATCTTGTTAAATAAATAGATTTCTGAATGATGATACTGCTGTGTGCGGCTATGGCTTCTACTCTTGGATTGTGATTTGGGTGCAGAGACAAACTCAGGAGTAGGAAAGGCACCCATGGCTTTGATTGCAAGTTGGGAAAGGTGTCAGTTTGCCTGTTTTATATACGATATTGAAGCCTGGTACGTGGAATCCCTACATAAAAAGGTAAAGGATGAAATCAGTTTATAACCACTTGAGCGCTAGAAGGTTTTACCCCCTTCATGACCAGGCCATTTTTTGTTATTTAGTACTGCCCTATTTTAACTGGTAATTGCACGGTCATGCAACGCGGTACCCAAATTACATTTATATTTTTTTTTTTTTTTGCACACAAATAGAGCTTTCTTTTTGATGATATTTGATCATTTGATATTTGTTTATTTTTTTTGTCTGAGTATAGATCTATGCTTGTCCCACGTATGTTTGAAGCTATTTAATGTTGATTAGTGCACTACCTCTGCTGGAAGTTTATTCCAAGCATCAACTACTCTTTCAGCAAAATAATACCTTCTGAGATTAGTGTTGAACTTTCCTCCAGTTAATTTAAGGTCATGTCCCCATGTTCTTGAATTTTGTTTCATGTTAAAAATTCTGCCCTCTTGAACCTCATTCACCGCCTTGATGTATTTTAAGGTTTCAGTCAGGTCTCCTCTTCCCCTTTTGTCCTCCAGACTGTGCAGGTTAAGTTCTTGAAGTCGCTCTTGATATGTTTTATCCCCCAGATTTTTCACCATTTTTGTTACCCATCTCTAGACTCGTTCTATCTTATCAGTATCTTTTTGTGAGGTCTCCAGACCTGGACACAGTACTATAAATGTGGTCTAACTAAAGATCTATATAGGGGAATCAGGACCTCCTTCCTCCTGATGGTGACCCCTCTAGTGATGAAGCCTAGAATTCCATTTGCTTTCCCCACTGCCTGACCACACTGTTTGCTCTTTTTGCCATTATTTAAAATAAGTACCCCCAAATGCTTTTCCTCTGAAGTGCTGGCCAACACTGTACCCCCAATGCTGTACTCTCTCAAGGGATTATTTTTCCCTGGGTGCATTATTTTACATTTAGAAACATTGAACTGCAATTTCCACTTTTTTGACCAATCTTCCAGCAAGGCCAAATCATATTCTATGTTACAGACACCTCCAGGGATATCAACCGTATTACAGACTTTTGTACCATCAACAAAAAAGACATACCTTACCCGACAAACCTTTTTAGTTACCGTATATACTCAAGTATAAGCCGAGTGCTGAAAAACGGCCCCCTTGGCTTATACTCGAGTCGTCTGCCAGGGGGGGCGCGAGGCTCCGTCAAGGGGGGCGCGTACAGGGGTGGGCAGAGGGCTGCTGTCTCTTACCTGGCTCCCACGATGATCCATCCAGGAAGCGCTGCTCCTTCCGTCACTCCGGCCGCTCCCTCACTCCTGCTCGGCTCCACCTCCTCACCGGTGATTGGCCGCCAGAACTGTAGCTCAGGAAAGATACACAGGCAGCCAATCACGGGCGAGGAGGCGGAGCCGAGCGGACCCGCAAAAATCGAGTGAGGGAAAAGCCGGTAAGTGTGCAGTGCAGAGGTGCTGCTGCAGCCACATATGCTGGCTGCAGCAGCACCATACTGCAACAGGGGTCAGCAAGTGTCATTGGTGTCAGTGGGAGGAATAGTGCTGCATCATTGGTGTCACTGGTACTAATGATGGGGCATTATTCCTCCCACTGACACCAACGATGGGGCACTATTCCTCCCACTGACACCAATGATGGGGCACTATTCCTCCCATTGATACTAATGATGGGGCATTATTCCTCCCACTGACACCAACGATGGGGCACTATTCCTCCCAGTGATACCAATGATGGGGCACTATTCCTCCCACTGACACCAATGATGGGGCACTATTCCTCCCACTGACACCAATGATGGGGCACTATTCCTCCCACTGACACCAATGATGGGGCACTATTCCTCCCACTGATACCAATGATGGGGCACTATTCCTCCCACTGACACCAATGATGGGGCACTATTCCTCCCACTGACACCAATGATGGGGCATTATTCCTCCCACTGATACCAATGATGGGGCACTATTCCTCCCACTGACACCAATGATGGGGCACTATTCCTCCCACTGACACCAATGATGGGGCACTATTCCTCCCACTGACACCAATGATGGGGCACTATTCCTCCCACTGACACCAATGATGGGGCACTATTCCTCCCACTGATACCAATGATGGGGCACTATTCCTCCCACTGATACCAATGATGGGGCACTATTCCTCCCACTGATACCAATGATGGGGCACTATTCCTCCCACTGACACCAATGATGGGGCACTATTCCTCCCACTGATACTAATGATGGGGCACTATTCCTCCCACTTTATTTTTTACATTGACTAGTAGGTGCCTCATTTCCCACCCTCGGCTTATACTCGAGTCAATAGTTTTTCCCAGTTTTTTGTGGTAAAATTAGGTACCTCGGCTTATATTCGGGTCGGCTTATACTCGAGTATATACGGTATATCACTTACATATAGATTAAATAAAACAGGACTTAGTACAGAGCCTTGTGGTACACCACTAGTGACTGGTCTCTGTTCTGAGTGAACCCCATTTACAACTACACTTTGGTATCTATCCATTAGCTAGCTGCATATCTACTGAACCACCCAAGGGCTAAGTCCTAGCTTGTACAACTTTTGTATTAGATCATTATGTGGAACTGTATCAAATGCCTTGCTGAAATCAAGATATGCTATGTCCACAGCACCACCCTGGTCCAAAACATTGGTAATATAGTCAAATTTGTGTATATCTTGGGTGCTCAATATGTGTATATTATGGGTGCTCAACCCGTGGCCCTCCAGCTGTTGTAGCACTACAAATCTAACTAGAAAAGCTACAATTTCTGGGGAAATTACGTGAAGTGTTCTTGCCTACACCAGTAGTCTACAACTGGAGTGGGCGGAGTAACTGGATGGAGTGGCTGGAGTAACTGTGAAAAGGTTGGACTGGGCAGAGTAACTTTATGGAGTGGGCAGAGTAACTGTGTGGGTGTTTGGAGTGAGTAAAGATAGTAAACATTACACTAACCAATTGATTGATCAAATTTAAAAAGTGCACATGGCAAGCTTCATAGAGTGAGAAATGCATTTCAACTTTTAATTATTTATATATCACATTTAATTGCAATGTTGTTGCCCAAAGTGCTTCAGTTACATTAAAAAATACATTTATAAAAACATTAGCAGCATTATCACCTCAAATACTCTCTACTGTAGAAAACTTATTTCCAAACCTTTAACCAGAAGCCGGCCAAACTGTCACAAACTCAAAATTAGATTTCAAAAAGGGCAGAGAAGAGCGGTTAAAAACAAACTGCTCCGAATTGCTCACTTCACTGGCGTCTTCAAATGGTCGTAGTTTTGAAAACTATAAATCCTACAGCGAAGAGCTTTATATTGTGAGAATCACAAAACACAGACCTACATTTTGATGCATAGTATGTCTCTGAAATATTAAAAATGAAGGCACAGTCACAGTTTAGAAATTGCCCTTCACATTTGAGGTGGCTAGAGTGGAGTTTCAACGAATGTCAATGGGCGGCGTGAGTTGCAAACAAATGGTCATATTGTGAAAACTATCAGGACTATGGCTTGACCGTGGACATTTCTAGTGGCAGCAGGGATAGCTGAATGTTTTGATATAAGATTTGTGTAGGTGGGCTTGAAAATGAGGGAGTGATGGCAGTTTAGAAATCATGTCCTGATTTTTCAGCTCACACTCTAGCTTTTGTCAGCTCACACTCTAGTTTTGAACATTCCACCATTCATTCCTATGGGACCAATTTCACCACAAAAACACCGATATTTCGTGAACCATTCAGCGAAACGTTCCACAAAGTAGTAGCACACCAATTGGGAACAATCCGCACGTTTCGGTATATTACTGTCTATGTAGTGTAAAAACTGTGGGAGGAGTTAGGGTGGTAAATTTGTCTATAATAATAAGAATATATATGTGAGATAACAGTAAGTGGTCTTGCCACGCAAGAACACTTAATGAGGCATTGCAAGAGGCTGACAGTTTAAAGCATGACTCCCAGAGGCAGGATGGAACTTGTAGTTCTGTGACAGCTGGAGGGCCACAGGTTGAGCGTGTGTGTATGTGTAATTAAAAAAAAAAAAAAAAATGTTTTCCTGATGCCACTATATGGAGTGCTGCTATTTGGTGTATAAGTATAGGAATCGTATTCAACAGCAGGATTTTGGAGCAGGTAAGTCTAGAGGACATGTGAGGCTGCAGCACCAAAGTAAAGGAACACATTTAACAACATATTCTCCATCTGACCCTTCGCCCCGTTGTTTTTAATCATCTTTCCTTTTTTTTACCAGCCAAAGAGATGTGAAGTGCTTGGTACTTCCATGTATAGGTATTTTGTGACTCATTCCGATGATGCTGTGTTAATATGTTTAAAACCTCCACTGGTTTGTTACTAATCAAATCCTGTAACTGAAAAATGCATTATGCCATTCCATTCTACATGTTCAACAGAAAGCTCTGCAAATACTGCATTCCCAGTAATGGGATCAATAACTTGAAAGTCTTAATTTATCAGATAATTCAACAAGTACATAAAAGCATTCAGGAAAGAAAAGTGTCCACTTTTACCACAACAGCAGAAGGAAATTAGCATGGCAAATAACTATCAAGTTCTTACATTTCAGAACACTGATAAAAGAAAATTCTCGGTGAAATCTCAGTGCAGGATACTTTTTGCTGCCTGGTGCACCGTTGTTCCACATCTGTTTCTGATGGTGCATTTGCTAACTTGCTCACTGTCAGTTTCTCGTTTGTAGTCAAGGCTTCCTGTGCGCAGGCTTCTCCCCTGTGCTCTCTAAACTCAGCTCATCCCAGAACAATGCTCATCCAGCAACATTGCATTTTCAGAGGATATTTACCAGAAGAGCGAAGCCTGGGATGGGATTCATATGATATTATATATTTTTGTCTACAGTCTCTTGTACAATAATTAAAAAGCTTTTATTTATGCATCCAGACCTTTGTTACTGCCACCTGCAGTGTTCCTGGGCTGTTAGCTCTGATCTAATTGATTGGAGCTTAAGATGGCTTTTTTTCTGTTTGTTCCTATGGACAAATGGAGCAAAATATTAGTGATTTAGAAGGTGAGTATAAATAGGGAAAGAGATGGTTCGGGTGCACAGCCAGCATAACTTTTTAGAGGTTAATTTAGTGTTGGGGATTGGATTAAGAATGAATGTTAACTGTTAACTACTGCTACAGGGTGGCACGGGTGTGCAAAATTACATATATATATATGTATACACGATTTTGCATTTTCTCCAATCGCGGCCCTGGGTGTCAGTCACCGAGCCCTGGCCGGTGATTACTCGTTGGAGCCCGGTGATTTCCGAGGATCACTGACAGAGAGGAGGGCTGCTTTGTTGGGCACACTGCTCTGGATGCCTGAGCAGAGTCATCCAAAGCAGTGTGCTTGCAGTAAAGCACACACACCCCCGCCCCCCAGTAAAACACTCCCAACACACAGTTAACCCTTTGATCACCCCCCCTTTGTTAACCCCATCCTGCTCAGTGCCATTAGTACAGTGTCAGTGCTTTTTTTTTTTTTTTAGCACTGATCACTGTATTGGGGTCACTGGGGAAGTCAGTGACACCAAGTCAGTTCCCCCCAATGTCAGAATGTCCGCCACTATAAGTCGATGATTGCCACCATTATTAGTGAAAAAAAAAATTACAGTATCTATACCGCCATTTATAAACGCTATAACTTTAACGTAAACCAATTAATTTACACGTATTGGGATTTTGTTTTAGCAGACATGTGGCAGAATACATTTTGGCATAAATTTATACTGCTACAGGGTGGCACGGATGCGCAAAAGTGTGTGTGTGTGTGTGTGTGTGTACACATTTCGCGCTCCCACGGTTTTTGCACTCCTCCCAGATAGCCTCAGATTGCCCGTCAGTACACCGGTAATTTAACCCCTTGATTGCCAGGAACACGCTCATACACAGTAAACCTCTGTTGCTAGTATAGTGTCTGACCGGATTAATATCTTTGATCAGATCAGCACTGTAGCAGCGTTCACATTAGTATAGTGTCCCCAAAAACGCTGCGTTAGTGGGATCAGCCCAGGCACCTGCGTTTAGCCCCTATGCTTACCCCCCCCCCCTTTCTCCCCCCATCAAGTGTAGTGTCAGTAGGTCACTGTCACTTGATAAATTTCACACAAAACAGCTGTGTTCGCAGAATCAGGCCTGATCTGAGGTAAATTTTTTTGTAGCAGTTCAAGCAGTCCCTGACAGCCAGGCGTGGTGAGCCCCATAAGTGCAGTACAAGCTGGTGTGGTGGCAAGCACAAGTAGTGTCCCGCAGCCACCAAGAATTCGTACACAGGCCCATAGAGCCCATAGTATCCTTCCGGATGTGCTTGCAAATCCCTATTGGTAGCCGACAAATTCTGCAGCACCTGTACTTCCCCCATTCACTGCCCAACCCGGAATTCAGGTGGAAACAGCAAATTTAACTACTCCCCTTGATTTTTTGGAGCTGTTTTTCATGGAAGATCTGTATGCATTGATTGTGGATCAAAGCAATTTATATGCACAACAATTTATCGCCACCAACCCAAATTCAAACCTTTCGCATAGAAACCCATTACGGTTTCCGAATTTAACAGGTTTTTTTTGGGCCTAACCCTCAACATGGGCATTCCTAGAAAAAAAATTAATTGCGGTTGCATTGGTCCCTGGTGCATAGATATGAGAGTATAATGCATTTTTTGCATTTCAACGACAATACACTCTGTCGTCCTCGAGGTGACCCTGAATTTGACCGGCTCCACAAAATTCGGCCCCTCGGAAATCACCTTAACCAAAAATTTGCAGATGTCTATACTCCCCAGCAAAACATCTGCGTTTATGAGTCCCTTATTAATTTTTCTGGCCGCCTTCCATTCAAGCAATTTCTACCCAACAAGCATACCAGATACAAGGTCAAGATGTATAAGATCTGTGAGAGGGCAACAGGCTATACATATAAGTTTCAGATTTACGAGGGAAAAGATAGTCACGTGGAGCCCCCCGGATGCCCAGAAACATTGGGGAGCAGTAGCAAGATAGTATGGGACTTGATGTCATCCTTTTTCCATATGGGGTACCACTACACGTGGCTACGTGGACAATTTTTTTTCAAGTGTACCACTATTTAGACATTTGTACAATCTTGGAATTGGCGCATGTGGCACCGTGCGACCTAATCACCTGGGCTTTCCCCAACGGCTTGTATATACCTGCTTAGAAAGGGGCAAAAAAGCATGCTTGAGAAATGAGGAAGTCATTCAGCTGGAGCACCGACTTGTTTATTCTGACAGCAACAGGGTCTTGCTCTCAGAATATACATATATATATGTATATGTGTATATATATATATATAGTGTATATGTGTGTGTGTGTATATATATATATATATATATATATATATATATATATATATAATATAATATAATTTTTTTATTTTCTTTTGCACAATAGAAGTGGGTGGATGCAGGGTGGTATATTCTAAGGGTGGGCATACCACATACTTTTTCTTGCGGAGATTTCTTCTTTTTTTTTTCATTCAGCTCACCAAAAAAAAAAAAGAACATAGCATATACACACAGGCTTTTTTTGTTTTATAGCGTGAAAAAGAAAAAGCGCACAGGTGATCAAATACTATATTTTTGTGAGAAAAAGGACATAAAATGTATTTATGTACAGCATTGCATGACCGCGCAATTGTCAGTAACTGTGCTGTATAGCAAAAAAAAGCGTAAATTGCAGCATCTATACCATAGTTTGTAGACGCTATAACTTTCACACAAAGCAATTAATATACACTTATTGGGATTTTTTTTTTACCAAAAACGTAGCAGAATACATTTTGGCCTTTTGGCAATTTATGACTAGCTTTGAATTTACTATATATTTTTTATAGCCGAAAATAAAAAAATATAGTTTTTTTTTTAAAAATGTTGGTCTTTTTTTGTTTATAGCGCAAAAAATAAAAAGCGCACAGGTGATCAAATACCACCAAAAGAAAGCTCTATTTGTGTGGAAAAAAAGGACATACATTTCGTTTGAGTATAGCATTGCATGACCGCGCAATTATCAGTTGAAATAGTGCAGTGCCAAATAGCAAAAAGAGGCCTGGTCAGGAAGGGGGTAAATTTTCAGGATGGCAAGTGGTTAAGGTTAGGGCAACATTATAAAAAAACAAAAAAACATTAGAGTGACTGTTAGGGTCTGTACAGTTTACATTACATTGGTACTTTTCACCTAGAACAGTTGTGCTGGTTCCCTGCACAAAAGATCTACGTAGTGGAATACTACTGGCAGTGTGGGTTAGATTAGAGTAATATTCATGTTCCAGGCTTGATAATGGGATCTATACTGCTGTATCCAGTAGGTTTGAAAACTCTGATAAGTCATCCATAATATATTGTTCAAGAGTGTTGTAGACAGTGAATACAAAAGAAAATTTGGTGATCATTTGGGTTTTTTATGGTATAGTCATGTTTGGAAGTAAAAATATTTCAATTATTTTATGTATTCAGAATGTTCTCACTTTTGCAGGAATTTCTTTGCTATTTGGGGGTGTTCCCAACACTCATTGATTTCACTGGGAAAGCAGCCGCAACTTTGTAGTATCAATGTCTTTGTCTGCCACGTGGATGCCATCATTGCTAATGGGAGGGAGGGGGGGTTCATAAACTGGAGACACTTTTTTCCTCTTACACAATTGGGCCTGTTTATAAAGTAGGGAACTAAAGCCTGATTTTATATTTTTAAACTACCCCTTAGATCATAAAACGTTGGAGGAATCTGTAACACCCTGACCATTCATACGTGTAAGATAGGAAGAGGAGAGTTTATTTCTGCAGATTTTCCCCCACTGCTTTATACATCTTTTTGTTACCTTTTCCCTAAGTAGCAATGACAAGTATAGGGCAGTGCCATGTGGTACAGAGGTTACAAGCATTGGTTCTGTAGCTAAGGGCTTTTAACTAGTTTGGAAAAAATTTTATGGCTAAGGGCTTTAAATATGTTATTACCAGGATGTAATTATACTCGCAGTGAACCAGAGTTTTACAAGATTTACGTTGCAATGTTTTTTTGCTGTCTGTTTTGTAATAATGTCTCCTCTTATCCAGCAATGAGACTGCAACATTATAACTTTGTAGGAAGTTGGTGAGAGACTGAAGCTGGGGCTGATGTGTGGCAGACATTTGTAAACACAGCCTTAAAGTGTAACTAAAGTCTTTTTCAAATTTTGGATCGAGTGGAGAGGAATTACAACATCTGAGAGATTTATATTGCCTTCTGTGTCGCCGTTAGGAGGATTTGTCCTGTTTAGAGGGGAAATCGTCCAATAGGGACACTAGTTCTGGTGGCTATGGTGACAACATGGGGTTCCCCCCCCCTTTGGAGGGATTGCCCCTTGATTCCTATTTTGGCTATGGGACAGAAATTGAAGGAAAATCTCCCTAATGGGACACAGATGGCAAAACACCTGATGGACGTTATACCTCTCCCTTATTGTATCCAAAATGACCAAAAAATGTATTTAGTTTTGCTATAAAGTAGTATTAAACCCTCCACCACATTGAGCACAATAAAATAAAAATTACCCAGGAAACTATACTTCCAATGCTGTTGGCGCCTGCTTTCTCAGTGTTGCTTCCCTGAACTTACAGTCTTCACAGGAAATAGTTAAAATGCACAGTGTAGTCTGAAGTCAGTCTGTTAGCTTGGAGAGGGGAGGGAGTTGTGTGTTTTTCTATCACACACAGGAAAGGGAGACAGAACTCTAGTCCCTCTGTGTAAGGGTGGCTCCATAGTATGCTGCAAGAGAAAGGAGCCGGAAACCTGGGTCAGCAATCATTGAACCAGCTTGAATCGGAACATACTCATTGATTAAAAGATAAAGGAGCTGCATACTAAGAAGGTGATTAAAATAGCAGAAGAATTTGCTTGACAAACTGAGGGTTTAAAATCACTTTAAACTGTACAGGCACAAGGATTTGCATGATTTATGCATGGATTGCATGATATTTTTGACCCAGCATCTCAGTCCAAGAAGTAGATGCTGACCTTGGATAATGTCTGAATCAGGTGAAGGTTTTGTCACTTGGGGAGTACTGTGAATTCTGTGAAAGGTAATGGCATGCATGAAAACATGTAATATAGCAACTTTAAGGTGATTTAAGATTCTGATATAATGTGGCACATGGTTTTGTATGTAAAAGACAATCTTATCCTATGTATTTCTTTTAGTGCGATATGAAGATATCTACGCATTTTCTTATAACCCTAAACAAAATGAGAAGGAACAAATTCTTGGATGGCAATGTATAAACCTGAAAGAAGAGTATCAGCGGATGGGGGTCCCTAATTCTTTCTGGCAGCTGTCTGATGTCAATAGAGACTACAAGGTAATTCCCTACTGCAGGTGTCCCAGTCACCTTAGTGTCTGCTGAATCAAGCAAACCAACCAAAATGTACTTTGTGGGTGGCCCTGTTGGCACCCCTCCACCCCACATTGCTTGGTTGAAAAATCTATGGAGTTGGGTGGACCCTATCAGATGCAGCTATTGTTTAGGTATTCGGACAGCACTGGTTGTCAGAATGCATTAACCAGCACTGCAGATTTGTCTTATTAGTGTATGGCCAACTTTAGGAAGAACCCGCTGACCTAAATACAGTCCTTTCTTTCCTTTCTTTCCTTTCTTTCTTTCTTTCTTTCTTTCCTTCCTTCCTTCCTTCCTTCCTTCCTTCCTTCCTTCCTTCCTTCCTTCCTTCCTTCCTTCCTTCCTTCCTTCCTTCCTTCCTTCCTTCCTTCCTTCCTTCCTTCCTTCCTTCCTTCCTTCCTTCCTTCCTTCCTTTTTTCTTTTTCTTTCTTTTCTTTTTCTTTTCTTTCTTTCTCTCTCTCTCTCTCTCTCTCCCCCCCCCTCTCCCCATTTGGGACACTTTCTAAACTAACTTCCTGCCCTGCTGCTGGCATTGTCATTAGGACAGGAAATGAGCAGATATCTCTTTAACAGCAACACAATGGCAAGTAAACCTCTTTTTATTATTAGTCTGAGAGAAGGCTAGATCCTACAGTTAGCTTTTTATTGTTACCTGTTTCCACATTGGAGATTTTCCTTTACAATCAAGCTCACCAGGAAGGTAAATTTTCCTAAATGGACACAAAGTAAAAATACAGTGGTTCCCAACCATTCCCTACCCTAACCAAACCTTCTGTCTTTCAGGTGTGTGAGACATATCCACGAGAACTGTATGTGCCAATTACAGCAAGTAAGCCAATCATTGTGGGGAGCTCAAAGTTTAGAAGTAAAGGGAGATTCCCAGTGCTGTCATATTATCACCAGGAGACACAGGTAACAATCTCCTGTCATTTTCTATATGAAGCACATAATTTACTTGACAGAATATAAATAAGCTCTGTGAATCTGAATTGAGATATTAAGATGAATTGTCTTCCTTACAATAAACAATGCCACATATTGGAACCTGCCTGGAGATGATCAGGGCTTACACATTAAGAAAGTAATGGTCATGAACTAAGAAATCTATCACTTACAGGTTTTAACTACCACCATTGTTAAATTTTGTTTCCCTCTACTCTTCACCTCAGACATTTTATTGTTAAGTTTATGATGAGAACTATGCAGAGAAAAGGATGCAGGAGAACTATGCAGAGAAGAGGATGCAGGAGATTCAGAGGGGAGTCACAAGGCTCTTTATTGATCAGGAATCTTGAAACTCCCTTCCTTTTCTCTTGTGTGGTGATCTGCTCAGTTGAAAAGTATCTCTGCATATAAAGCAGACCACATGCTGTACAACACATTCTCTTTTTTTACTAAAATAATCACATGACACAAGATGCGGAGCTCATACAAAAACGTGTCATTCGTGTGTGCCTAGAGCAACATGATATCTAAGTACAGCCCTCAACATATGATGATCATCACACACACATCAATATTCTGCCAATTTCAAACACCTATAACAAGCTTTCAGTTGCAGAAGCAATTTATAAGGTCATTCTCCCACCAACACTTTATTCTTATCTAAATGGCAGGAATGGCGCTAGGTTAAGTTGATCTGTTTTACAATGCTTGTGATCAAAAACTGGATGATAGAGGTTGAAATTGTTGGAAAGCTGTTTTTATGATTCTAATAAGTGTCGCGGAACAATGAATTGTTGGTCTCTAACATCTTTCTATGTATGGTCCACAGTCTGTTCATCGTATATTAGATTGAATCAAGCCCCAACAATGTGACGTTTCCACTAGAGATGGACAAATTTCTTGGTGTCTCTTGTTTCTTGTAGTAGATCTGACTGTTTATGATTACCATAGCTCAGCATTGTATGTACAATTAAAATAATTTCCTGTTTCTTTCTTGCTTTAGGCTGCTATTTGCAGGTGCAGTCAGCCTTTGTCTGGCTTTAGTGCGAGATGTCTGGAGGACGAACACATGCTGCAGTCTGTTAGTAAAGCCAATCCTGGGTGTAGGTCCATGTATGTCATGGATACCAGGCCTAAGGTATGTACACAAGGTGTTGTATATGTAATTATTATTATTATTATACAGTATTTTTATAGCGCCAAAAGGTTTGCTCATCACTGTACACTATAGTGGGGGACAGAACATAAGACAATACAGTAACAAAACAATACACGAGGGGTTCGAGGGCCCTACTCTTTCGAGCTTACAATCTAGGAGGGAGGGGATAGTGGTACAGGAGGAAGTGAGGGTGGGGTAGGCTTCCCTGAAGAGATGGGTTTTCAGGGTGTGCCTAAATGTGAGGAGGGTAGGTGACAGTCTGATGGATTTGGGTAGTGAGTTCCAGAGGATGGGGGAAGTCCTGGAGAAGTCCTGCAATTGGGCGTGGGAGGAGACCAGGGAGCTAGAAAGTAGGAGGTCTTGTGAGGAGCGAAGAGTACGGGTTGGGCGGTATTTGGGTATCAGGTCGGTGAGGTAGTTTGGGGAAGCATTGTGAATGGCTTTGTATGTCAGTGTTAGTATTTTGAATTTAATGCGTTGGGCAATCGGACGCCAGTGGAGGGAATGACAGAGGGGGGTGGCAGAAGAGGAGCGGTTGGTAAGGTGGATGAGTCTGGCCACAGAGTTCAGAATAGACTGAAGTGGGGATAGCCTGTGTTGGGGTAGGCCGGTGAGAAGGGAGTTGCAGTAGTCCAGGCGTGAGATAATGAGGGAGTGAACGAGTTGTTTAGTAGTGTCTGGGGTTAGGGAAGTACATATTTTGGAGATGTTGCGGAGGTGGAGCCTGCATGAGTTTGCCAACGATTGGACATGGGGTTGGAAGAACAGGTTTGAGTCTAGAGTGACACCTAGGACTTTGGCTTGCGGGGTGGGACTGATGGTGGCGTTGTTGGTCGTGATGGAGAGGATTGGGGGGGGGGGGGCGCGGGCTGGGGGGAAAATTAGGAGCTCGGTTTTGGAAAGGTTCAGTTTGAGGAAATGGAGCGACATCCAGTCTGATATGTCGTTCAGTAGGTGGGCGATACGGGCGGAGACTGAAGGGATGAGGTGAGGGGTGGAGAGGTAAATTTGCATGTCATCGGCGTAGAGGTGATAGTTGAAACCGTGGGAGTGTATCAATTTGCCGAGGGAGGAGGTGTAGATGGAGAAGAGAAGGGGTCCGAGGACAGAGCCTTGGGGGACCCCAACAGAGAGGGGGAGGTGGTAGCGTTATAGGTAACGCTGAAGGAGCGTTGGGATAGATAGGAGGAGAGCCAGGAGAGAGCGGAGTCTCTGATGCCAAGGGAGTGCAGTTTATTAGGGAGGAGGGGGTGGTCAACTGTGTCGAAGGCCGCGGAAAGGTCTAGGAGTAGAAGGACTGAGCAGTGGCCATTAGCTTTGGCGGTTAGCAGGTCATTAGTGATTTTGAGTAGGGCGGTTTCGGTGGAGTGTAGGGGACGGAAGCCAGACTGTAGTGGATCGAGGAGGTTGTTGTCGTTGAGGTGAGAGCTTAGGCGGTTGTAGACTAAGTGCTCAAGGAGTTTGGATGTAAATGGCAGCAGGGAGATGGGTCTAAGGTTGTTCAGGTCGGTGGGGTCCAGGGAGGGTTTTTTGAGTATGGGGGTGATGTGCGCGTGCTTTAGGGGGGAGGGGAGGGGAATGCGCCAGTAGAGAGGGAGAGATTGAAGATGTGGGTGAGGGAGCGTAGGATGGAGGAGGAGGGTGACCGGAGGAGTTGTGTGGGGACAGGGTCAAGGGGGCAAGTGGTGAGGCGGGCTTCTGAGAAGACCTTAGTGACCTCCTCAGTGGTAGCAAGGCTGAAGGAGCGGAGTGTTGGGGAGGTTATAGTGTGCGGGGTGTTAGGTGTGGTGGGGGGCAGGGCAGTTGCGATTTCAAGGGTTAGTTCACCTTGTCTGAAAAAAAATGAAAAGTTAATATACACGCTCCCTACTTCCTCCAGTCACTGACCATTAATGGGAGTTAAGATTTGCATATAATTTCAGCTGCCTGTGTCATTTAAAGCTGAACTCAAACCAGGTTCATAAAACATCAGTTATATTATTAAAAATAATTACATTTATTTTTAAAGTCAAAGTCCACCTTTTGAAAAAATGTAATAAATACAGCAACGATAAAATACAAAAAAATGTGAATTTATAGAATTTTTACATTCAGGCCTGCAGAGCATTACAAAGAAAAAACAAATAAAGAAGGAGGGCCGTTTGGTAGGGGGCTATTGTATATAACCATGCTTTATGTTGCACTCTAAATATGGGTGTAACATGCAACATGGTCTAAAATATAGACTATGCAATTGGTCTAAGTAATCTTAGATTGTACACCCCTTGAGGGTTAGGGATTGATGTGAATGTACAATATATATGTAAAGGGATGCATAAATTGACGGCGCTATATAAGTACCTGAAATAACTAAATAAACTATATTTGATTCCCTATCAGCCTCTCTGTATAGCAGCCTCAGGTAATTCCCTGTATAGCAGCACTGTAATTCCTCTTTATAACAAACTGGTAGAAGATGCGGTCAATCGGGTATACTATATGCATGTGTGATGACAATGAACATGCCGACTGGTGAAGAATGCAGAGTGGCAAAGGGATGGGTTGATGCTACTTTTATCACTTTCAAGTCACATGCTCTGTGCAGGGAGGTGACCTAGTGTTATCAATCACCATAAATTAGGTCACCAGGTTGGCTGTACTGTCTAGCAAGCTGTTTAAATTTCATAACTGGATAGACAGAAGTAAGAATCTTTTAGGAGGCAAGACAGTCCTCTTATGTGTACTTCAGCTGTGTATTCATCTGTTTATGGAGTTCTCTCCCAGCACTGAAGGCTAAACTATCAAGCAAAAATTGTAACGCCCATTGTTTTTCCTATACAGCATCTTTTGAAATATTGTTATGCTGATGGCCTTTTACAGCTCTACCATGTTCTCAGAACTGTTGATTGTTTCAGTAAATGTTTGGTCAAGTAAGTTTTTAAAACAATTCAACTTGTGTGTCATTATTATTTGCAGCTGAATGCCATGGCAAACAGAGCGGCAGGCAAGGGGTATGAGAATGCAGATAATTACTCCAACATTACATTTCAGTTTGTTGGAATTGAGAATATTCATGTAATGAGATCAAGTCTGCAGAAACTCTTGGAAGGTAAGGGACTTCTCAAAACTACTTTTCTTCTGTTACATTGAATATATTTTGTGTTATTACATATACAGTAGTTCACTCATAAAAGTGATATCAAGATCTACCATATATACCTAAAATGCCATGGCCCCTGTCGCATGCTGTTTTGGCAGGAACTATCACAACTGTTTCCTCCTTTTAATCCTTGTAAAGATTACCAATATGGTGACAGAAAAATGTACCACATTTTTATATAATTTCAGTGTTTACATCGAAGAATTCTACTTCAACTAAGTATATTAGACATTCTGTAAAGGGCAGAGTATTAAAAAGGCAGACTATCCCATATAAAAGAAACTCATATTAGTTTAGGGGATGGAGATGCTGTACAACGAGTCAATTAGTTGTGCCGCACTACAGAGCATGCTGATTGGAGGAGCTCATCAGTCTGCTGCTTATCCTTTCATTGTTCAGTCACAGGATGGGAAGGGGCAACACTTGTAAGTCTTTCTAAACTTCAACATAGAAAAATCTATTATCTTGCTCTGTCAGACTGAGCTGTGCTGTGTAGCAGAGCAGTGTACATCTCAGTACTGGATCTGCACATACAAATCCTCCAGCAGGTAAAACAGCTGTTCTATCTATATATATATATATATATATATATATATATATATCTATATTTATATTTATTTATTTTTTTTTTGCATCTGTGTATTAAGCGGTTTGCTTGGAGTTCAGCTCCAATGCAGTTGTACCTCACGTTGGTGTTCGTTATTTTGCAACAAGATATTTTACAAAGACCAGTCTGGGTAGCCAAAAACGTTCAATGACTGGGCTTTTGTTGAAACATCTACAAGGTCAAGCAAATATACAGGGCCATTAAACAGAGGGGAGAATCAGAACACATGTTGTAATATAGTTGTCCCTTTTATGTAGCTGGAGTTTCGGAAAAATATCAAAAAGAACAGCACCTAAACGAGAAAACAAGAAAAGCAACTTTGTATATACAGTGCAATGTAATGAGGAATGCAAAAACCTGTACATTGGAGATAAAGACAACCTCTCATCAAAAAAAATGGCATAGGAGGGCAACTTCTACAGGTCAAGACCAGCAGTTTTCCTAAACCTTATGGAAAATGGATATTCTTTTGAGGACAATAAGGTGCACATTTTTGCCATCTACAACAATCTAAAACACCCATCACTGAACAGGGATGAGGACCTTTTGACACCTTTTGTCTTTCACATAGAAATGTTAAAACTGCATTATATCCTGGTGATCTGACCACATTTCTGACCTTCTGCCATGCAAGTCGAAGGATTAAAGTGGAACTTCACTCTCGCAATTCAACATTGACTATTTTGAATCCTTCTGCTGCTAGCATTAGTAAATAGATAGGAAAGTATATCATATTTACTTATTTTAAACTGTTTTTTTACATTTATTATTATACAGGATTTATTTAGCTCCAACAGTTTGCTCAGAGCTTTACAATATAACGAGAGACAATACAGCAACAATACAGTTCAATACAAGAGGGTTAGGAGGGCCCTGCTCCTTGGAGCTTACAATTATTATTATTATTATTATACAGGATTTATATAGCTCCAACAGTTTGCTCAGTGCTTTACAATATAACAAGAGACAATACAGCAACAATACAGTTCAGTACAAGAGCTTACAATCTAAAGATTTATTTAATTACTTTCTTGTTTCCAGGCCTAGGCTAATGATATCATACATATTACGAGTTTTCAGGAGAGGAGGAGGGATTTTTCTCAGCTAAGCACACCCTCCTACCTACATGCCTGAGCTAAGGGCAAATGGATTCCAGGAAGCAATTGCTGCATGAATCATCTGCCCTTACTCAAGATGGCCACGGCCAGAAATGCTTTGGAGGTGTTTTTCAAAGTGATTTCTCAACAGAATAAAGCATGGAGACATGGATGAATTGGCAAGTTTGCTTTGAATATTAAAAATGAATTAAATAGCACTTTTGGTTTTGTGGTGCTCAGATGCAATGTAGTTCCACATTAACATTTATGATGCCTTCTGTTACTAGAATAAGGCGGTTCTACAATTTCTACACCTCCCATTCTGTCCTTCAACAATAACATCTGCACTTTCCATGGTGAATGGATTTTCCATGTCCTTTCATTACTTTATTATGCTTGTGCTTTTCATTTACAACATTGGTTGCTAGGATGAAGGCCAACAAAGCCTAATGGGGAACTCTCAGAGACTAGTTTCCTATCAGGTCCTCTTTGCCTGTGATTGACAGCAGATAGCAGTGGGCAGATCTACTGCAGCTTTGGAATCTGCCATTGCCATCCATCTCAGAGTTCCCCATCAGGCTCTGCCCACTTATCAACTGCACCAGTTGGGTGGGCAGGGTCTGATGGGGAATACCGAGTCTTGTTCCCCTTTGGGTCCACCTTGCCTGTGATTGACAGCACATGGCAGTAGGTGGATTCCAATGCCATTGCTGAAGTGAATAATGTCTCTGGATCAACCTACTGCTATCTGCTGTCAGCCCCCCTGATGGGGAACTAGGGGTCTACGACACCCTTTGTAAATTTTTCCAAATGTGCTTGCAGTCTGTAAATGTAGCCCTTTTTTTCTTGTAAAATAAAAACTACATTTGGGCTGCACTGTGAGCTACCCCTTAAGAAGTTCATAAAAAAAATGTGTATTCTTTCATTATGAGATTATAAAAGTACTTAAAGAGCAAGGAAAATTATAAATGAAATTCATAAAATATGTACCCACATTCTTTTCATGCCCATAAAGTTTTACAACCGAAGAAGCCAAATAGTCCTAAAGCTTGAAGAGCTATATCTATTGGGTGATTGCAACTTCCTGCTGTTTTTGTTTTCTGCATTTCATGACAAAATTGTAAAATGCCTTTACATAAACAAATATATTGGAAAAGAATGATTGTCATGGTGATACTTTCCAGCTTGTAATATTGCTAACTCTAAGCCTCTACAGTATTTATTTGCAAGCCATGTTGTATCCAGTAGAGGTCAGTGTATACCTAGATAGTCTTGGCTGAGACTTATTAGACAGAAAACGTTGGGTGTGTTAAGAACTAAAGCTGGACTCCAAAAATTTTATTTTTGAAAAAGTAATTTCTTACCTTTTAGCAATATCTTTTTGTTTTTCCTTTTAAATAAATTTGTATTGAAACATTTTCCAAGTATACATTGTAACCGCTGTCATATGTACAAACAGATACATGCAATCAATAGCTTACAAGCCAAGGCGGTTGTACATCATACATAAAAACTGTAACAAAGACAAAGCTTATGGCGTATGAAGATGGTCCATTGACCATGTTGCACCAAAGGCAGAACAGCATAGTGTAACAACAGAAAAACCATATTCCCTGATGGAGGAATCGGGCGTTGGTGCATGAGATATCAATGTATAACATGCACTATTCAGAAAACAAAAAAGTACATAAGAACAAAACATAAATCATCCCTATGGCAGAGCCTAGGCAATAACAAGGAAAAGCGAAAGGTAGAGAGAGAAAAGTGGGAGGGGCATCAAGGGCACTCGAGCCTGGAGCATCTTTTTTGTTTTTCTATACAAATATTCATCTACTGATACAGTGGGGCAAAAAAATATTTAGTCAGCCACCAATTGTGCAAGTTCTCCCACTTAAAAAGATGAGAGAGGCCTATAATTGGCATCATAGGTAGACCTCAACTATGAGAGACAAAATGAGAAAAAAAAATCCAGACAATCACATTGGCTGATTTGGAAATAAGTTATTTGAAAATTATGGTGGAAAATAAGTATTTGGTCAATATCAAAAGTTCATATCAATACTTTGTTATATATCCTGTGTTGGCAATGACAGATGTCAAACGTTTCCTGTAAGTCTTCACAAGGTTGGCACACACTGTTGCTGGTATGTTGGCCCATTCCTCCATGCAGATCTCCTCTAGAGCAGTGATGTTTTGGGGCTGTCGCTGGGCAACACGGACTTTCAACTCCCTCCAAATGTTTTCTATGGGGTTGAGATCTGGAGACTGGCTAGGCCACTCCAGGACCTTGAAATGCTTCTTACGAAGCCACTCCTTCGTTGCCCGGGCGGTATGTTTGGGATCATTGTCATGTTGGAAGACCCAGCCACGTTTCATCTTCAATGCCCTCGCTGATGGAAGGAGGTTTGCACTCAAAATCTCACGACACATGGCCCCATTCATTCTGTCCTGTACATGGATCAGTCGTCCTGGTCCCTTTGCGGAGAAACAGCCCCAAAACATGATGTTGCCACCCCTATGCTTCACAGTAGGTGTGGTGTTCTTTGGATGCAACTCAGCATTCTCTCCTCCAAACACGACGAGTTGTGTTTCTACCAAACCGTTCTATTTTGGCTTCATCTGACCATATGACATTCTCCCAATCCTCTTCTGGATCATCCAAATGCTCTCTAGCAAACTTCAGATGGGCCCGGACATGTACTGGCTTAAGCAGGGGGACACGTCTGGCACTGCAGGATCTGAGTCCCTGGTGGCGTAGTGTGTTAATGATGGTAGCCTTTGTTATGTTGGTCCCAGCTCTCTGCAGGTCATTCACTAGGTCCCCCCGAGTGGTCCTGGGATTTTTGCTCACCCTTCTTGTGATCATTTTGACCCCACGGGGTGAGATCTTGCGTGGAGCCCCAGATCGAGGGAGATTATCAGTGGTCTTGTATGTCTTCCATTTTCTAATTATTGCTCCCACAGTTGATTTGTTCACACCAAGCTGCTTGCCAATTGCAGATTCAGTCTTCCCAGCCTGGCGCAGGTCTACAATTTTGTTTCTGGTGTCCTTCGACAGCTCTTTGGTCTTCACCATAGTGGAGTTTGGAGTGTGACTGTTTGAGGTTGTGGACAGGTGTCTTTTATACTGATAACAAGTTCAAACAGGTGCCATTGATACAGGTAATGAGTGCAGGACAGAGGAGCCTCTTAAAGAAGAAGGTACAGGTCTGTGAAAGCCAGAAATCTTGCTTGTTTGTAGGTGACCAAATACTTGTTTTCCACCATAATTTTCAAATAAATTCTTTCCAAATCAGCCAATGTGATTGTCTGAATTTTTTTTCTCATTTTGTCTCTCATAGTTGAGGTCTACCTATGATGCCAATTAAAGGCCTCTCTCATCTTTTTATGTGGGAGAACTTGCACAATTGGTGGCTGACTAAATACTTTTTTGCCCCACTGTATATCTCAGCTTGATTCATTCATAATGACGAAGTCTCCTTCATTTCTATTTTGTACAACTGTTGCTCACCATGTTTCTATTTTCTTGGCCACTGGTCTTGTAATGTCCTCTGTTTAGTACCTATGCAGTGAGTGGTGACATCATAACATCACCGGTCACTTTATTGGAAGGGTCCTAGAATCTCAGACTCCTGGTCTGACCCTTACACTAACATTGCATTGTTTCATGGACAGGTCAGATGATTACTGGTATATCACACCCATCCACGCCTACTGTAAGTGATTAGCAGGCTATGCAATGAATCCCACCCACAGTCATGCCCATTGCCCCCACATTCACACTCATTATCTGCTATATTTTAAATTGTATGATGGGAATAGTATTCTGGTTACTCAGTGCTTCACTAATTTCTCCTTCCGATGCTTGGCAATAACTGCTCTGTCTCATTTAAAGTGATGACCTCACACTGTATTTTAATCATCAGTAAAGGGACTAAAATATATTTCAGCCCGGAGTTCAGCTTTAACAAATTATGTGTACTAGACAAGCTATTTTGTAATTTATTGTTACTGATATTGTAGCTCCATCCAAAGCCATTTTGGGAAGAGTAGATTGTGGGGTAAAGGAGGTCCTCCTTTCTTCCCTAAGCAGAAGGTTTTGAGCTGGAGTTCTTTTTTTAAACTAAATTTTTTGCTTCATGGCATTTCCAACACAGAGATATTCTCTCTTCCTTCCACGAAGCACAAGAAAGGTTTATTACTTTCTGTTTCAGTATTTCCTGTTCTTTACAGGTATGGGAGTAAGAAAATTTCTTGTAGTAGTGAGCTTCATTGGAGCTACTTTAGGCTGTGGACCTTCACACTCGCCAGACTAGGATGAGGTTACTACACACAGCAGGTGTCTGTTAGGATAAGCTGTAGATGTATCTCCTGGAGTCCAACCATTACCTAGATGATGTTGGCAGGTGGTGTCATGGTTGGGTTAGCTTTTCGAGAGATTGTCCTGTTGCCTGCATCTGCAGCTGAAAAACAGAAGTTGCAGTACCTCTGGTATTGTTAGGGACACACTTTCCCATCTTTTCTGGGATTGGCTGGTCATTTTTGTGCTTCTCAGGGATATAGGGATTTGGAGTATGATTTAGATAGGATCTTATTTCTGTACCTCCACTTCTTTTCATCTCCTTCCTCTTGCATGGTGGGCTTTCAGGCACAGAAGTCTTTGCTGTCTACAGTAAAGGCTTTTCTATTGCTTCCTTGCAGTTGATCCCACCTAGCCATTATTTTGAAAGATTGCAGTAAGTGTGTGGGAATAGTGTCTCTGTGGAGCAGAAGCAGTAAGACTTGCAGTTAGTTTTGAATAAATTTTAAAATGTGTTAGGAGGGAACAAGTGCACTACATAATTCAGAGTGTGTTACCTTGTTAGCCATCAGTAGGAAGTATGCAGATGAAGTGATACCCTTTGGCTACATGCAGATGGGAACATTTACTTACTTCAGCTTGTTCAATTAAGCTGTGGCAATAAAACCTGAAAGCTGATTGGTTTCTATGCAGAGCTGCACCAGATTTTGCTCTCTACGGTTTTAGTAAATAACCCCCACTACGCCTGGGATTCCTTACGGCAGCTGCAGAGGAGGAGCAGGAGCAGGGTTGCCAAGGAGACGGATGGAGTGGCGCAGCGGTGACACGTGGGCAGCCGCAGAGGAGCTCTGGGAGCTCCAGGAGAAGGAGAGGAGACTGTCTGTCAGTTTGACGCTCCAACATTCGGCGTCTGGGTGAGCTGGTGGAGGGGGGGGGGGACGCTGCGATATTACCTCCATACTACACCATCCCCAACTCCAAATTCCAACTCCAAATTCCCTCAAACCCTCCAACTTATATACCAGCATCATCGTCTATATCTATATAGCTGTCCCCAGTTATTATACCACCTCCAATTCAAGGGGGATATAGACGGGAAGAAAAAAAAAAAGAGACCCATAGGAATCCCCCTAAGAGAGCACGGCTATAGGAGAGGACTGCATTGAGAAAGACACTCCAACGTGGAGGGTGAGTGATAACTTTGATAACTGCAGGTTTTTTGCAGGTTTTCTTATATACTCTTTATGCACTCTTTATTGATTGGATTTATGTTCTGGAACCTGATTTACATTGGATCTCCTGGTGCCTCTAATAAGACATTTTATCAAATATTTAGTCTGAAATAAGGAAATAGGGGATTCCTAGGGAGGGTCTGAAGACCTGGAGAAGTGAAAGAAGAGGAGTTCTGAAAATAAGAGTAAAGCTCTAAAAATTAACATGAAAGGAAAAAATACTAAAGGGAGTGGGTCTAAGAGTTCCCAATCTGGCACGATTAAAAAGTACGTATCACAAGGAAATTTGACCCCAGAAAGATCATTGGGAGTAAGTGAAAAAAGTGAATTGGAACTAAGTCTGGATAATAGCCCGAGACTATCCCTGGGACTGGTATATAATAGTCAACAATTAAAGGAAGGGATTGAATCGAGAGAAATTGAAAGAGATCTGCAAATACCTAATAAAAAGGAAATGGCGGAGATGTTCAAAAATCTGGAAAAATCAATAAAGCAAGAGATGGGGACAATTCGGGAAGAATTGGGGCAAATGTTAACTAGGGTGGAGGAAATGGAGGAAAAGGTTCAAATTTATTTCCAAATTGTTCCAAAATTAGAGAAATGGATAATAGAAGATAGAAAAGAACAAAAAAGACTGCTTCTTATGATGGAAGAACAAGAAAACAGAGAAAGGAGAAATAACCTTAGAGTAAGAGGAGTCCCAGAGTTGACACAGGGGGAAAATTTAAAAGAACTAATTGATAAAATTTTGAATTCCATAATGGATAAACCAGATGTGGAGACGTTTAAATTGGATGGAGTCTATAGGATAGGAAAATATCAACAAGAAAAAAGACCAGAAAAACCAAGAGATATAATTGTTAAATTCCATGACTTTGTAGATAAAGAAGAGATATGGAAAAAGATCAAAGGAAGAACAAGTATTGCATATGGAGGGAAAGATATCCAAATTTTCGCAGATCTAACAGCAGAGACTCTGAGAAGAAAGAGATCACTGAAACCCCTATTAGAATTGATGAAAAAGCATAATGTGAAATACAGATGGGGACGTGCAGTGAGTTTAATCGGTTGGAAGGATGGAATCACAGCAATATTAAGATCCCCAGAAGATATGGAAGACTTCTGTGATAAACTTGGACTGCAGAGACTAGTGATACCGGGTTGGAAAGTGGAGGAGGGAGAGTTATGTACCTTTGGGGAAGGAAAGTGGCAGCTGGTCAGAAGAGGAAATAGAGAGTCAATAGACAGGGGGACACCGGGGAGGAGGGGGGGAAGGTGAGCGGTCATGGGTGGAGCCGAACCCCTAAGGAGGGATCAGAGGAGGATCATGATCCAAAGGCAAAGGAGGCCTGGGGGGGGGGTGTGGGGAGGGGACGGGGGGAGGTATGGGGGGGAGAGGGTTACTGTCAGGAATGGACTTGCCAGTAATGGTGGGACTCACCTGCCTTGTGGGCTGCAGTACCAGGGCTGGCCAGCGGGTGCTCCCAGCAATCAGAGACTCAACCCTGCAGCCAGCCAAACACCTGAAGCTGATTCTGCAGGTGTATTTAAGGGATGGCCAGACCTGCAGTCTGGGCCTTGGTGTGTGTTTTTCCTGGGCCCCTGTATCTTGTTACCTGCATCCCTGTTCCTGTTCCTGTCTGACTGATTCATTGCTGACCCTGCCTGATCCGGACCTCTGCTGACTTCTCCTGTTTGATCCCTGGCTTGTGACCCCGACCATTCTCTGCCTGACCCCCTGTACCTACCTGCCCGTTAGTTGCTGTACCCGGCTCATGACCTGACTACTCTCTGCCTGCTCCTCCTGTTCCTACCTGCCCGATTGTTATTGACCCGGCCTGCCTGACGACGCTTGCATTGTATGTATTGTTATCTGTGGGTGGTTTGGTTTGGTTCGTTTGCACTGTGTTATGTTTTAGTATTGCACTGCGTTTATGTTTGTATTGTTAGTCTTTAATAAATTGTCTTATTGTTTATAACATATCTGAAGCCTGCGTTTCCCTGCGTCAGTTCACATACCTCTGGTCATACCCAGGAGCCCTGACAGTTAGGGAGGGTAACACTCAGCAAAAGAGAGGAGGGGAGAAGGAAAGAGAGAGATAAGAGGAGTGGGTTTATATGGAAGAAGTTCAGTTTGTAACCTATAACGTAAAGGGGCTGAGTTGCCCTGGGAAGAGATTTAGATTATTTAGGGAGTTGCAACATAGAACATCATCGGTGGTTTTTTTGCAGGAGACACATTTAGAGATGGAGTCGAAGGTCAGGCTGAGCACTAGATATTTCCCGACATGGTATTATGCGGATTCATCAATTAAAAGAGCAAAAGGGGTAGCTATAGGCTTTGCAAAAAATATAAGGTTTGAGGTGGAAAAGAGAATAATAGACCCAGAGAGAAGGTTTTTGTTTCTGAGGGGTAAGTTGCAGGAAATGGAGTGTAAACTGGCTAGTATATGTTGCCCAAATAAGAAACCGGAGATATTCCTGAGGGAAGTATTGAAGAAATTGATGGATTTTAAAAGGGGTCGTTTGATAGTAGCTGGGGAGTTTAATATTTGCATGGACCTACGGATGGATACCACCTCTTGTGTGAGGAGGGAGGAGAGTCAGTCCCTGAAAATATTAAAGAAATCGTTGAATGAATATCAATTGGTGGATATATGGAGAATTAGGCATATGAAAGATAGAGATTATACATTTTTCTCACAGGTTCATGAGACTTATTCTAGATTGGATTATATATTTGTAGAACATCAATTTATAGATACTGTGGTGGAAGTAAAAATTGGAGGAAGTTCTATTTCTGATCATGCACCAGTTACAATGAAGTCAAGATGGGGTAGAGAGGAGAGAGGAGGATTTGCTTGGCAGATGAATGAGGCACTTCTGGATGAGGAGATCGATCGAAAGATCGCGATAGAAATTAAAAGATTTTTCGAAGAGAATGATACAGAGGAGGTGTCGGTTGCAACGGTGTGGGAAGCCCATAAGGCTTATATTAGAGGATTATTCATTGCAATAGGGACAAAAAAGAAAAGAGGAGGGAAAAGATTAATAGACTCTTAAATGAAATATCCAATCTTGAACAGGCCCATAAAAGGAAAATATCTAAAGAGATAATGCAGGAAATAATAAAGAAGAAAGAGGAATTAGAGAAGGTAATAGAGGAGGAAAAAAGAAGAGTCTTTAATAAAGTAATAAGTGAAAGATATAGATGGGGAGATAGGCCGGGAAAACATTTAATGAGAGCCTTGAGGAAAAAGAAAAATAGGAATTATATAGAAAGAATAAGGAACTTTAAGGGTGAACTGGTGCATTCAACTAAAGATATCGCTAGAGTGTTCAAGGATTATTATAGCGATTTATATAATAATATACCCCAGGATACTTCTAATAAAGCTGATATAGTAAATATAGAAAAAAGAAGAATATATTTAAAAAATGCAGGCCTTGCAAAGTTAAGTGAAATTCAATTGAACTCTTTAGAATCAGAAATCACATCAGAGGAAATAGAAACAGCATTAAAGGGCACCGCGGTGGGGAAAAGTCCGGGCCCAGATGGGTATACTGCAAAATACTATAAAAAATATAAAGAGTTGTTAATACCCAAATTGAAGACATATATGAATGCTTTGGGAGGAGAGATGGAGATAAGGGGAGAGTCCTTACAGGCTAATATAGTTTTAATTCACAAGGAAGATAAAGACCCATCTCAGTGTGCAAGTTATAGACCAATTGCGCTGTTAAATGTAGATACTAAACTATATGCAAAGGTTCTGGCAAATAGACTTAAGGTCTTGATGCCAGAATGGATACATGGAGATCAGGTGGGGTTTGTACCGGGAAGAGAGGGTAGAGATAACGGATTGAGATCATTGTTGCTCATACAGGAAGGTAAAAAGGGGAAAACCCCAGTAGTACTACTGTCGATCGATGCTGAGAAGGCATTTGATAGAGTGAGCTGGGGATTTATGATGGACACCCTGGAGGCGATGGGGCTGGGGGATAGAATGAGGAAGTGGATTGGTAACTTATATAAAGGGCCTACAGCCGCTATTATGGTTAATGGAAGAAGATCGGAGATTCTCAGAATGTCAAATGGAACTAGACAGGGTTGCCCTTTATCCCCATTGTTGTATGTCCTATCGTTGGAGCCACTTCTGTCTATGATAAGAAAGAATATAAATAAAAAAGGGAATAAAGATAGGAGATAGAGAACATAAGGTAGCGGCCTACGCTGATGATCTGTTGTTCTATGTTGGAAATCCTCGGATATCACTTCCAAATTTAATGGAAATTTTGAAGGAATATGGGGAATTATCAAATTTGAAAATTAATCCAACAAAAACTGAAATTTTAAATATCAACCTTAAAAATAGTGAAAAAGAAATAATACAGAAAGAATTAAAATACAAAAATCCCCCTGCGCTCCACAGAACCTAGTGAGTAAGCTGCTATCACCTGTTCTTTATACCGCAAGATGTGTGAAATCAAATCATATAAGTGGTGAAGCGCTCAACTAATAATTACCTAGTGAATACACAAATCATAATAATACAAATAATAATTATTATTATATAAAACTAGTGCAATATCTTCATACACATAACAAATATATATCCCTGGTGATATAGTGAAAACTTATATCTTTTAAACTGTGCAGAAAGTGAAAAAATACAATAATTAAATAAATGGTGATGCCACACTGTGAAAATAATGGCAAAAGTGTTCAAAATAATGTCACTCCATGCTGCAAATAGTGCTTTTCGTGTAAATCTTGACGTGACTCCCCTCAATAGCAGAAATGCCCCCTCACCTTCCAAATTCGACCCTTGCGGGTCACAGAGCCTTTTTATATATATCTCTCTGTTAGATGTCCTCCACTGCCTCCACCGACCATGATCCACCTCCAGGCAGTAAGTACCTCTCCAATTACTCCCCTCATGCACCGAACTTTGCCAGGTAAACCTCTCCTCCACTGCCACCTCCGACCAAGTTCCTCCTCCAGGCAGTAAATATTATCCAATACCCCTCACACAATGGACTCAGGCTCAGAGCGATTCATATAAAACGATAAAACAGACCTCCATAGTGTAACATCGCTTTATTAAGCTAATCCAATACAGTGGAATATTGCACTCACATGTCCTCACGATTTGACAAGCAGTTTCCCATATGCTATGGGTGTATACAGGAGTCCCAAGATGGCGTCCGAACCCGGAACCGGAAGTACGTCACCCCTACGTCGACGCGTTGCGCCACTGTCACGTGGCTTCTTCAGGATCCTGAAGAAGCCACGTGACAGTGGCGCAACGCGTCGACGTAGGGGTGACGTACTTCCGGTTCCGGGTTCGGACGCCATCTTGGGACTCCTGTATACACCCATAGCATATGGGAAACTGCTTGTCAAATCGTGAGGACATGTGAGTGCAATATTCCACTGTATTGGATTAGCTTAATAAAGCGATGTTACACTATGGAGGTCTGTTTTATCGTTTTATATGAATTGCTCTGAGCCTGAGTCCATTGTGTGAGGGGTATTGGATAATATTTACTGCCTGGAGGAGGAACTTGGTCGGAGGTGGCAGTGGAGGAGAGGTTTACCTGGCAAAGTTCGGTGCATGAGGGGAGTAATTGGAGAGGTACTTACTGCCTGGAGGTGGATCATGGTCGGTGGAGGCAGTGGAGGACATCTAACAGAGAGATATATATAAAAAGGCTCTGTGACCCGCAAGGGTCGAATTTGGAAGGTGAGGGGGCATTTCTGCTATTGAGGGGAGTCACGTCAAGATTTACACGAAAAGCACTATTTGCAGCATGGAGTGACATTATTTTGAACACTTTTGCCATTATTTTCACAGTGTGGCATCACCATTTATTTAATTATTGTATTTTTTCACTTTCTGCACAGTTTAAAAGATATAAGTTTTCACTATATCACCAGGGATATATATTTGTTATGTGTATGAAGATATTGCACTAGTTTTATATAATAATAATTATTATTTGTATTATTATGATTTGTGTATTCACTAGGTAATTATTAGTTGAGCGCTTCACCACTTATATGATTTGAATACAGAAAGAATTCCCCTTTGTTTGGAGAGAGAAAGAATTAAAGTATCTCAGGATAAAACTGTCTGCTTCAATTAAAAATATGTACATAACTAACTATATTTCACTTTTAAATGAGATTAAGGAAGAGTTGAAGAGATTGGGGAGTGGAAATCCGTCTTGGATCGGTCGTATAAATCTGATTAAAATGATAATAGTCCCCAAAGTTTTATATAAATTCCAATTGATTCCAATTAAACTCCCAGAGGTCTTTTTTAAAACACTTAGAAAAATGCTGTTGGGGTTTATATGGAGGAATAAAAAAACAAGAATACGTTATGATACTCTGACTAGAATAAAAGAGAGAGGTGGTTTAGGACTCCCAGATTTTAAGAGATATTATAAAGCGGTGATAATTGCGAGAATTTTTGACTGGACCCATAACCCAGGGAAAAGCTGGGTCAGAATTGAAAATACACTGAGTGGGACAAATTTAAGTAGGATTATATGGTTACCTGCACAATATAGAGGACTAGATGTTAACACAAGTGTGTACACTTTTATTGTTTTAAAAATTTGGGAAATGTTACATAGACAAAATGGATGGGTTTTTAATTCACAGTTAATGCCACTAAGGAACTCAGAATATTTTGCTCCAGGGAAGGAAGATATCACAGGGAAATGGATCATAAAAAGGATGCCCAATTGAGAGATATAATGGTGGGTGAGGAAATAGGAACATATAGGGAGTTGGAGCAGAAAAAGGGAGAAGTTTTTAGCAGAATGGACAAGTTACGATATCATCAATTGAAATATTTCTTTGGGAGTCTCCCAAAACCTGTGAGAACCAGAAAGGAGTGGAATGTATTTGAAAAATTATTAGAAGCACGGGGAGATGGGAGACACGCAGTTGCAAAAATGTATAGAATATTAACGGATTTAGACACAGGCACAAAATTAATATATATAGAGAAGTGGGAAAAAGACATGGGAAGGGAAATAGATGAGGAGCAGCAGAGGAAAATGCTTAGATTAATTCACGAAAACAGTAGTATGCGGGAAGTGGAGTTGAACTATAAGTGTTTAGTAAGATGGCACATCGCACCAAATGTGGAGCACAAATTGAACAGGGAGATTTCACCATTGTGTTGGAGAGGATGTGGAGAAGTGGGTACGTTATATCATGTATGGTGGGAGTGTTTAAAAATACAGGTGTTTTGGAGCAAAATTATATACTTAGTAAGAAATATTACTGAGATTGACATTAGATTGGATCCAGAGATATGTCTTCTCCATGTCTCAGAGCTTTCAGTGAAATCATATAAGGATTCAGGATTGGGATATTTCTTGAGCGCAGCTAAGAGTCTTATACCCAGGTTCTGGAAAAAAAGGGAGGTGCCGACAGAGGAAGATTGGTTGATCAGAATGAATCAGATTTGTGCGACGGAAAGATTATATTATATGGATATGATGGAGAAGTATAATATAAAGTGGAAAAAATGGGAGGAATATAGAGAAAAAGTGAAATATATGATGATGATTTATACCCCTCGAAATAAAAGTTGAGTTTAGAAATGGTTTTAGAGAAGTGAATTGCTGAGTGGGAGGAGGGGGGGAAAGGGAGGGTAGGGGAAGTGGGATATAGATAAGTTATGTCAATAAGAATATTTCGATTTGATGTTTTTTTTATAGAAACAGGTGTTTGTAATTTGTATTTGGAAGAAAATTAATAAATATTTATAAAAAAAAAAAAAAAACATTCCATTTTAGCTCTGGCTGTATGTTTAGGGTCGTTGTCCTGCTGGAAGGTGAACCTCCGCCCCAGTCCAAAATCTTTTGCAGACTCTAACAGGTTTTCTTCTAAGATTGACCTGTATTTGGCTCCATCCATCTTCCCATCAACTCTGACCAGCTTCCCTGTCCCTGCTGAAGAAAAGCATCCCCACAACATGATGTGGCCACCACTATGTTTTACGGTGGGGATGATGTGTTCAGGGTGATGTGCAGTATTGGTTTTCCGCCACACATAGCATTTTGCCTTTAGGCCAAAAAGTAAAATTTTGGTCTGATCTGACCAGAGAGCATTCTTCCACATGTTTGCTGTGTCCTCCATATGTATGCTTCTTGCAAACTGCAAATGGGACTTCTTATGGATTTCTTTCAACAATGGCTTTCTTCTTGCCACTCTTCCATAAAGGACAGATTTGTGGAGTGCATGACTAATAGTTGTCCTGTGGACAGATTCTCCCACCTGAGCTGTGGATCTCTGCAGCTCCTCCAGGGTTACCATGGGCCTCTTGACTGCTTCTCTGTTTAATGCTCTCCTTGCCCGACCAGTCAGTTTAGGTGGACAGCCATGTCTTGGTAGGGTTGCAGTTGTGCCATACTCTTTCCATTTTTGGATGATGGATTGAACAGTGCTACGTGAGATGTTCAAAGCTTGGTCTATCACATAAAATCTCAATAAAATAATTTTAAATTTTTAGTTCTAACATAAAAAAATGTGGAAAATTTTAAGATGTGCAAAGCTGGTAGAGATATACCCAAAAAGACTTGCAGCTATAATTGCAGCAAAAGGTGGTTCTACAAAGTATTGACTCGGGGGCTGAATATAAATGCACACAACACTTTTCAGATATTTATTTGTAAAAAATGTTGAAAACCATTTATCATTTTCCTTTCACTTCACAATTATGTGCCACTTTGTGTTGATCTATCACATAGAATCCCAATAAAATACATTTAGAATTTTGGCTGTAACATGACAAAATGTGGGAAATTTCAAGGGGTATGAATACTTTTTCAAGACACTGTAAAATCACAGATTCTCTTTAAGCCTTTACTGCCATCCTCATGTTTCTTTTTTTACATATTATTGACTAAATATTAATCTTTTTTATTTTTTTTGTTTCAGTTTGTGGGTCCAAAAACCTCTCTGTAAGTGACTTTTTAAATGGCTTAGAGAATTGTGGATGGCTTCGCCACATCAAAGCAGTGATGGATGCTTCTGTCTGCTTAGCCAAGGTACACAGATTTTTATCGTGCTAATACTGTATGTCATCATGGTAGCATGCAGTACAATGGAATTAAGTAGATTAAAGTTCTGATTCCTGACATCACCGCCCTGACTCACCACTTCATCCAATCAGAGAATGCATACATGCGGAAATTGCAAAGCATTCTCTGCATGGTGCACATGCTGAGCAGCCGACTTCATGTGTTCACAGTGCATCAGGCTGACAGCTCAGCACGGGACCTGGAAGAAAGTGGAGATAACAGAAGTAGTGGTTTCTACTTCAGTGATTTCCAGCTTCCAGGGGTATCAGCCAAATATGGTATATACATAGTTACATTGGTCCAAAATGGACCAGTGATACTGTGTAAAAATATACCATGCCTGTAATTCTTTAAATCTGA
This sequence comes from Staurois parvus, assembly GCF_062004578.1. Classification (NCBI taxonomy): domain Eukaryota; kingdom Metazoa; phylum Chordata; class Amphibia; order Anura; family Ranidae; genus Staurois; species Staurois parvus. The sequence continues at coordinate 4,769,011 of NW_028318183.1, read as the reverse complement.
AAAAGTGAACACAAGTTAAATGCAAATTATGTATAATGTAACTGGAAATTGTAGATTTGGGATCATTATATTATTTACCTTTACAATGTTATTTGCCTTATATGTTCACAATGTTAATAAATCAGTGTTTGTGTCCTCAGGCTATATATGAGGAGAATACCAGCGTACTGGTACATTGTTCTGATGGCTGGGACCGTACCTCTCAAGTCTGTTCTCTGGGATCATTACTGATGGATCCTTTCTACAGAACCATCAAAGGCTTTATGGTGAGTCCAGCTTTTTCTGCTGCACTGATGTCATTACTTTTGTAGAGAACAGGTCAGTTGCATACTTGGAAACATTTTCCAAGTCCTGTTACATGGCTTAATATAAGAAATAGAGAAAAAAAGCGCCACAAACTAAATAGAACGAAAGCTTCACTCCTAACCAAAAAAAGGTAAAAATGTGAATAAATCAAAGAGTGCGCTAAATATAAGTAAATACAAAAATTATTAGTTTAAAATAATGATGTCCGTGATAAAAAAAAATTACAGTATATAAAAGTCCATCCACCATCACAAAGTAATTAAATGGTTCTGAAATCTTGTATAAATCAAACACCGTGCAAAAAAAAATCCTCCACCGAATGAGATGGGTACACTCACCAGAGCTCCATGCTGACCAGATTATAAGTCAGCAAAGATAGCGTTTGCTCTGGGAGCGATGATCAGCAGAAGTAATCCAAACTGGGAGCAATATACTGCAAGCAGCCAATCAGCACAATATGGAATAGCCTTAACAACAGGTAGTCATCATGTCTCCATACCATGGATCATGTTCGGGGAATCAAAAACAGGAAATCGTGGTGCAGTACGTTTTTAAAACCAAAATGTTTAATTAAAAAATCAGAAATGCACTCACAAACAGGGTGTCTGGCGACACAAGCAATGACAGCCTCAAGAAAGCAGGGACGAGCCTCGCTCACCGCGATATCACAGCCGACAGTCTACGAGGAGCGTCCTGACGTCACATCCAAAAGAAGCCCCACCCTAGGCCAGAACTATTTAATTACTTTGTGATGGTGGATGGGCTGTTACATGGCTTGCCCACAACCAAAGAATAACCAACAGCTTCTGTCAGCAGTCAGTTGCCTTGGCTTTTGCTCCTCTGATGAGCTGCTAAATTACATACTTCGTAGGAGCATAGGCATGAAAAGTGTTGACTAATTTGTGTTATTTATTTAGAGTCACAATAAAACTATTAGATCTACTCAAAAGCCACTGTGGTCCACCAGGCAATCAACATTTCCTGAATGTGATTAACAATGGCAGCCCCATTATTTTCCCCATGACTGGTAATGTTTCATTTTTCCCTCATAACGCCATATCAAGTCTATCGTCAAAGACCTTTTAAACCATGTGAATGGCGGGGTGAACGTGATGAACTGGTGCCCAGTACACCCCAAACCTCTGCATACAATTCCTTACTATTCAGGCACAGCATAGAGCTCTGGTTGCAGTTGTGTCTGTGTTCATATAAACGGCCAACAGCTTGTACACGGACACAAATGGAACAAGGCATAGTCACCTACTCTGAAGTCCGAAACCTAAAACCTTATAACCACTGTCCTGGTTTTCTCAGATTATTTACCTGTCACTTGCTCTGACCGCAGTCTTTTCCAGACATTGTTAATACTCCTCTTACTTATCTGCAGTTATTTTATCCTTCAATCACAGTGGCTTATGCTGCTCAGTTACCACAGCGGGTTCCTGTCCTTCTGATCAGATGACTTTTCCCAGCGACAGAAGAGATGGTTCAGGTCTGCTTTCACCACAGTATACTCACAGAAGCTCTAATTTTGAAGTCACTGCAATAAATATAAATAATTCTATGAGAAGTTCACAAGATTTTCCTCTTTAACAACGACCCCTTCCTACAGACTTTTATATGAAGTAATAATGTGGTGTCTTAACTCCTACCCCTTCTGTACTGTGGGACCCTCAGCCGGCTATTGCTTAACTTGGCTAAACAGTGTATGTAACCATTCAGTATGTGAAATTTGAATAGTAGGGCCACAATAAAAGGATAATTATGCTTTCAAAAAAGCGTAGTTATCCTTTTTTCTAAATTCCTTTGACCTAAAATAACCCTCTTCCCTACCCTAGATATATATTTACCCGAACCAGATGGCCATGGCCTGCAGGAACCTTTTAAGCCTCTGGCTAAAATCATCTTTCAATAGAAAGAAATAAAAACCTCCTGCGCTCTCAAAACTAGATCTGGCATGTGTGGAAAAATGTTCGTGAATCAATGTATTTAATTCAATTTGGTCTGGAAAAGCTGTGCAGCCCCCTGAAGGCTGGGGAAGCCCAAAAAGCCACTGGAAGATAAGAAAAGAAGGGGGCGCACAAGCCTTGTGCATTTTTTTTAAAATCATCTTTCCTCTGGCTGTACTTGCACATCCGATTCCCACAGACTTCCATGGGACTGTTTCCTGATACAAGACAGGCCCAGGAGACAGCTCCAGTCTGTGGGGAATGACTGTGCAGGCATAGCCAGGGGAAACAAGGTTTCATCCAAAGGCTAAAAAATGTACCCTCAAATCCTAATGCCTGGTACACACTAAGGTGTTTTTTTTATTTTTTTTATTTTTGGTGCAACCCAGCGGGCTAAGTGAAAAACAAAACTGACAGATCACTATACTGACACAAGCGATGTTAGTGCGGCAGTCTCCCCTGCTGTGCTATTGTGTTTTGATAGGGGAGCTGAACCCCCCCGCCAGAATGCACTGATCAGCGCTCGCAGCCGTTGGTTGATTGGATGCTGGTTTTCCAGCATGCTTGTTCGACAGAAGCCAGTTGTGAGATTGGCCGGTTACCACTAGACTGGCTTATTTCGACTGATATTTGGCCAGTGTGTACCTGGCCTAATTTTAGCTAAAACTAAAAACAGACGAATGAGCAAAAGGGACATAACTTACAGTTAGTATGATGTCACCCTTGTCCATATTCTTCTGCTTTCAATAGAAATCTTGCTGTGTTCACTGCTTTTGCTCCCAAATTAAAAGAGACTGTTTGGGCTCTTATTAATGCAGTGCACACCATTCTAGACCTAGAGATCAGCCCGTTGCTTATACCAGTCTTGGATCATTTGAAACTCTTAAGGCTGCAAATAATTATCTTTTTCATGCACATTTTTGGCTATTTCTCAATGGGGATTAGAAACATCCTGACAAGTTGTTTGCTCTTCCAAATGTTTATTATCCTTGCAACCTATTAATGAGGATTTTGCAAAGAAGTGAAATTTAAATGAATCCTGTCACAAACCTATGCAATGTACACTGAGCACATGATGAAACCATACATAGGCAATGGTCGCGTGAAGTAAAAACCACATGTCAGTCAGGAGAGCCAGAGCTGTCTACAGCTGAATTTATATGCAAATATACACTTTTCCCATAAAAGCCTATCTTGACTGAGTCCACAGAGCAAAGGATTGATTTTTTTCTTATTACATCAGGGTTATAATCCAATAAAAGTTCAAATGTTAACTGACTCATAGAAATAGTACTTAGCTGGGTTCTTTTTAAAAGTAAGATATCAGAATAAGAATATAGCCAGTTTTTTGTGTATTGTTTTAGGAAGTGAACTACAGTTAGGTACATATACAGTGAAGGAAATGATCAGTCTAAAAATCAAATGGTAGGTGTATTGTAACACTGAGAGACAGAATAGCAACAAAAAATTCACAAGAAATGCATGTCTAACAAATTATGCACTGATTTGCATGTTCATGAGGGAAATAAGTATTTGATCCCCTTCACAAAATATGACTTCATACTTCAATCACAGAGATCAGATGTTTCCTATAGTTGGCCACCTGGTTTGCACACATCTCAGGAGGGATTTTGGCCCACTCTTCTTGGAAGATCCTCTCCAAGTCAGTAGGGTTTGGTGATTGACGTTTGGCAACTCAAACTTTCAGCTTCCTCCACAGATTTTCAATCAGATTAAGGTCTGGAGACTGGCTAGGCCACTCCAGGACCTTAATGTGCTCCTTTGTTGCCTTAGCCGTGTGTTTTGGGTCATTGTCATGCTGGTACACCCATCCATGACCCATTTTCAATGCCCTGGCTGAGGGAAGAAGGTTCTCACCCAAGATTTGACGGAACATTGCCCTGTCCATCATCCCTTTGATGCGGTGCAGTTGTCCCGTCCCCTTAGCAGAAAAACACCCCCAAAGCAGCATGTTTCTACCACCATGTTTGACAGTTGGGATGGTGTTCTTGGGGTCATAGGCAGCATGCCTCCTCCTCCAAACACGGCGAGTTGAGTTGATGCCAAAGAGCTCGATTTTGGTCTCATCTGACCACACTTTCAACCAGTCCTCCTCTGCATCATTCAGATGTTCAGTGGCAAACTTCAGACGGGCCTGGACATGTGCTTTCGTGAGCAGAGGGACCTTGCGGGCACTGCAGGATTTCAATCCTTGTTGGCGTAGTGTGTTACCGATTGTTTTATTGGTGACTATGGTTCCAGCTGCCTGGAGATCATTGACAGAATCCTCACGTGTAGTTCTGGGATGATTCCTCACTTTTCTCATGATCATTGACACTCCACGAGGTGAGATCTTGCATGATGCACAGACCTAGGGAGACTGACAGTTATTTTGCGTTTCTTCGATTTGCGAATGATTGTACCAGCTGTTGTCACCTTCTCACCAAGCTGCTTGGCTATGGTTTGGTAGCCCAGTCCAGCCTTGTGTAGGTCTACAATCTTGTCCCTGACATCCTTGGACAGTTCTTTGGTCTTTGCCATGGTGGAGAGTTTGGAATCCGATTGTTTGATTATTCCTGTGGACAGGTGTCTTGTATACAGGTAACAGAATGAGATTAGCAGCACTCCCTTTAAGAGACTGCTTCTAATCTCAGCTTGTTACCTGTATGAAAGACACCTGGGAGCCAGAAATCCTGCTGAATGATAGGGGATCAAATACTTATTTCCCTCTTGAACATGCAAATCAGTGCATAATTTGTTAGACATGCATTTCTTTTGAATTTTTTGTTGCTATTCTGTCTCTTAGTGTTACAATACACCTACCATTCGATTTTTAGACTGATCATTTCTTTGTGAGTGGGCAAACATTCAAAATCAGCAGGGGATAAAATACTTATTTTCATAACTGTATATTTGGACACAGGCACAATTTTTAGTTTTTTTTTTCAGGTATTTACCAAAACATCTTCAAGCTATAGTTATATAATGGATATGGGCTGAAAGTGCACACTCTCAGGTTTAATTTGAGGGTATGTACATCCAAATTGGAGGAAGGGTTCAGGAATTACAGCTCTCAAGACTAGCCATCCCCCCTCTTTCAAGGGACCAAAAGTAATTGGACAAATGAATATAATAATAAATGTTCATTTTTAATATTTTGTTGAGAATCCTTTACTGGCAATGACTGCCTGAAGTCTGGAACCCATGGACATTATCAAAGACTGGGTTTCCTCCTTTCTGATGCTTTGCCAGGCTCTAACTGCAGCTGTCTTTAGTTGTTATTTGTTTGTGGGTCTTTCTGCCTTTTTTAGTTTTGCCTTCAGCACGTGAAATGCATGCTCAATTGGGTTAAGATCAGGTGATTGGCTCAGGCCATTGCAGAATATTCCACTTCTTTTCCTTCAAAAGCTCCTGGGTTGCTTTTGCAATGTGTTTTGGATCATTGTCCATCTGTACTGTGAAGCGCCGCCCAATCAACTTTCCTGCATTTGGCTGAATCTGGGCTGACAGTATATCTCTAAACACTGCAGAATTCATCTAGCTGCTTCTCTCTTCTGTCACATCATCAATAAATACCAATGACCGAGTGCCACTGGAAGCCATGCATGCCCATGCCATCACACTGCCTCCACCATGTTTTACAGATGACGTTGTGTGCTTTGGATCATGAGCCTTCTCCATACTTTTTTCTTCCCGTCATTCTGGTACAGATTAATCTTAGTTTCATCAATGCTTTTCCAGAACTGGTCTGGCTTTTTTAGATGTTTTTTTTGGCAAAGTCAAATCTGGCTTTTCAATTCTTCAGGCTTATGAATGGTTTACACCTTGTGGTGAACCGTTTGCTCTCAAGAAGTCTTCTCTTGATTGTAGACTTTGACAATGATACTCCTACCTCCTGGAGAGTGTTAACTTGTTTGGATGTTGTGAATGGGTTTTCCTTTACCATAGAGAGGATCCAGCAATCATCCACCACTGTTGTTTCCGTGGACATCCATGCTTTGTTATGTTGTTGAGCTCACCAGTGCGTTCTTCTTTCCTCAGAATGTACCAAACTGTTGATTTGGCCACTCCTAATGTTAGTGCTATCTCCCTGATGGATTTGTTTCGTTTTTGAAGCCTTACAATGGCCTGTTTCACTTCCATGGACAGCTCCTTTGAACACATGATGTAGGTTCACAGCAATAAATTCCAAATGCAAATACCACACTTAGAATCAACTCCAGACCTTTTACCTGCTTAATTGATAAAGAAATAATGGAGTAGCCCACACTTGGCCATGAAACAGCTTTGGATTCAACTGTCCAATTACTTTTGGTCCCTTGAAAAAGAGGTGATGGCTGCTCTTAAGAGCTGTAATTCCTAAACCCTACTTGTAATTTGGATGTACATACCCTCAAATTAAATCTGAGAGTGTGCACTTTCCGCCCATATCCATTATATAACTATAGCTTGAATATGTTTTGGTAAATACCTGAAAAAATCTAAAATTGTTCCTGTGTCCAAAAATATATTGATCTAACTGTATCTCCTGCTGTAGTACAGTTCCCGTACTTACCTCATAACAATGCTCTGTTCTTTCTGTCTTTAGGTGCTGATTGCGAAAGACTGGATATCATTTGGCCATAAATTTTCTGACAGGTAAATATTGGCTACAGATGCCTCTGTGTAATGCACAGTACCCCCATTGTAAAACAAAAAGAGGAATAAGTATGTGTTTCATCATGTATGCGAGACCGAGGAGAGATTTCTAAAGAACTAGTAAATCGACTTCATACATGAGAAGGAAAGTGGAAGTGTTCATATAACCCATACAAAGAAAAAGCAAATGGGTGGGATTTTGTAGGCACCAGTGGATAACACAGTTGAAATAAAAAATTTTGATTTTATTTATCAAAGTTAAAAAATGTAATGTACATATAACACACACATTGGCTGCCTGAACCCAGAAGAGACAGCAAGTTAAACAGGTGGTGGTGCGGGACCCAGTCTATGTCCACTAAACAGGGTATCACAATGGGACAATGCTGGATTCATTGTGTGAATGAGTGTGTTTTTTGAAGAGAATGTAGCGATACAGGTAAGAGGTGAACAAAAGATGGGGGAAGGTTAAGTACAGTTTTAACAAGCACTTACAATGTCTCTGCCAATCGTTGCTGAATTATCAACTAACAGAAACTCTGATATACAGGTAAGGACCTCAGGTGTCAATTCATCAGTAGGTCCCATCTCTAAGTGCTTGGTGAAAGGACTCCTTTACTTTCTTGGTCCTTACCTAGTTAAGATACGAAATTGTATTGATTATGGATTTTAACATTTGATGTAAGTTAAAATTGGTCAGTTTTATTAAATAATGTGTAAATGTTGGTATACATATGGAGATGTGCAAAATAGCATTGTGATATTTGACATGTACTTTTTTTTTTTGTGTCATTCACAGTGGATGTAATTGTACAGATTGCTGCATGTTCCTTTAAATTCCACAGAGGTCTCCTTCCGTGATCCAGTTGGGTGCCCAGCACGCGTAGCCCCCGTTCCGGTCTGGATATCGGGGGCTCTTTCTGCTGTCCATGTTTCCTTTTCCCCCAGGTGAACAGCACCTTTGCTTGGTGGGGACTTGCCCCTATGGAGGCTATTGCATAGTGGCCTTTTTGCGGGCTGGCTCCTTGTCCTGATCTAACATGGCTGCGCACATCCATCTTGAGGCTATGCATTGGCGGTCACGTTGTATATGACGTGCGGCACACCGGAAGTGACGTAGTCTCCTCCATTTACCACCCATGGTAATGAAAGCGGCCGGATTTTCAGGCCACACGTATGGTGCCCCATGCTTAATTGTGGGGAGGACACAGGGGGCGGTTCCCCCTGTAGCAGACTTTCTTTTCTTGGTTACCCACGTGGTCTTAATGAAGTAGTTACTGGATGATTGTAATTGGCTGGTTTGTAGCATCTGACCGTCTTGTCGGGGCCTTATTAAGGAGTCAGTTTTTGGTGTATTCAGTGCTGTTCTTGCTACGGATCTGTTTGGAACCATTGAGGCGGTCCAGGAAGCCCTATACCCTGATGTCTGAACTCTGGCAGTTAGTAGAACTTTACATAGCATCTTTCTCTTTGTGTTGCACTTAGTGAACCCTTGTTTAATGAGGTGGGTTATGATAATATTGTACTTTTATCATTAGGTCTTTGTACCTCTCAATTTCATGATAATGGGTTTATCTTCTGTGTACTCCTTGGGACCTTGCTAAGTGGTTTGCCTTGGTGCATGCATTACTGCTATCATTACGGATCTGTTGGGACCATCTGGGTGATCCCCAAAACCCCACTTTTTGATGCCTTAAGCTTGGCAGGTAATTAGTGTAATTATTTAGAGTTCTGTTTAATTCAAGAATCCATGGTTTACCATTGGGGTTCAAGTGATCACTGTTTCTTCCTGTCAGGCCTTCTGTCTTTTTGTGTCATGAGAATGGGTTCATCCAGCTTGCACTTACCCTGATCCCGTTGGAGGTTCTTCATATAGGGTATCTCTCTATGTGTTTTTATATGGTATGTATAAGTAGCCTGTATGACCTTAACCACTTGCACTCCAGAGGATTTACCCCCCTTCTTGACCAGGCCATTTTTTACGTTACGGTGCTACATTATTTTAACTGACAATTGCGTGGTCATGCAACACTGCACCCAAATTAAATTTACGTTGTTTTTTTTTCTCCCACGAATAGAGCTTTATTTCGGTGGTATTTGATCGCCTCTGCGTTTTTTACTTTTTGCGCTATAAAGAAAAAAAAAAGACCAACGATTTTGAGAAAAAAACAATATTTTTACTTTTTATTATTTATTTCAGGTACTTATATAGCGCTGTCAATTTACGCAGCGCTTTACACATATATATTGTACATTCACATCAGTCCCTAACCCTCAAGGGGTGTACAATCTAAGGTCCCTAACTTACATTCATACATACACATATTAGGGCCAATTAAATTTAGGGATTAAAATTAGGGATATTAAACATATCCAGTAAAATGTTTTTTAAAAAAATCTAATTTCTTCATAAATTTAGGCCAAAATATATTCTGCTACGTGTCTTTGCTAAAAAAAAAATCCCAATACGTGTAAATGAATTGGTTTACTTGAAAGTCATAACTTTTACAAATGGCGGTATATATACTGGAATTTTTTTTTCTACTAGTAATATCGGCAATCAGCTCTTATTTGTATGTATATGTGGCATTTGTCCATATGCACTTATGTTTCAGACCATATCTTTTCCTCCTGATGAAGGCTCTTTAAGAGCTAAAATGCATTGAGGTTTCAAGGTTTCAATCTCCATCTGAAGATGTTTTGCCAGATGGGACTCAACCAATTCAGTCAGTAGGTGTTGAGAATAAATGTAGATTAATCCATATGTGTGTTATATGTACATTTCCCTTTTTAACTTTGTTAAATAAAATACTGAATTTTTTATTTCAACTGTGTTGTCGATTGGTGCCTAGAAAATACCACCTTTTTTTTGCTTTTTTTTTTGTATGTCCTATAGATTTTTGGGATGTAAATTGTTGGTAGTCATAGACTTAGCTTTTCAAATATGTTGTTCATATAATCAAAGAGCCTGTGTGTTTTTCTGAGAAGTGTTCTCTACAATGAAGGTAAAAAAGGAGATGTGTTGTCTATAGCTGCCAGCCAGGAGCTGTATATTTTCTGAAGCGTGTTTTCCCTTTCAGTAGTGAGTATTATTTGATAGCACACAGCTATACAAGTTTAATTTTATTATAAGGTGAATAATCAATAAAATTGTGTATTTTAACTACATAAGGAAAGTAAAGGAGTCCTTTCTCCATGCATTTAGAGATGGGTCCTACTGATGATTTGACACCTGAGGTTCTTACCTGTATATCAGAGTTGCTGTTAGCTGCTATTTCAGCACTGATTGGCAAAGACAGCTATGCCTTGTCATTGCTTGTTAAAGCTGTACTTAACCTTCCCCCATCTTTTGTTCACCTCTTACCTGTATTGCTACATTCTCTTCAAAACACACACTCAATCACTCAATGAATCCAGTGTTGTCCTGTTGTGATCCTCTGTTAGCCTGACATGGGTCCCACACTACTACCTTGGTCCTTTTTAGCTGGCTGTCCCTTCTGGGATCAGGCAGTCATTAACTGATGACATGCCGGTCCCACCACATGGCCACTATAAATGCATAATCTTGCAGCATCCTGGGAGATGTGATGTAGATTTCCCAGGAGGCTGCAAGGCCAGGGGCATATCATTATATCATTCATTGGCAGTGGGGGTGGGCCAGAAGAAAAATAATAAAAAAAAACAAATAAACTGCATTGCTGCTTGCACAGGGAGCAGGGATTTAAACGCAACTCCTTTTGGAAGTTAAAGAAGAACTTTTGGAATGTGTACAAAATTTAAGTCAGCAGCTGCAAATCCTGTACGTGCTGACTTTTAATAAACACACACTTACCAGTCAAGGGTTCCAGCACTATCACAGCCCAGGCCAGTTCTTCGCCAGTCTTCAGGTCCCTGGTGCCACCATCTTGACCGTGACCTCACAGCTGGCTGCCTACTGTACATATATGCACAAGTCATGCTGTGCTTTCTGAATGGACCAGCAGCCTCCTTGGATGTGTGACATGTCCCTGGAGGTTGTGGGCAGGGAGGGGGGCCGACCTTCCACTAGGCGAGCAGAGCAGAAGTGGTAGTGGGTACCTACCAGAAATCGGTATCTCCTCCCAGAAAAAAGGAAAAAAAAATCCAAGAATGGAAGAAAAGGGGGTGAGGAGAAGGAAAAACGAAACTTATTTATTTATATATTTTTAGGTGAAGGTCCTCTTTAAGTTCTGCGTTAGCCCGGGTTCGCACTGTTGTGGTGCGGAATTTGCACCGGTTTCTGTGCGTTCTCTGCACCGCATCATAATCGAATCTCTGCGGGTGTGTATTTTAAGTTAACAACACCCCAAAATCAGTTTGCGGTGTGATGTGCAGAATCAGTTCGCATGAATGGAAAAACCCATGTGATCTGATTCTGGTGCGGATACAAAAAAAAGGGTCCTGCGGTTTTTTGGTGCGGATGCGATTTGAGCCATACAAAATGTATGGTTGAAATTGTACCGCACATAAATCGCATGTGATTTGCATAGGAATGCGGTGCGGTTCCTGTGCTAATCACGAGCGGTGTGCCGCACTGCATCAGTGTCAACCCGGGCTTCAAGTATAAAGAAACTGATACATTGTAATTCGTTGTTCAGGAAGCCACAACTAGCTACAATGTATCTAGCATCAAGGTGTTCTACAATGCATGTGTGTAGGATGTGTGTTGAGGTGCCTTTTGAAAACTTTGAGAGGTGTGAATGAGCCCTTAAAGTGTTACTAACCCAGGTCCCTGCATTCACTAGATCTGGTCTCCCACAGAACATGGAAATGCAATTATTTTAGTAAATATAAACTGCTAAATACCTTTTCTCATCAGCAGTTACCCTAGGTTTGCACCTAAGTGTTTTCTTCAGCGTTTTGCAGAAACACAGTACAATCCATTTAACATGATTTCCTATGGGACAGATTCACATTTCCGCGTTTTCACCCGATGCGTTTTTTTGGAAAGGGTTAGGGACTTTTTTGAACGCAAAACGTTGCATTTTTGGTTCTATAGACTTCAAAGGGGAATGCTGCAGAAAAGCATGTATTGTGTTTTTGCTGGGTTTTTGATGCATTTTTGCTGGGTTTTTGATGCGTTTTTTTAATGTGTTTTGCGTTTAATATCTGCCTAGCAAAAAGAAAAATGAAAAAAAAAAATGCGAAACACATCAAATACGCAACGCAAACCGCAATGCAGAAACGCCTCAAACGCAACCTGCATAGGTGTGAACCTAGCCTAAGAGCAGTCCTGGGACTTCTGTCATTGTCCAGCAGAGCACTGGTTAAAGCTTGCAGGAGGAGTTTTCATTCTCCCCTTGTGCTATGAGGCTACATAACCCCCTGACCTTCTGTCTGGACAGCACTGATTGGCCCTGTACTCTCCCAAGAAAAAAAACCACTCTAGCAATACACACTAAAATGACCATCTGCAGCTTGCCCCCAAGGCTCTGTTCTATCAGCAGATGGATGGGGGACAGTAGAGGAAGGGGGGAATCGGAGAAGTCAGGATCAAACGTACTTTTTACACAATGCGGAGGATTAACCACTTAGGCTCCACAGTGAGTAGAGCAAGCATGCTTTACTGAATATACAGACTGATTTTACTGTTGTGGGTTTAATAACACTTTAATGTTCCCCATTCATTCAGATTTGTTTTAATTTTGATTGCTGCATACTTTCTTTAATGAAGGTTCATTCTCAGGATTTGTAGAGACATAGGTAGCAGCGGAAGTGGCGCAAAGCAGGCTTCCAGCAGAGGTAGTGAGCCAGTTAACTGTATATGGATTCAGACATGCTTGGGACAAGCTGATCTATACTCAGACAAAATGTGGTCTTTTTTCTGCCTTCACTCTTCTTTCTGTGTTTCTTTTAGTTTATTTTACAAGGTAACACCTATACTGACACTCCTTTTTCCTGATTAACAAATGTAATGTCTTAACATCTGAAAATCCGAAAGCACTTTTATAGCCCACAGAATGTTGTAAATACATTCCTGCTTTTAAGTTACTGTAATTTTGGTAAAGGTAATTTTATTGGATATTATGTGACCAGGTTTTACCACTATGACCAACTTCTGTTAGCCAGGTATTACGGCACATCTAGACAGATATAATGGCTCTCTGGCTCTCATGTTACATCTGGAAAGGATAAATTTTTAGCGGTGTTAACATAGTTTAATTTGGATGAAGATGTCATTTCCTCTGAGGTAGTAAAGGTCATATCTCTCTCCTTTCTTCCAGGTGCGGGCAGTTAGATGGTGATTCTAAGGAGATTTCCCCTGTGTTCACTCAGTTTTTAGAGTGTGTCTGGCATCTCACTGAGCAGTTTCCTCAAGCCTTTGAGTTTAATGAAGCATTCCTTCTCCAGATACATGAGCATGTACATTCCTGTCAGTTTGGAAACTTCATAGGAAATTGTGAAAAGGCGCGGGAAGAATTGAGGTAAGGGGTGCATTCTGGGTAAACATACCTGCATTTTGGTTATACAATCCTTTTGCTTATAATACTGTTTTTGTAACTTGAAGAAGCACAAAGCGCAGTGACAGAATTCACTTTTGTATAGTCAGGTGAAGAGAGAAGACCTCCAGTTGGTCTCTGTGGGTTGCTGCACTGTGTATACTGTTGTACATTACACTGACATTATAACTGTAATTTCAGATTTTTTTGCAAACTGCGGGTGGGGAGTAATCTTATGCAGTGGTTTACCTGCTGTCAAAGGAATTAATACTAGGATGGATTGGACATTTTTAGTGGATTGACAGTGTTACTTCCATTGGCAAATCAAGACTACAAGTAAAATAAAACATTGAATTGAAAATGTTCTGTTGCCAGAAAGCATTACTGCTGTTCTAAAGAGAGGAAGTCCAGTCAGTTTACCTTTAGGCTGAGGGCTTCATTTATAAAGCAGCAGCATGGCCTTCCATCCTGTACTTGTTCCTCTTACAGCATAATTTATTCAGTGTGCTGCAACAGTGGTACTATGGAGAACTGTTATGAAAAGAAGCCAGCACACCAGAGTTCAGTTCAAATCTTTACTGTTCCATTATACCAGGGGTCTCCAAACTTTCTAAGCAAACGGCCAGTTTAATGTCCTTCAGGCTTTTGGTGGGCCAGACTAAGGTCGGTGGGAGCAAGCAATGCTTCATCATTGGTTTTACTAGGAGGAATGGTGCCCCTTGTTGGTATCGGTTTTCAGGAATAGTGCTCCACTGATGATGTTGGTGAGAGAAATGGTGTCCCATCATTGGTGTCAGTTGGAGGAGTACTCCAAGGGCAATATCTGGTCCCCAGGATGCAGAATGGAGAACACAGCATTAAACCGATCAAGATAACAGACAGAACAGTCAAATGTTAAGATAACGCTTGTGTATTTCTTACCCTAAAGTTATATTGTGCCAATGAAAGCCCCAGTATACCTGGATGTCACAAGGCCTGTTCCTTTCATATTGCATCAGGGTTGTGCTTGACTAAAGTCTTATGTGAACCTGTATTACCCTCAGGTAATATAAAATAAAGCTGAAGTTATGTAGAAGCCACCAAAAGTATGCAACCCTATACCTTTTACCTAATACCTGCCATCACAGCAGTGTCTGAGCCCTGCAGAAAACCTCAGCATATGGTGAGAATAGACCTTACCCCTCCCTGTCCCATCACAGTACTTAATACTTGATTTACCTGGTGATGGGGTGGGAGTTTGTCAGTGAATATACTTACTTTCAGAAACTGTGTTTGGAAACCCTGTTTGGTTGAGGTTGGGAACTGTTTGAATAAGGCATTGAGCAACACAGGAACTAGATAATCACCCATATGTACTTGCCGTTCAGTTGAATCATTTAGCTTTTAACTCTAGAACATGGTGTTTTCATTTCACTCAAGTTCAATTTACTACATTTTCTGCAAAGATACCTTTTAAGTACAGTTACCTCTTCTTGAATTAATGAGATCTTATCACTTTGTTCATTCAGGGCAATGAAAATGCCCTTTGTAATCCCACCCTTTCCCAGCAAGGTATGGTCACTCATCTGTGGTTCCCTTGCTGCCTCTCTGCACTGTTGGGGCCTTTGTTCTGGTAATGAAGCAGGGCTTCCAAGTATGAGAGCATATGTGATCTCCCCCATGTGATAGTGCTCAAGTCTAAGGCTGGCCATACATCATGTAATTTTCTTTCCTTCAACCACTGGTTGAAGGAAAGAAAATCAAGTGTTTCTCCCATCAACACAGTCAGTGTTCATGTACAAATTCTTCCTGCTGTGATATCGCATTTTTTTTTTCACGCTATATTTCTGTATTTGACAAAGTGAGGGTCTATGGGAAAAAAATGCACCATGCAGGACTTTTTTTTTTCCCCCAATGCACAACAATGCAATTAATTGGTACAAAGCATCCTACATTAAAACAATGGATTATCTCATTTCCATGCATTTTACTATTGTTTAAAAAACAGAGAAATTGCATGGCAGCAAATATGATGAGCTAATGCTTTGATAACCATATAGTGTACATGGATAACAGTTGTCCCTGGTACTCTACGTTATTTTATTTTTTTTTATAAATATTTTATTAATTTTCAATATATCACATTACACCATTAAAATTTTGAAATATTCAACAATACACAGTTCCTTTATACCTCTAAAGAGGAACCCCACCCACTCATTCCCACCCCCCTTTCCCCGTTCTTCTCCCTGGTTTTTTTTTTTTTTTTTTTTTTTCCCCCTCTTATTTCCTTGCTCCTCTTCCTTTCTTTTCCCCCTCAAGGCACCCTTCTCTTTCTTCCTTTCTTATTTCCTCTCTATTTTTCTTTAAATTGATCTTTAAACGTATCCCATTTCTCCCACCTTTACTTAATCGCTCCATTCTATCTTCTTCCTGATGGTAGCGTTCCTCCATTTTGTATACAAAGTCAACACTAGTTATCCAATCTTTTCGTTTTGGTATTTCCTGCTCTTGCCAGAATTTAGGTATCGACCCTTTTGCCACATTTATCAAATGAAATTCCAACGAGTTCTTATATTTTTCTACTGTAGTCTCAGTTTTATGGAATATGCATGTGCCTGAATCTTTCGGGACCTCAACCCCCATTATCCCTGAATTAGATAAATTATTTCTCCCCAATACTCTTGAATTTTAGTACACACTCACCATATGTGCCTTTCATCCCACACCCTCTCCAGCATAAAGGTGATTTATCTATTTGTTGCTTATGTGCCACACTTGGTGTAATATACCACCTAGCTAAACATTGATAATTCATTTCCACCACCCTCATGTCTACCACTCCCTGTACTAATCTAAATATTTTTTTTTTCTGTTGCTCGTTGAATGTTATTCCGAGTTCCCTTTCCCATTTCTCCATATAGAAAGGCGGGCCACCCCCCATCATTTCTGAAAAATTTTTATAAACTCGGGAAGTAGCATGTTTCCATATTTTATTTGAATTAAAAAGTTGTTCTAATTTAAATCTGTCATTGGTCTTAAGGGCTTAGATGGCGAAATAACAATGTTTTAGTTGGAGATATCTCCACTCATTTAACGAGGAAAACAACAACTCCTTTTTTTTTTTTAAACTCCTGAAAGGAGCAAATTATCCCCCCATCCATTATGTCCTTTAACTGTGCATTCCCTTTTCTTATCTGTGTCTACTAACAGCATCAGCATGGAATAGAACTCCCAACCCATTTGTGTATGAATCATATCCCATACCCTAATTGAAATTCATATATCAGTGCTTGTACTTTCTCCTAATATGCGATATTGATGTGGAATCCATACTATCTTATCCAATTGTGTCCCACTTAATGTGTTTTCTATATTCACCCAACTTTTTCTTAGTGCATTATACAGTATGTCCAATCAAAAATACGTGAAAGTAACACTGAATAATAATATCTCTTAAAATCAGGCACGCTTAGACCCCCCCCCTTATCCTTGTCCCTACATAATACTTCATAGCTTATTCTCGTTTTTTTATTTCTCCAAATATATCTCAATATAGGCAGCATATAGAATTTATATAGGATTTTTGGGATGATTATCATTTTTATCAAGGTTATTCGTCCTATCCAAGAAGATGGTCCTACTGATAATCTTCTCAGTTCCTCCTTTATCTCGTTTATTAGTGGGATATAATTAATTTTATATAAGTTCTCTTTCTCTCCATAAGAAGGGAAATTCTCTTTGTAAAATTTTTTTTTTACATTATCGGGACATTCGTATTTATTATTCCTGATTTTACCAGGTAAATTTTTAGGTTTGACATCACTCCATAATATTTTATTATTTTCATTAAATTAGGTAATGTCAACCTAGTATTAGCCAGATAGAAGAGCATATAATCCGCATATGCTGCCACTTTGTGTTCTATCTCCCCTATCCGGACCCCTTTATATCTATACTATTTCTTACTGTTGCTAAGAGGGGTTCTAAGGATAGAACAAACAACAGAGATGAAAGCGGACACCCTTGTCTTGTCCCGTTTATACATCCTGAAAAATTGTGATAGCGAAAAAATTGACTGTTACTGCAGCTGACGTTTGGCTATAGTACTTTCCTATCCTCCCTCTCATCCTGGGCCCAATTCGCAAGATCTCTAACGTGTCTAACATAAAGCCCCAATCTACCCTGTCAAAAGCTTTCTCTGCATCAACTGACAAGACCAGTGCAGGGTTTTTTTCTCTCTTACTTTTCTGTATAAGGAGTAATGATCTTACCCCATTATCTCTTCCCTCCCTCCCGGGGACAAACCCAACTTGATCCAAATGAATCCACTCTGGCATTAGATCTTTCAGTCTAGTTGCTAGGACTTTTGCAAATAATTTAGTATCTGTATTTAACAGTGAGGCCAATAACTAGCAGATTGGGTCCCGTCTTTCTCCTCTTTTAGTATGAGCATGATATATGCTTGCAATGACTCCTCCCTCATCTCTGTCCCTTCTCTTATGCATTCATATATATATACCCTCAATTTGGGGACTAGTTGTTCCTGAAATTTTTTTATATTATCTCACTGTATACCCACTCTTCCCAGCAACTGTCCCCTTCAATGCCCGTTGGATTTCCTCCTGTGTTATCGGGTTTTCTAGATTTTTAAACTGTTCTTCTCCTAAAATTAGTAAATTCACCTCCTTTTGGATACTTTGCCTCTGTCTTGTTCTCTCCTCTGCCCCCCCTTTTTAACTGTTTGCAGTTTATATCATATAGTTTACTATAATATTTTTTGAATACCTTAGCGATATCAGTGGTTGAGTACGCCAGATCTCCATTGTCATCCTTAATTTTCTCAATGTAATTCCTATATTTCTTCTTTCTTTGTGCTCTCAGTGATATCACATTATGACAGCAAGAGGCTTCCCTGTCAGAATACAATGGTCACTGCTGTCGGCTATAGCCGACAGCAGCAATTGCATGGAAAAAAAAAACAACAGGCTGGTTGTACTGAAATTGATTGATTGACTTCAGTACAACCAGCCTGCCCAAAGATGGATCACAATTTTAGCTGGTTCCTGCTGAACTGGTCGAATTTCTATACGTCCATGGCTAACTTAAGTGGCTAATTTTCAGTCCTAAACACTGTCACGTAAGGGGCAGTGATGTCATTCACCTGGGTAAGTTCTGACCCCAGGGCCTAGTCAGGGTAGACTGCCACAGGGAGGTGGAGAGGGAGAATGGATCAGTCTGTACATTTTGTGAGTGGGGGAAGACTACCAGCAGACACAGAAGTCACATGAGGTGTCTGCAGAGGAGAGGAGAAAAATAGAGCTGTTTGAGATGACAATAAAAGATCAGATAAGATAAAAAGGTGAAAAATATGGGCTTGTTGTAGTGATAGCATATAAACCTTAGTGTTCCTAAACCCAGGACCCTGCATTCACTCTATCGGATCTCCCACAGTACACGCAACATGGAAATGCAATTATTTTAGTGAACATAAACTGCTAACTACCTTTTCTCATCAGCAGTTAAAGCAGACTTCTCTCAGTGTCCAGCCCAGCACTGGTTGAAACTTGTAGGAGGACTCCTGACCTCTGTGTGGACAGTGCTGATTGGCCCTGTGCTGGTCACATGCACTCTCCCAAGAAAAAAAAAAAAAACCTCTCTAGCAATACACCCCAAACTGAGCATGTGCAGAGTGACACACGATATGTCTTATCTGGAGATAAAAGGGGGACACTGGAAGAAGGGGAGGATCAGAGAAGTCAGGATCAAATTGTGTTTTTACACAATAGAGAGGATTAACCACTTAGGTTCTACAGTGAGTGTAACAAGTATGCTTTACTTCCTATACAAACTTGATTTTATTGTCGTGGGTTTAGTAACACTTAAACTGAAAGACATTTAGTTGGCTAAAGCACTGTGTATCGTAACCTCTTTGCTGTTTCTTTATAAATATTACACACAAACTTTCAACCGCTATTTCATGTGAAAAAAAAATACATCAGTGAAACATTTATGTGAAATAAACTATCACATGATATAATAATGAACACATCTTAAATTAATGAACTTGCCCTATAATAATGGCAGTATATGTTCTGTCATCTATTGTAATTTCATAATTGGCACAATTATAGCCCAATTAGTAACTAGCCGTAGCGCCTCTTACAGCCAGCTATTAGTTCTAGTTTTATAACATGTCGTGTTTGTGAATTTCTAAAGTGGCAGGATCACTTTGTTTAGACAGATTAATGCTTCATCAATCTGTGTTGTGGTAATTGGCTGTAATTAGGCTAATGTACTAAAACGATATGTTTCTGGATTAAAGAAAAGTCTCAGATTAAGGTCACCCTAGCTGATTGTAATCGAGGCCGGTTTCCTGATTAATTAAATGGTGATTAGGAGGAAATTAAAGTATTGCCTGCCCCTCAGAAGAATGTTTATATGCGGACTAATTCTCCTCTATGTTCCTATCAGTGTTTTTAATACTTTAATATTGCATGACTACCAGGTGTCTGTTTATTAAGTATATGTAAACCCAATCACTAAATCTGATATACTGTAAGTGTTGATGCCATTTCAAATATTCAAATATTTTTTCAATCTTTACATCTACATCTTTTATTAAATAATAATTCCTGATGATGCTGCCTTTGAATGTCCTTGTTCAGGCACTCCCTGTTAGAGGGTACCAACACTGTCCCTGTCTCCCAACTGTGCTATTGCTTAATCACATGGGCTCCTGTTACAGTTGCCTCTGATAGAGATTACAAGGGGGTAATTTACTAAGAATGGAGTGTGATAAATCTCATCAGAAATCCCACCCTGAAAAATGCCATGTAACTATCATTGGAGTGCATGAGGGCCAAAAGTGGCTGTAAAGATCAGGAGGCTGCAGGAATTCAGCAAAGGATGAAAAACATGAAACCAGGACTTTATTTTAAAAATGTGCAGTTGTTTATCAAACCGTACACTACTTTAAAGCAGACCTTTTACCCTTCAGATCAACTTGAGCTTTTCGGACTCCACATCTGCAATTTAAATGGCTGCTTTTTTTTAATTTATTTATTTATTCGCTTACTTTTTTATTTTTATGTCCAGTCCTGCCAACATTCTTGCCCAAGTAAAAATGACATGTCCCTGCTCCAGAACTTCCTCTGATTACCCCGTTACATATCCCAGGCTGTAGGAGCAGGGACATACAGTGGCTAGTGGGTGTAACTGACACACATCATTGGGGGGCAGCTGTGATTAGGGCCAAGATGGTGGTGCAGGACCCAGGCTATGGCACCTAGGCAATGGATGGCAGCAGGGTTATGCTTGATCTGCTGGGCACCTGAAGTTTGGACAACCATGCATTACAGGTGACAAGTAAGGGAGGGAGTTAAAAATAAAATTTAGGAGCGAGTGACATTTCACTTTAACACATTCCTTTTATTTTAACCTTCCCCACACATTTCTTTTTACACATACATAGGCTTTTTATTGGCCCAAATGCAGCGGCACATTAAAGAAATGGCAAAAAGAAAGCCGCCACCATGTCCATGACAGATATGTCTGTCAACTTAAGAAATGGGTCCAGCATGGCCCTGACATGTTAGTGGATATGCTGTCTTTTTGCACTTTGGGCACTTTATGCCTAGAACTTCAATAAAACTTCATTTTTAAGCTTAATTTTTGGTGTGCTGGAATATACTAATATATAGTATCCCTGTCAGTTGTGCACCTCTTTTGAAGGCAGAAGAGGGTCTGGTGCTGGATGGATTGGACTGCAGTTGGTTTTAGCGGCAGTCTACTTTGGACAAAGAAATGACCAGGACATCTAGAATGTTTGTTAGCAACCAGTCAGCTAAACATAATTTTTTCAGGCCATTGGATACAGGGTGCTCACAGGTGCCTTCTCCAAGGAGTCTAGAAGCAGTCCAGTTATATATTGTTTACTAGGCCAGCCTTTGGCCTTGTAAGAGGTTTGTGCTGCGCTACGCATGCATAAGAAGTTATTTTAGGGCTAAGCAACAAAAAAATGTAAAGAAAAAATGTTAGCTGGCAGAATTTTTGGTAGAAGAGGCTATGTGTGTCCCTTCTACCATAATCTTCTATTTTAATTTTTTTGCGTAGTACATACAGTGGGGCAAAAAAGTATTTAGTCAGCCACCAATTGTGCAAGTTCTCCAACTTAAAAAGATGAGAGAGGCCTGTAATTGGCATCATAGGTAGACCTCAACTATGAGAGACAAAATGAGAAAAAAAAAATCCAGACAATCACATTGGCTGATATGGAAAGAATTTATTTGCAAATTATGGTGGAAAATAAGTATTTGGTCACCTACAAACAAGCAAGATTTATGGCTCTCACAGACCTGTACCTTCTTCTTTAAGAGACTCCTCTGTCCTGCACTCATTACCTGTATCAATGGCACCCGTTTGAGGTTGTGGACAGGTGTCTTTTATACTGATAACAAGTTCGAACAGTCACACTCCAAACTCCACTATGGTGAAGATCAAAGAGCTGTCGAAGGACACCAGAAACAAAATTGTAGACCTGCACCAGGCTGGGAAGACTGAATCTGCAATAGGCAAGTAGCTTGGTGTGAACAAATCAACTGTGGAAGCAATCATTAGAAAATGGAAGACATACAAGACCACTGATAATCTCCCTCGATCTGGGGCTCCACGCAAGATCTCACCCCATGGGGTCAAAATGATCACAAGAACGGTGAGCAAAAATCCCAGGACCACACGGGGGGACCTAGTGAATGACCTGCAGAGAGCTGGGACCAACATAACAAAGGCTACCATCAGTAACACACTACGCCGCCAGGGACTCCTGCAGTGCCAGTGCCAGACGTGTCCCCCTGCTTAAGCCAGTACATGTCCGGGCCCATCTGAAGTTTGCTAGAGAGCATTTGGATGATCCAGAAGAGGATTGGGAGAATGTCATATGGTCAGATGAAACCAAAATAGAACTGTTTGGTAGAAACACAACTCGTCATGTTTGGAGGAGAGAGAATGCTAAGTTGCATCCAAAGAACACCATGCCTACTGTGAAGCATGGGGGTGGCAACATCATGCTTTGGGGCTGTTTCTCCTGTACATGGATCAGTCGTCCTGGTCCCTTTGCGGACAGAATGAATGGGGCCATGTATCGTGAGATTTTGAGTGCAAACCTCCTTCCATCAGCAAGGGCATTGAAGATGAAACATGGCTGGGTCTTCCAACATGACAATGATCCCAAACATACCGCCCAGGCAACGAAGGAGTGGCTTCGTAAGAAGCATTTCAAGGTCCTGGAGTGGCCTAGCCAGTCTCCAGATCTCAACCCCATAGAAAACCTTTGGAGGGAGTTGAAAGTCCGTGTTGCCCAGTGACAGCCCCAAAACATCACTGCTCTAGAGGAGATCTGCATGGAGGAACGGGCCAACATACCAGCAACAGTGTGTGTCAACCTTGTGAAGACTTACAGGAAACGTTTGACCTCTGTCATTGCCAACAAAGGATATATAACAAAGTATTGAGATGAACTTTTGATATTGACCAAATACTTATTTTCCACCATAATTTGCAAATAAATTCTTTCCAAATCAGCCAATGTGATTGTCTGGATATTTTTTCTCATTTTGTCTCTCATAGTTGAGGTCTACCTATGATGCCAATTACAGGCCTCTCTCATCTTTTTAAGTGGGAGAACTTGCACAATTGGTGGCCGACTAAATACTTTTTTGCCCCACTGTATATGTATTACATTAAATAAACACTGGCATAAAGAAAACATAAGAACCTCTTAATATAGTTTATATCATAGTAATATATAGACAATGTTTTCAGCATTCTGCAGTCTGAGAGATTGGCTGCATTTTTTTGGGGGGGGGGGGGGGGGCTTGCATTGGTGTTTTTGAAAGCATCCATGTAGCTTTGTGAACATTTTACTCCAGGTTGTTAGCAGAGCACCCCACAAAGAAGAATTAAAAGAGAAGAGGGCCCTAGCCAAGGTAGCTGCTTTATCCTGCCCCCATTTCTTTGATTAACATTGATAAGTTCAATAAGAACAGAAAAGCTGCCCAATTACCATTGTTTGTATCAATGTAACTCCTCCCCATCACACACAAATGCCTTCAAGTGGATCCCTCCTTGTAAAATTACAGGAAGATGCACAGCTTTTATCAAATCACCTTATACCTCTAGTTTACTGCAAGGGAATGAAGGTTGTAGCTGGGCCCCCTGAACATCTCTTGAGCCGTAGGTTTCTACCTTGGTTGCCTTGGGGAATATTTGGCTCTGGCACCTCTGTGTATTCAGCAGCTGAGGATTTAGAGCAAAGCCCACAGAAGCCACAGATACTCCATGGTATCTTTCTGGTGTGTGAAGTCTTCACTATCAATCTTTAGGGGATGGGAAAACCCAGGAGTGTTGATGAGTGTTGCCCAAATCTACAGAACAAATGTTAAGTTTGCTAACCTGTTGACAGCTAACACCTGATTGGCTGCCAATGTCTACCTTGCAGCATTTAAAAGAGAGGCATGGCCAAAGCTTTTTTTGGCCATACTTATCTTCTGGGTCACAGGTGTGCACTTACTTTTGCTCTGCTATGACCCTCCATCAGCTGACTTCACAGAGATGCTCCAGGATCTGAGAGGATGGACCATATTGTTGGGATCAACCCAACTGCCTGAATGACAGCTGGCTCTGGCCCTCTGCACTCAGTTGAAAGCTGAAGCCAACTATGCCCAGTCTGGCACCATAGGGGCAGAGTAGAGAGCAGTGACTAACAGTGAGTGCTCTGTGCTCCGAGAATCGAATGATTGCGGTCATGTGATCACTCAGTTCTTGGACTTAAAGCTGATGGGGGACAGCTGCAGCATCAGACGTATGCTGCAGCATGGAGGTGATTATGTAACTTTAAACTTCTCCTTTAACGTTGATTCCTTGAAGTTTTCATTTGCATTAATATTATACTACATATCTTTAATATTGTGCATCTGATTTATGAAAACTGGAGTAAAATTGGGTCTGATCAAGTTTGGTGTGCATCTTTTTGTTCCTATATTTTTCTGCCAAGGCCTTTTATAATGTGGATTTTTAACTTATTTTCACTTCTGGTTTCACCATAAAAGTATTTATTAGTGTTGCAGTAAAAAAGAGACTTGTAGAATTGATTTCAAATGTCATTTAGTTAATTCAGCACCTTTATCCTGTTTGTATAGACTAAAGGAGAAGACGCACTCATTGTGGGCATTTCTTCTTGGTGAACACAGCAAATATCAGAATCCTCTGTTTGATCAGAACTCCCTCAAGAGCCAACCAGTCATGGAGCCAAACACCATCCATTCCAGCTTCAAGTAAGCACATCTTTTCACGTGTCCTATTTTTCTTGTCACAGGCTTATTATTATTACTGTCTTTAATGCTGTAATTTGTGAACAGATTCTGGAGGAACATGTATCACCAATTTGACTTGACACTGCACCCCAGACAGTCTGTTGCCAATTTACTTGTAAAAATAAGTGCTGAAAACAAAGCATTGGAGAATGAATTGAAACATCTACAACTGGTAAGGAGACCTTTTAACCATATGCTGTATAGCTTGACATACAGTATGGCTTTTTTGTATTTCTTTATCTAGGTTATAAAATACACCTGTTTTCTATATTGTATAATAATAATAATAATAATATTGGCTACTCGTAGCTTCCAAAGATTTCCAGAAGAGAGAGCTGACACACTCCTTCTGCCTCCTGCATCTTCTTATTGTCCTGTTGTGGTGGATGGCTTTACTGGCTACTAGGAAGGTGTGGGAGATAGAAGGGTTTGTGCCAGCTCTCAGCTCCAGAGTGTTTAGGAATATATAAAATCATCTGGATTTCAGGAGTCCTGTGTGTTGCTTAAAAGATGTGTAACCGTTTTTATACAGGAATCTGTGGGTGCCAGTATTCTGTAGCTTGTTCAGAAACTGACATGTGCACTGTAACCACTTAAGCTCTGGAAAGTTTTACCACCTTCATGACCAGGGCATTTTTTTTGCTATTCAGCACTGTGCTACTTTAACTGGCAATTGTGTGATTATGCAACACTACACAAATGAAATGTATATAATTCTTTTTTAAAAATAGAGCTTTCTTTTGGTGGTATTGGTAGTCGGTGATCAGGGGACATGTAGTGGGACTGTGATCGTGTGGCGGGCAATCTGACATTGACATCTCCAGTGACACTAATACAGTGATATCATTATACACTGTCACTGTACCAATGGCCCTGGCTGGGAAGGAGTTAACATCTAGGGGCAATCAAAGGGTTAACTGTGTGCCTAACAATGTGTAATATGTGCTGCTTTTACTAAAAGATGTACACTACTCAAAAAAATTAAAGGAACACTTTTTAAGGAGAGTATAGCATCAAGTCAATTAAACTCCTGGGATATTGATCTGGTCAGTTAAGTGGGGGGGGGGGGGTTAACCAATTTAAGCTGCTTTGGTGTTATTGAAATTAACAACAGGTGCACTAGATGGACAACATTGAGATGACCCCAAAAATAGGAATGGTTTTACAAGTGGGAGCCACTGACATTTTTTTTCCCTACTCATCTTTTCTGACTGTTTTTCACTAGTTTTGCATTTGGCTAGGGTCAGTGTCACTACTGGTAGCATGAGGTGATACCTGGACCCTACAGAGTTTGCACAGGAAGTCCAACTGCTTCAGGATGGCACATCAATATGTGCCATTGCCAGAATATTTGCTGTGTCTCCCAGCGCAGTCTCAAGAGCATAGAAGAGATTCTAGGAGACAGGCAGTTACTCTAGGAGAGCTGGACAGGACCAAAGAAGGTCCTTAACACATCAGCAGGACCGGTATCTGCTCCTTTGTGCAAGGAGGAACAGGATGAGCACTGCCAGAGCCCTACAAAATTACCTCCAGCAGGCCACTGGTGTGAATGTTTCTGACCAAACAATCAGAAACAGACTTCATGAGAGTGGCCTGAGGGCCCAATGTCCTCTAGTGGGCCATGTACTCACTGCCCAGCACCATAGAGCTCGATTGGCGTTTGCCATTGAACACAAGAATTGGCAGGTCTGCCACTGGCGCCCTGTGCTTTTCACAGATGAGAGCAGATTGACCCTGAGCACATGTGACAGACGTGTAAGAGTGTGGAGAATGCTATGCTGCCTGTAACATCCATCAGCATGACCGTTTTGGTGGTGGGTCAGTGGTGGTCTGGGGAGGCATATCCATGGAGGGACAAACAGACCTCTACAGACTAGACAATGGCACCCTGACTGCCATTAGATATCAGGATGAAATCCTTGGACCCATTGTCAGACCCTATGCTGGTGTAGTGGGTCCTGGATTCCTCCTGGTGCACGACAATGTCTGGCCTGTTGTGACGAGAGGATGGAGGCAGTTCCTGGATGATGAAAAAATTGATACCATTGAATGGCCCCCACGCTCGCCTGACCTAAATCCATTAGAACACCTCTGGGGTATCATGTTTCAGTCCATCCGAGGCCACCAGGTTGCACCTCAGACTGTCTAGGAGCTCAGTGATGCCCTGGTCCAGATTTGGGAGGAAATACCCCAGGACACCATCCGTCGTCTCATTAGGAGCATGCCCCGATTTTGTCAGGCATACATACAAGCACTTGGGGGCCATACAAACTACTGAGTACCATTTGGAGTTGCTGGAATGAAATTTCAGCAAAATGGACTAGCCTGCTGCATAATTATTTCACTTTGATTTCCAGGCTGTCTTTGACTTTAGTCCTCTGTAGGTTGAAAATTTTCATTTCCAGCAAACGATGGGGCATCCTTACGTTCCTAACACATTACCCAGTCCATATCAGTATAGATATCCAGCATGATATTTTTCCCCATTGAGATCTGATGTGTTTTCACAGTGTTCCTTTAATCTTTTTGCGCTGTGTAGTTGTTTTTTCTTCTTTCTTTGCAGGGAAAAAAAAAAAAACAGCCATATCACTGCTTTGTGTACAGAGCCATGTGTTGTTAGTAAACACAGGGCTCTGTACTGTGATTCACTAAACCATTCGGACTTGACTGACTTGTGCTGTACTGAATGACAGAACAGATGGGGCAGTGAGTGGGTGCGCATGATCCAGCACAGAGCAGCTGCCCCGATGCAGTAAAAGTACAAGTGGTTAAAGTGTAACTGCACCTTCAGTTCAGTTCCATTTGTGTCATAGTCCTTGTTACCTACAAAGCCCTCCCAGGCTTAAACTTGCCTGTCCCTGATGCAGCAAGATCTCAATGACTGGCACTGTACCACTGGATTGGTGTACGGCCAGTGTGGTGCCAATATTTAGAAAGGGGTCAAAATCTGTACCAAGTAATTATAGACCTGTTAGTTTAACTTCTATAGTTGGGAAGATACTGGAGAGTTTAATAAAAGGCCACATAGATGAGTTCTTGCTGGAAAAAAATATTTTAAGCAACAGACAGCATGGATTCATGAAAGACAGAAGTTGTCAAACAAATCTGATTTCTTTTTATGAGGAGGTGAGCAAAACCTTGGACAGAGGGGTGGAGGTGGACGTGGTATACTTGGATTTTGCAAAAGCGTTTGACACAGTTCCCCACACATGGCTAATGTGTAAGGTAAAGTCTACGGACTTGGAAAAATCAGTATGTATATGGATAGAATACTGGCTAAAAGATCGTATGCAGAGAGTAGTTGTTAATGATTCACACTCTGAATGGTCTAGGGTTGTCAGTGGTGTACCCCAAGGTTCAGTGTTGGGACCCTTACTTTTTAAAATATTTATAAACAATATAGGATCCGGGATTAAAAATCCCATTTCAGCTGTGCAGTGGAATAACGTCCTTACAGGATGTCTCCAATTTACAAGGCGACCTCAATGCACTGTTTAATTGGGCAACTATGTGGCAAATGAGGTTTAACCACTTGCCCTCCTGAGCATTTATCCCCCTTTCTGACCAGGCCATTTTTTGTGTTACGACACTGCGTTACTTTAACTGACAATTGTGCGGTCATGCAATGCCGCACCCAAATGAAATTTACTTCCTTTTTTTCCCCACGATTTGAGCTTTCTTTAGGTGGTATTTGATCGCCTGTGCATTTATTTTTTGCGCTATAAAAAAAAGACCAACCATTTTGAGAACAAAATCTGTATTTTTGACTTTTTGCTATTAAACATGTCCAGTAAAAAAAAAATGTAAAAATCCAAATTCGTCATAAATTTAGGCCAAAATGCATTCTGCTACATGTCTGCTAAAATAAATCCCAATACATGTAAATTAATTGGTGAAAGTTATAGCGTTTAAAAATGGTAGTATATATACTGGGATTTTTTTTTATTTTTTTCCTAGTAATGGCGGTGATCAGCAACTTATAGCGGGACTGCGGCAGGCATTCTGACACTGGGGGGAACTGACTTGGTGACACTGACATCCCCAGTGACACCAATACAATGATCAGTGCTAAAATAAGCACTGCAACTGTACTGATGGCACTGGGCAGGAAGGGGTTAACATGAGGGGCGATCAAAGGGTTAACTGTGTACTGCTTTACTTGGTGCTGTGTCTGTGTGCTTCACTGTAAGTACACTGCTTTGCAAAGAAGTGTGCACGAGCTGACAGGGAGGAGAACTGTTTTGTTTACAAACAGTTCTCCTCCCCATCGGAGATGCTCAGCAATCACCAGGCGCTGCCGAGTAATCACCGGCCAGGACCAAGTGCCCCCTACCCGGAAATGCAAAATCATGTATATATACGTGATTTTGCACACTCGTGTCGCCCTGTAGCAGTATATCTGCTATAGGGTGGTGGGGAAGCGATTAATGTTGATAAATGTAAGATTATGCACTTTGGGACTCAGAATATGCATGCTTCATACATACTAGGGGGGTACAACTGGGGGAATCAATGGTGGAGAAGGATCTGGGAGTTCTGGTAGATCACAAGCTTAATAATGGCATGCAATGCCAAGCTGCGGTTTCTAAGGCGAGCAAAATCCTCTCTTGTATTAAAAGAGGTATAGATTCCAGAGAGAGAGATATCATTTTACCCCTGTACAAATCATTAGTAAGACCTCATCTGGAATATGCAGTTCAGTTTTGGGCACCAATTCACAAAAAGAACATTGGGGAACTGGAGAAAGTGCAGAGAAGGGGCGACCAAACTGAAAAGAGGCATGGAGGAGCTCAGCTATGAGGAAAGATTAGAGGAACTGAATTTATTCTCTCTTGAGAAGAGGAGATTAAGGGGGGATATGATCAACATGTATAAATACATCAGTGGTTCATATAGTGAACTCGGTGTAGAGCTATTCACCCTGAGGTCATCACAGAGGACAAGGGAGCACTCTTTACGTCTGGAGGAAAAGAAATGTAATCTCCAAGCACAAAAAGGTTTCTTCACAGTAAGAGCTGTGAAAATGTGGAATAGACTCCCTCAAGAGTTGGGTCTGGCCAGCTCAGTGGATTGCTTTAAAAAAGGCCTGGATTCTTTCTTGGATACACAGAATATAACTGGATACTAACATTTAAAGGTAAAGTTATTCCAGGGAATATCTGATTGCCTCTCTGGGGATCAAGAAGGGAATTTTTTACTCTGCAGGAGCAAATTGGAACATGCTTTGTTGGTTTTTTTGCCTTCCTCTGGATCAACTGTGGGTGTAGTATTATAACTTTTTTTTTTTTTTTATGGTTGAACTGGATGGACATTTGTCTTTTTTCAGCCAGACTAACTATGTAACTATGACATACCAGCATCTCAGAATCTTCCCAGCTAGGTCCTCACTTTTGTTTTGCACTGTCATTCATTCTAATTTAGAACTAGACAGGCATGTGTTGGCCTGGTTAGGAAGGCTGTAGCAAATGGCTTTGCATTCTAGTTAGTCTTTCTGGATTGGGGTGGGTGTATATAAGACAAGGGGGCTATTGTGGTCTACAATATAAGTGTAACTTCATTTAAAGTGGTTGTAAACCCTTACATATACCCAGTGAAGTGACTGGCCTTAGGCGATTCAGAGAGATGAAACAAATCTTCCTACATAAATCCCTGTTTGCTCAGCAGTACAGAAGAGAAGAATGCAGATAAAGTCCTGAATTTATACAGCTTGTCTGAGCATTCAGAAAGCAGGGGGTGGGGAGCTGAAGTTACACTCTGCAGAGCTCAGTGAGAGCTGGTTGAAGGGAAAGGATGCACCTCCCTTCACAAAGCACAGAGGAACATAGTTGAGGCTGTCATTCACAGAGTGTGTGCTGGAGATCCCTCCACTGTCACTTTTTTTCTCTCAGTGTCAGGAAACTTGCCAGAAGGGACTTCTGCAGATAGCAAAGGAGTGGGGCAACAAACAGAAATGACATTTAGTGCTCTGGATTGAGACAAGTACACACTATAGAGGGATATGATTTGTTCATATTTCATTTCAGAGCTTTACAACCACTTTAAGGTGCATTCACACTTTAAAGATTAACTCTGGGCACAAAAACCTTTTTTAAAATTATATTTCTCAACATTTCATTTTCATTTTGAATAGAGTAAGGGAGGGTTATAACCCCTGTCAATTGTTTTTGCCCATTGAGTATATTTCCGTTTACGTCCTGCCCCATAGTCAAGACAGGAAGTAAGTAGACATCCTAGAGGGAGGGAATCCCTAGTTTCTCCATTGGAAGACTGTCCCCTCTGACACTGTTCTGGGGACAAATCAAAACATGTTTTTTTTTTTAACTTTAGTTAACAACAGTAAACATAACTAACAGAGAGGGTGAATCTCTCTAATGGGGGCAAAGGCAGCAATTAAAACCTGGCAGGTGTTTTAAATCTCCTCTCTATCCAAAACTAAAAAAGTTTTGTCTTTCGTCATATTTAAAGTGGAACTTCACTTTCTCAGTCAACACTGACTCTTTTTAATCCTTATGCTGCTAGCATTAGTAAATATATAGGAACGAATATCATATTTCCTTGTTTTAAACAATTTTTTTATGTTTCTTCAGTTACTTTCTGGTTTCTTGCCTAGGCAAATAATATCATACATCTCATGAGTCTTTTGTAGGGGAGGAGGGGTTTTCTCATCTAAGCACACCCTCCTGCTTGTATGCCTGAACTAAGAGCAGATGGATTCCAGGAAGTTATTGCTACATGAATCATCTGCCCTTACTCAAGATGGCCACAACCAGAAACGCTAGGAGGCGGGGTTTCCAAGTGATTTTTCAGCAAAATAAAGCATGGAGTCATGGTTGGATGGCTGTGTTTGTTTTGCTTTGAATCTAAAAAATTAATTTAATAGTTTTTTTTTTGGTTTGTGGTGTTCAGATGCAGTGTAGTTCTGCTTCAAATGCTTGCTTACTGCACAGATCTGAAAGAAATACAAAGAGCACACCAAGATTCAAGTAAGAATACAGTTACTTGTTATATTTAGACAGTATTTGTTCAGTCAGGATTTCAGCTATGACATGACTGTTACCTTTTATTGGATGAGGCAGGTGATTGCTGGCCTGGGAGGAACATCAGTTGTATAGTACATATACCATGTCTTGATCACTGTTGTCCCCTGCTAACATTAGCAGCACCAGGAGCATTTCCTGCTGCAATCTTCTACCTGCTTCTTCATTGACATTGATACAAAGGGTGGTTGGCATATGTCTGTACATCCTTTTGCCCCCTTTTCTTTATACAATCTTAAGGTGCCTACAGTCATTAGAGAATTTTCACCTGATCTGGACGTATGGTCTAATTGGACAATGTTTTCAGGTCCTTCGGTCCTCCTGATTCTCAGCCCCTATATAACTGCTACTTTTTATACATATAATCTACAGTAATGCAGTTAAAGATGACCTGTAACTTTTTTTTTTTCAGAAAATGAGCAATCTTACCAAAGGTGGTGAATATGCTGGAATCAGTTGCATCAACTCTCCTACCACAGAGTTTATCCAGTGTCCAACCACAGAGTATATTAACTCCCCTACTACAGAGTTTATCAGTTCTCATACAGCAGAGTCTCCCAAACTGAAAGAATCTCAATGTTACAAGAAGGAACAAGTTCTTCACCCTCTGCAGGACCCTGTTCAAACCATAGATGGAAACACTACAAAAGACAACCGCTATACTGAATATTCACAGGAGCTGTCTAAAGAGGAGCCCTCCTTTGTCAGTCTGGAGTTTGGAGTTGCTAAAATGAGAGTCAGTTAGATGTTGACTGTGCCAAAAGTGCCTTGTGTGTTCACAAAATCCCTTCTAGCATACAAAAGGCTGTCATTGGGTTTAATCCTACTCAGTCAGTAGAGAAATAAAAGCCCAAATTGCCTTTTTTAGCTACATGGACTGAAGACTCTACCTTGTGAGGGGCTGTTATATAACCGTTAGATAAAACTTCTCCATCTAGGTACAGCAGGATTCTAAAATTGCATTTTTGGAAGGTATCAAGTTTCTGAATTTGCACTTACTTAGAAGTGGCTGGTGTTTGTACTGTATAGCTCCAGTTTACATTGATCATCTTTATTCCACATATAACCAGGTTCTCCTAATGGAGCATTCAAAGGCCTTCATGGTATGCATGAAAATGTATAAAGGAAATTGGCTTCTGTTGGCCATAGCAACCAGTTCTCTCTTTCAATGTTCATGCCTGTGTGCCATTTTGATGTTGATCGGTTGGTGTGAATGGTACAGAAATATTTTTTTTTTTTAACTTCTCTGTACATAGGGTTGTTTGTGTTTTCAGGGTTTCTTGTAGTTTTCACTGGATATAGCTTGTCTATAATCTGTTTGTAAACTGTGTAGTTTGTATTTTGAAGTATGTAGCTGTATTGACACCATAAAAGCCTTGAGAGCTTGTAAAGACTTGCAAAGACCAGGGACTGCAGGTCAAAAGTGATTGTATTCATTGTGAGTTGGCACAAAGCTAAGCCAATACTTAATGCCTTTTTATATTGAGCCATACAGCTCTGTATAGTTCTACAGCTGCTGCTAAGGCATTGCTCAAGTAAGGAATATATAATGCCCCCATCCCGATGTAGCTTTACAAAAGGTGTTCTACAGTAAGGCCTCTTGCACGTGATAGTAAAAAATGCCACGTTTTTTACTGATCATAAATGAGATGCATTGTTGTCCATAAAACAATGCATACAGCAGATTAAAGGTCTAATACAGCGAGTACAGAACCATATAACAAAAATAAAACATTTTAATTTATGCACATACTATATGCTTGTTTACACATCTATAGGCATGTTTACATGAGTATAAATGTGCATATTACAACACTGGCAATGAAAAAGAAATTTACTTGTCTATACGTTTACGTGCCTATAGGTGTGTTTACGCAAGGTCTTTAGAGAACATTTTACTCAGGATCTTTCTGTCCACAACATCCTGAGTATAAACATCTGTAAATTATTACGCCTGCAAGTGGCCTAAAGAGGTAATATTAATAAGGACCTGTTATTTTCTATATACTAGCCCCCAAAAGCAACACCCAATTCCCTGAGACCTAGAGATATTTCTCAGACTCTCCTTGTACTTGGCAGGTAGGTTTTAAACGCCCTGCAGGTAGTATCCAAATACAGATGACTGAGGATTGCCTGGGGGACAGACTGAATTTGTGGACGTTTGCATAGATTGTACAAGGCTTATGAATCGTGCGTTCCCAAGTAGACCTGTAAACGCATATTACTTTGCATTATCTGGCAGATCCTCTTTAATATCACCTAGATTGCCAGGAATAAGGCAGGTTTTATCAAAATAATCAGCAATGCGTATGGAACAAGTATTAGCTGATAGTATTGCTCCTAAAATGCACGTTGGCTAACAGACATATCCAGTATATCAAATATTGTAAAACTTTGTAGTGATAAATATCATACAGCCTTATTTAGAAAAGAAACAAAAAGTGGGGATGATATCTACAAAATACAATTATTCTAGTACAAATTCTGTTTACTATTACCAGATTGGGTTGGAGATTTTTTTGATTGGTTGGTGAGGGTTCCTGCACTTTTACTATTAATTATACTTTGTAGTGCTTTATTAAGCAAGTCTGACAATGTTATATGTGATTAGCTATTTTAGGATAAGAAGGAACAAGGAGGAACAAAAGAGGGATCTAAAGTATAGAAACTCTTTTCTAGTGGCCACTGAAATGTTCCAGCAATGTCAGTTTTTGGAGGGTTCAAATTGTAATGTGCCACGGAAAAAGATGGACCCTTTCACTGCTTTCATGAAGTTAGCTTCATGAAAGTTAGCTGCATTTATTTATCTCTATGTACCATATTCTGTGGGGTGTATTTATAAAAAATTTGCAGAGCTATTCGTTCTGTGAAACTGCATGTACATTTGTTCTGTGCAAATAGGGGCAAACTTGGATTTTATTAAGGTATTTTATCTCTAGGTCAAATGTGTGAATCAGGAAAATACTACTTTATGGCATGGAGATGGCAATCATAGTAAATAAGTATAATAAATACACATTTAACCTGGAGATAAAATAGCCAAATAACATTTGATTTTGTTGGTATTCACACAGAACTAATGTCTAAGCAGTTTTATAGGACGAATAGCTGTGCAAACGTTTTAGATAAACACTCCCCGTACTATTGTAGATTTAATCTTGTTAGTTTACCAGAAGCTCCTGATATCTTTTTAAATATATATGTAAACTCTAGTTTGATTTCTTTTATGTAAGCCAACTTGTGAGCCCACCTATGAATAAGTGCACTTGTAAAACACATTAGAATGTTTAAATAAATCTAGAATAATAAAATAAGGCACTCAGAGAATCTCCTTAGATGTGCTGGCTCCTCAAAGACCAATTGAATGCAGTTAACAAAATGGCTATGAGCAGGCAGGCTATTATCGTAGAAGAGACATATAATGTCTCTTCCACAATAAAATACACCAACCTGCCTGCTTGCAGTCTTCTGTGGCATGTAAACTGAGTTGTGCATGTGTAGCTCAGCTTATATTGCTGGCATAGTCCTTTGTGCTGAGATGACGGACTCTTGTGTACGTGCAGGACATTCGGCATCCCACACCGGCCTATGGAGTTGTTTGAAGACCGGCACCCAGGGAGCAGATGCCGACACTGGCAAGGAACCTGGACCATTAGAGAGAAGGTAAGTGTAGTTCCACTTTAAGGTACACTCTATGGCAAATTCTGAACTGTGGACACTCCTCCAAATTATTGTACTGCACAAAACCAGGTTCTTAAGATATGGTTTAATGATTCTGATGTGGAGGAGATCAAATGACCTGCACAGAGCTCTGACTTTAACCCTATTGATCACCTTTGTGATTAATTGGAATGCTGAATGTGAGCCAGGTCTTCTCGTCCAACATCCGTACATAAATCTGCTCTTTTGGCTGAATGGGAACCAGTTCTTATGGACATATCAAAATTTGTGTAAAGCCTTCATAATAGAGTGGAAGCTGGTATAGATGCTAAGGGGTGCTAACTCCATATTATTGCCCATGGTTTTGCTACTGGATGTCCACCAAGCTCATGAAAGTGCGATGGCAAGGTGTCCATAATCCTTTGCCCATATAGTGTAGCTCTCAATCAACTGGCAGGGATAAGCATAAAGCCTTGACATTAGAGTGATGGAAAGGATGATAACATCCTCATCTGTTTCCTTTTTTTCACTGAAAGCTTGAGGGGTGTTGCCATTGAGTCAAGCGTGTGTGAGGAACAACAAAATTGATTTTAATTGCATATCGATACTGCCTGAGTTTTTATCATTGAGGAAGATATAGTCTGCTATTATAGCGTATGGTTAATGTGTCCTAGGTCAGGACTGTCGTAACTACACAATTGCTCCTTTGGAAGACTTTCTAAAAGGGAATCATTTGCACTACAAAACTTGATGCTCATAGGAAGAGTTTGAGTGTTGTGGAATGACTGATATAAATGCTTTTCTGATTTGTTGACTTTTCTTTATATACATGACTACAAAGGGAAACTGAGGTATAGGTGAGTTATTAGCATGTTTAACTGAAGATGCTGCTATGTATAGATAATAGAGTTCTTCATTGTCAAAAAAGTGCAGGGTACTGTCAACTCTGCCTATAGGGAATGTCATTGAAGTTCAACTTTAGGTTATTAGCAACCCACCTGTAACTAAATGTTGGAATGAAAAAAAAGACCTATCTAAATGCCCATTCTTCTTAGTTGATGCCATAGTCACATGATGATCCTTCTCTCTTTTTCTGTTTTTCTTTGGGTGTCCACATCACTGATGTGGACACTTCTATTGATAGAGGCAATACTTCTAATGACCAGGTCTTCTCTCATAGGCAAAAGGTACAGAAGAACTCACAGGGGCAGTGAGGAGACCAGTACCTAAGAAGATAACGAGCAGGGAAAAATGTCTGGTCCCCAGGGCAGAATATTCATTTTGCTCTTAATGGAAACTGGGATTTTGATCCATTACACTGCAGGATGACTTAGGAAGAGGTGTTTGGAATCAAGACTAAGGTGCACTATTTAACTTGAGGTTGGGCTTTAAGAAAAATACCTGTGTGAAAAAACCTCCCATTGAAGCACTTTTCCCTGATTTCTGGATCACATGCTATTCCAGACGCAGTAAAATTGCAAAGATGCTTTACAACCCCAGGATTAGTCTGTAGCTAGAAAATTAAGGATTTGTTCTTTCCCTCTGAGCCGACACATATTTTGCTTCGTGATAGCAACATTCAGCCTATCGGTTTGTTGGAAACTAGTGCACTTTGGTGCCTCATGCTGCAATGATTTTACTAATATGTTGTAGATGTGTTCTTATTTTAATTAAATAGAATCTGTGATCTGATATCTGTAAATCATTTGTTTTGGATTACTGTACTAGTATTGCTCTTTGCACTGGTTTGTTGAATTGGGCTGAAGACTGCAGTAAGGGGCTTTTCCCGCAGAACATCTGCCTATGCCAAACATAGACAATGGGATACTCTACTGTATTTAGATGGCCTGAATCCAGACATCATGTTCTTATTTGATTTAGTCTGTCCTTCCACCTGTCCATATTTGAGTACTCCTGCCTTAGTTCAGTGTACAAGAGTCCTCTGTAGACAAAATGATTCTCCAGGATGGATGCAGGCATCATTAGTCCTAATGCTTAGATGCTGCATGCTGTACTGTGGATGTGTCCAGCTTTCTTCTAAGAGCCTTCAGTTGCTGATATCCACCTCTGCCATAAAGGACAGATATCTTGGCATGATAACTGTTATACTTCACTGCTCCAGGTGCACTATAGAAATAGCCAGACAAAGGTAGATTCTGTGGCCCAAGCTGGTGAATGGAAGGTCTGCTCTAACTGGATGAATGCAGTGTTGCTAGCACAATTTTAGTAATGAGATAAGGGGGATATACTTAGAGCAGTGCCATCTACAGGCATGACAAAAGGCAGATTAACAAAAGGAAATATGTCATTATTTTGGTGAGAATATCGGCACATTTTCCAGGTCCCAAATCAACAATGCCATCACACATATTCGATGTGTTGTAGTGCCAGCTGTACCAAATCGCTTTGAAAGTGATATGTGACAGTTTTTATAAATGTTAGAAAGCATGTGCCAAAATATAAAGCATTTACACCAATGTTCTCTGTTAAAAAATTGATTTAAAATGTAAACCATTACCACAGTGGCCAGAGGACAGGAGAGAGGGATGTGTATGAACAGACAGAGCACCATTATGATGCAACAAATTAATGAATTGTCGTGCAACTTTTTTTTGTATTTGGTGCATAAAACACATTCTTCATGCCCCAATCTTTGTTAATCCTCCTGAAAGTTTAACAAATTGTAACAAATTTAACTTATTAAATTTAATTTGATAAATCAACTTCCTGCTTATGTCCTGGTGGACACTGGATTAAGAATACAGGGATACAGAATGTGATTGTGAGGGACAGGGCTTACCAGTAGTAGCATGAATTCATGTTAGTTAGGCGCTGGGTGTCGATTTTTAAAAATTATCTTAAGTGGCAGCAAGAAGAAAAATGTCACCTTATTATAACAACTATGGCATCTCATCCGTGATTAATGTAACCCCCTCCTGTCGCCGCCTCTCAGGCCTTTAAGATGTTCTAAATACCAGGAGGTGGAGGTGGGCATTCCAATCATGTGACCGCTGTGATTGGCAGTCACAGCAATCACATGATTGGAAAGTTCTTGATCGCAAGTATTTGTCGGTAGCTTTCCATTACAGAATCATTACCGTGCTTGAGGCACGCTCTCCACATAGAAATGTTTTATACCTAGGAACACATATGTGGGCCGCTCAGCGTTACAGTCCACCCGCTAAGAGGCCACATACAGTTAGGTCCATATATATTTGGACAGACACAATTTTAGTTTTGTTCAGGTATTTACCAAAACATATTCAAGCTATAGTTATATAATGGATATGGGCGGAAAGTGCATAATGCTCTCGGGTTTAATTTGAGGGTATGTACATCCAAACTGGAGGAAGGGTTTAGGAATTACAGCTCTTTTTCAAGGGACCAAAAATAATTGGACAAATGAATATAATCTTAAATAAAATGTTCATTTTTAATATTTTGTTGAGAATCCTTTACTGGCAATGACTGCCTGAAGTCTGGAACCCATGGACATTACCAAAGACTGGGTTTCCTCCTTTCTGATGCTTCACCAGGCTCTAAGTGCAGCTGTCTTCAGTTGTTCTTTGTTTGTGGGTCTTTCAGCCTTTAGTTTTGCCTTCAGCAAGTGAAATGCATGCTCACTTGGGTTGAGATCAGGTAATTGACTCAGCCATTGCAGAATATTCCACTTCTTTTCCTTCAAAAACTCCTGGGTTGCTTTTGCAGTGTGTTTTGGATCATTGTCCATTTGTACTGTGAAGCGCTGTCAAATCAACTGTGCTGCATTTGGCTGAATCTGGGCTGACAGTATCTCTAAACACTGCAGAATTCATCCGACCGCTTCTGTCTTCTGTCACATCATCAATAAACACCAATGACCCAGTGCCACTGGAAGCCATGCATGCCCATGCTATCACACTGCCTCCATGTTTTACAGATGACGTTGTATGCTTTGGATCATGAGCTGTTCCAATTGTCCAATTACTTTTGGTCCCTTGAAAAAGGGGGGATGGCTACTCTTAGGTGCTGTGATTCCTAAACCCTTCCTCCAATTTGGATGTACATACCCTCAAATTAAACATGAGAGTGTGCACGTTCAGCCCGTATCCTTTATGTAACTATAGCTTGAATATGTTTTGGTACATACCTGAAAAAATCTAAAATTGTGCCTGTGTCCAAATATATATGGACCTAACTGTATATGGCTCTGTGT
Source organism: Staurois parvus (assembly GCF_062004578.1). Lineage (NCBI taxonomy): Eukaryota > Metazoa > Chordata > Amphibia > Anura > Ranidae > Staurois > Staurois parvus. The sequence continues at coordinate 4,729,417 of NW_028318183.1, read as the reverse complement.
GTGTGTGTGTGTGGGGGGGGGGGGGGGGGGGGCATGTCAGGCCAAGTCCGATCATTGGAGGAGAGCAGACTGAGTTCCCAGCATAGCTAGAGAACTGACCACTCAGTTTTTAATATGAAAGCAGAGGGACTGGCAGGAACACTAGGGATATCTCACAAAGGAAGCAATATAAAGAGAACAGGATACTTGTTTCATACAAGTACATGGTACAGCAGGCACATATCACAAATATGAAGTGTTGGGTTTACATATTTTTTAACATACGCATCCTAGCTAAATTATTACCGTACTTTTAGTGAACATCCACTTTGATGGGAGCACATAAACTCTTAGCCTCCTCCATATAGCATGACATTTTTGACTTGACATGACTTAGTAAGATGGTTTTGTTCCAAGGATAAAGAAAATGGTTTTGTTTGCGGATCAGATCTCAGAAATTACTGAACTATGTAAAGCTTGTACTGAAACAACATGTTTACATGAATTGCTACCATAGCTTATAGGCTCTTTCTCATTTTGTACTTGTTTGAATTGCTTTTTTTAATGAAACATGTTAGGATTATAGAGAATAAGTAAGCTAGAAATAAAGCATCATGTTCTAAAGGAAAATGCTTTGATGTTTACAATAGCACCCAATCAGCACTCCTATATGCACTGGACCTTGTCTGTCTGTGTGACTATTTGGCCAGCAAAAACCAATCTGGATATCCCATTTATTTTGCAGTCTGCCCTGGGAATTTGACAGGAACTCACTGACTGCAAGAAAAATACTTCCCTTTAGAACTAAGCTGTTTCTTATGGTATGGCGAGGGACATGGACCACCAGTATGGTTTGTTGATGAAAAACACTTGTTTTTTTGCATCTTGTTTCACATATACAGAGATACATGTGACAAATATATGGGATTGTTATATCCTATGTTGCTTACTTTGTTTTTTATGTGGATTCCAGAGGTTCCTGTATTGAAGTTTAAAGGATCAGTTCTTGGCAACATGTGAAACTAACCAGTAATCGTTTAAAGCTGTGTATTAAAAAATATATATTTTGCTGTTTTTAGAAAGTCAACTAACTTTGCTGTATCCTGAGTTATTTGCAATGCCCTGCAACTAGAATCTAGGGAACATCTAATGGGAACTGGGAGTATGCTTCCTGAAGACTGTGCTGTGTAACCAAGCAGTTTGAATCAAATTGGTGGCTGTAAGAAACTTAAGTATTTTTTTATTAGGCTTTATGTATCAGGGACAGCAAGGAGCTTGCAATAAGCATTGTTTTGAGAATAGCTCTCCTTATTATAAGCAGGTGTTCTAAGATCAGACTACAGACAAAATGGCTGGGAGTGGACTGGTGCACTACAGCTATGTCTGAAACTTTGAAAGGGAAACTATAGGCAAAACATACAATTCAGAAGTAATTAAGGCATACAAGTACTCTAGATCTTTATCTACATCAGATTTTTTGATTGCGCAAAGAATAGATCCTCCCAAATGTAAAATATAGTAATTGTAGCAGCTGGGAAGTAGAGGTGCTGCTAACTTAAAGCTGACCTTCACTCTGCTCGCCCACTTTCCATAATATGTATCCACCTCCTTCAAATAAGTGCAAAAAAAAGTTTTTATAATAATTTTTTTATTTAGCAGCCATCCACATCCTGAATTCTTGCCTAGGTCAGAAGGATGTACCCAGTATGACCAATATGCACAAAGTACTTCTACTTCCCATCCAGGTGTACTGCACCCACTCTCTCTGTTGTCAGAAATGTGGCACAAACCTGCTTATGATACTGAAAAAAACCAACTTGCTAACTATCAAAAGACTGAAGTGAAAAATGTCAGTACTAAGATGACATCTTATCACATGTGATGCAGAGAGAAAGGAAGCTGTACAGCGCAAATGCCTTGAAGTAGACCATGATGACCCTGTGAAGTGGTGTGTGGATATTCTTCACAGAGATTAAAGCTGAAATTTAGGTATAGCAATTTTCATAGTTAATTGGTCCAGTAGGGCCAATGTATGTATGTGCCATACCTAGCTGATCCCCATGGAAGCTGGAAATCACTGGAGTAGGCACTGCTACAATATTTATTGGCTCTAGCTTTAGGGTTCCATGCCAAGAGGCTGCCCTGCCACTTAGTGAACACAGGAACTATCTCACTAAGCACGGGTGCCATTCAGATAACACTTTGTATCCTCGCACCGAATGCAAAGTGTTCTCTGACTGGATGAGGTGGAGAGCTGGAGAGCTTAGCACAGGACCCTGAAGCTAGTGGCAATCACTTAGCAGTGCCTATTACAGTGATGTTCAGCTTCCATGGGGATATGCCAGGTATGTCACATGCTAAGTTGGTCCAAGTTGGACCAATGTAACAATGCAAAAAGAGACATACTTACACTTAAAGAAGAACTCTGGGATAGGCAGAAAAATCACCCATTAGTACACCCCCCTACACTAAACACTTAGCAAAATTTTGAAAATCATTACCACTTAGGATAAAAGTCTAATTGAATTTTCATGACCTCATATCTGTAATTTCAAATATAAGGGTTCATGTACACGGGGCGTTTGGAAAACTCTTCTGAATGATGGAAACTGATTGCTGGAAAATGTAGGTTAAAAAACGTCAGTTTAGCTGTGTTTGCATACCACGTTTATGAGCGTTTGTGTTTAGAAGCGTTTTTTAAAGATAACCTCAGGAAACCTTCCAAAATGCCCAGAATGCACTGAAAACAGTAAAAAATTAATTGTTGCAGACATTTTGAGAGAAATAGAGAGAACAGAAGCAGAGACAGCAGTATGTGTTGAGATGACTTGTCTTTTCTGATTGTATTCACTATGGATCCCATCATGAGCATAATGCAGCACATTCTACCATTTTTTTGCTTCACGCGAAACCTGGAACTGACTGCACTGGTGTACCAGGTCCTTTTGAGTACATGGAAAACACTTTGCATGCATTTCTGATGATGAAAAAAGGCTCTGGACATGGAACAGTTAGACGCTTCTAAAAGCAAATGCTTCTAAACATGGTTAACCGCGTTTACAAGTGTTTGGTGTTTGAAACTCTGGTAAAATCTACTGAATGCAAGTTTGGTGCGTTCAAAAAAACGACTGTAAACTCAACTGCCTGTAAATGACTGTGTACTTGGACACACAGGAAAACATTAGGGAGAGTTCAGGGGCTGCAGAAATGCTCCTGAACAACAGTTTATCAGCTGCAGTGTACATGAGCCCAAACAGCATCTGCTCTGCCAAGGAGGAGGTGTAACAGCAGGGATTACATCATATCCTCTCCTCTCTCACTGCAGTAAAAGGAATCTAGAGCCACCACAGTGAATGTGGACAGGTACACTAAGAGGCCTGTACATAGTGAATGTGTCTGAGAGCCCTGGTCTGCCCACCACTGAAAGTGGGGCTGAATTACATCCCTGCTTCCTAGAGAAAGAACTACGGAAGGGATGTGCCAAGACCAGTGGCTGGGGGAATAGGAGGCATAGCAGCCACCGGCCTTACAAACAGGAAACCAATGAGAATTAACAGTTTTATTTGAAAATGAATAGGCTATTTCAGAGCAACTACATATTGAGTGAAGGTAGGAAATCATGCAAAAAGGACATGTAAAAAAGTTTTTGCTTTAAGCCTTAGGGTAAATTGATTATTTCAGCACAGCTAGATAGGCTTAGCAGCTCACTGATTTGTCTCAAGTGTCTGGAATTGATGTTGAAAGTCAAACTCGTATCATGTAGGTCAGTGGTCTCCAAACTACGGCCTAAGGGCCAGATGTGGCCCTTTGCTAGCCTTTATCTGGCCCTTGGGGCACTAATACTCTCACTGATTTCAGTTACTATTCCTAAGACGGACGCCAACAGTGGGGCATAATTCCTTAACTGACACCAACGCTGGGGATATATTCCTCCCACTAATAACAATGATGGGGCATTATTCCTCCCACTAACACCAGTGATGGGGCACTATTCCTCCCACTAACACCTATGATAAGGCACTATTCCTCCCACTAACACCAGTGATGGGGTATTATTCCTCCCACTAACACCTATGATAAGGCACTATTCCTCCCACTAACACCAGTGATGGGGTATTATTCCTCCCATTAACACCAATGACTATTCCTCCCACTAACACCAGTGATGGGGTATTATTCCTCCCATTAACACCAATGACTATTCCTCCCACTAGCACCAGGGATGGGGCACTATTCCTCCCACTGACACCAATGATGGGGCACTATTCCTCCCACTGACACCAATGATGGGGCACTATTCCTCCCACTAACACCAATGACTATTCCTCCCACTAACACCAGGGATGGGGCATTATTCCTCCCATTAACACCAATGACTATTCCTCCCACTAACACCAGGGATGGGGCACTATTCCTCCCACTGACACCAATGATAAGGCACCATTTCTCCCACTAACAATGATGGGAAATTATTCCTTCCACTGACACCAATGATAAGGCACTATTCCTCCTGGTAATACCAATGACGGGAAACTATTCCTCCTCCTACTGACCACAGGCACTATGCAGCTGACCATCACACCTGAGGCATTGTTTACTATCAATCATGCCAAGCCTGGCCACTGGCCACAATCCACCCCTCCCAAAAGTCTGTGGGACAGTAAACTGGCCCTTTGTTGGGAAAGTTTGGAGACCCCTTATGTAGGTCCTTTTGCTCCTCCATGCCCTTCATAAGTGATTTTCCATTTTAGACAGCTGGTCTGCACTGTAATCTAACTTTGTTAATTTTAGATTACTGCCCAACTGCAGTACTGTACATTCACCTCTCTTGGTTCATTGATTACAATAGGCAGCTTGTCAATCTGTCAGTATAGGGCAGACCATTCTTCTCAATGGAGACCAGTGGCACCAGGGCAGTACAAGCTGTAGGGTTGTTGCATGGAATCGAGGTAATGGCTGATCCGAGAGCTGGTGGTGTTCACTCATCATATGTGATACAGTGGGAGGAGAGTGGATTGTTTATAATTTTTTCTTCCATTTTAAAACCTATTTTGATGTCAACAGCAGTGATGCATTGTTTTTTTTGCCTAAAAGAATTAAGAACATCTCACAATGAGCATATATCATCCATTATCCAGATCAGCTGTCTTCACAATGCATCTGGTTTTCCTGAACTGTGCAGATAAGCAAAGGCCAACTTTCCTTTAACACAATCACTGATTAGGAGACACAGACATTTGCATCACCGAGGAGTCATCAGAAAGATGAAAGATTGCAGCTCATTTACCCCTTCCGTATGTACTCATAATATGATAATAACATGACATGTCCAGATGTAATGGAATTATACCTCATAGCCATGTTTTTTAAATGGTGATTAGCTATTGAAGCAAGAAAAAAAAAATTTACTTTTAACATACGTGTACCAGATCTGCCAATATGGTTGGTGACAAATAAAAATGTATACAAAAATCATCGCTGTTGCATATTTTTACAGTCTAACTAAAATTAAAGTGTAAGTAGACTTCTTTTTGAAAATTTTACCTACAGATAAGCCTTTAAAGCAGAGTTCCACTCATCCTATCAAAAACTAAAAGTCAGCAGCTACAAAAACTGTAGCTGCTGACTTTTAAAAAACAGCCACTTACCTGTCCCATGATCCCGCGGTGTGTCCCCTGCAGCCTGTTTCACCAGCTGTCCTGTATTCCAGGAGGCCAGCATCTTCAGTGTAGGCACCCAGCTATGATAGCTTGCGGCTTCACAGCCGGGTACCCACTGCGCATGCACGAGTAGCGCTGTGTTTCATGAATGGTCCTGTAGTCTTCTGGGACCTGTCACGTGTCTCAAAAGACTACAGGGAGGGAGGGAGGACACCTTCCGCTAGGCGATTGGCCCGGAAGTGGGAGTGGGTACCTGTCAAATTCAGGTACCCTTCCCCCAAAGGTGCCTATCCTTAATGGAGAGCAGTCCTTAAAGTGGAACTTCCCCATTTTTGAGTGGAGCTCCGCTTTAATAAGGCTTACCTGTAAGTACTGCAAATATCTCCTGGACATGCACCGTTTAGGAGATATTTACTCTAGAAGCGCTGGAGATGTCACCGACGCATTCGCACTGCGCTCTCAGTGGACAGCATGCCATGCTGCTGCCAAAACTCCCTTCGTGCATGTGCAGGAGTGACGACATCGTGGCCTGGCCAATCAGGTGGCCGCAACTCACGAACCCGAAAGGAAGATCAGGTGAAGATGAAAGCTTCAAGAAGCTGCGACAGTGCTTTGCTGCAGGCCTTCGTTTTCAGGTAATTTATAATGTGCTTGTATGCGATACATACTAGCACAATGTGATCTTAGCTTGATTTTTTTAGAATTTTTTTCGCAGTTTACTACCGCTTTAAAATTTGATGTGAACTTGATTTAGTCACTTCATTGCCACGTCCACTTTTCGCAGAAATGCACAGCAGTCCATTTAACGTGATTTCCTATGGGGACAGGTTCACATCTCCGTGTTTTCACCCGGTCAGGGACTTTTTTAAATGCAAAACGTTGTGTTTTTGGTTCTATAGACTTCAATGGAGACATTGCAGAAAAGCATGTAGTGCGTTTTAATCTGCCTAGCAACAAGAAAAAACAAAACGCGGCAAAAATGCATGTGCAAGAATGCAAAACGCACTGCAGAAACAGATCAAATGCAAAGTGCATAGGTGTGATCCTAGCCTTAGAGGGCTTTACCTTTTTTATTTTATATTTCTACATGGGGAGAGGTTAGCAGCCTTGCTGCAGGGCAGTGCAAAGCAGGATCAGTGTGGTAGATTTAGGGACCACTCACACTGCCTACATGCTGAATGCTCCATTTTAGCATGTGGGCAGCTGTTAGTTTTGGGCTGTAGTGAGGCACTGCAAGGGGCTGTGTGATGCGTGTTTTAGCACATCATACGGTTACAATTTTTTTCTTTTTTAATAAATGAAGTCTCAAGTGCTGCCACTGACCTATCCAAAGAGCCGCACAATAGCTTTGTTTTTGCAAATTTTCTATTATTCAAGCATGTTGAAATTACAGGAAGTACAATGATTGCACCAGTTACATCACTGCACTTCCCATTTAAATACAACGTGGGAGCAATGGGGGAGATTTACTAAAACTATTGCACACAGGATCTGGTGCAGCTGTGCATAGTAATCAATCAGCTTCCAGGATTTAGTCTGGGTTCACACTGATGGGGTCCAGAATTTGCAGTGTTTTCTGTGCGAATTCCGCACCGCATCAGAATCGCACCCCATTCATGCAAACCTTCAGGTGTGTATGTTAACAACACCCCGAAATCGGTCCGGCAAAATACGGAGCGATGTGCAGAATCGGATTGTATAGGTGTGAATACCCACGCGATCCGATTCTAGTGCAGACCCAAAAAAAAGGTCCTGCACCTTTTTGCTGCGGATGCGTTGTGATTTGAGCCATACATAAGATATGGCTCAAATCGCACCGCCCACAATTTGCATGTGATTTGCACAGGAATGCTGTGCGGTTCCTGTGCGAATCACATGTGATGTACCGCACCGCATGAGTGTGCACCAAGCCTAATCAAAGCTATTGGACAAGCTGAAATTAGAAGCTGATTGGTTACTATGCACGGCTGCACCAGTTTTAGTAAGGACCAGTTCACACTGACTTGCGTACTTTCTATAATGTATAGAAAATGGATGTACATTTCCATCCACTTTAGTCACGTGCTTTAGTCCATCGACATCCATTTTTAATGCCCGTGGACATGCATTTTACCATGTATTACAGTGTATTGCATTTTCACAGGGTATCCTGTGCATTGTGTTGACATCTGCTTATATCCACTTTCATCCACTTACACCTGCTGCGTTGCACTAAAATGCATACATGTTGCATTTTAGCGCAATGCAGGTCAACAAAGCATTATGATGTGAATAGTACACATTGGGATTGATTGTTTTTCAGATGTCCTTCCGCTGATCTGCATTTTACAGCTGCGCTAAAATGCAGATCAACACACTGGTGTGAATTGGCCCTAAATTGGGGGGTGAGCAACCCGTAGATTGCGATCTATCAGTAGATTGCGGCCAAGTGACTGGTAGATCGCGGTCTAGACTTGATGACCTGCCATCCCAGAGCATCAAACAGAGTGCAATGAAAAGGAACTACTTGTAAAGTTGGAGTAGGGAGGAAGGGTCACATAAGCCGATGCCTCCACTGTAGTGCTGGCTCCTGTCCCATGCAGAGTGATACCAACTGCACTCCACCTCTTATCCCGGCTAGAGGTCTCCAGAGTGGTGCCAGCAGCAGGAAAGAAGAGATCTTCAGGTCAGTGTGAAGCAGTACACTGGCCATAATAGTATAGGGCTGCTTTCACGCTGATGTGCTGCGGTTTACCCACATCGTGGGTGCAGTGTACCTGCAGCTTTCTTGCAAGTTTGCTGCGCTTAGCCATAGACTTCTATTATATCATGCAGGTTTGATGTGCTTTCATGAAGTGCACCACACCTGCAGGATATAATAGAAGTCTATAGCAAAGCGCAGCTAACCCAGGAAAGTTGCAGATGCACTGCGCTGCACCCGTGGTTCAGGTACTGTAAACTGCAGCACATCATTGTGAAAGCAATCTTATAAGGGACTGAGAACAGCAAGGGTTCATTTACATCTGCAGTTTGGGGGGTGGTAAAAACCCCATAATTAATACTTTTTTTTTTTTTTTACAACCCCCTCCCCCCAACCGCATTTCCTTTAGTTGTAGTGGCCAGGCATGTACACATATCGCAGCCACAGCGGGAGCTATATGTCTATCATGGTTGGTGGTTGTAGCACCAACCAAGCATGACCCATTCAAGTGAATGAGGCAGCTCTGCAAATGCCCTCCAACCTTGTGCAGTACAGCAAACAAAGGGTTACAGAAGGTAGCATTGTGTTGCTTTCTCACCACCTGCTTTAACCCCTTGGACCCCACAGAAGCATGCAGTTGTGATGCCCTTGCAGAGTGGATGCATTCACTTGAATCAGTCGTGACTGGGGGGCAGTAGAACCCACCAAAAACAACAGGGAGTTTAATTCCTGCTGCAGCTTGTGTACACCTCTGGCTGCTGCCTTAATGAACGAGCCCTAAGGGTGCCGCTGCTGAACGCAACTAAGGGCTCATTCACAAGTGCAGCAGGTGCTGCTGCTCCTCTGAAAAGCGATCAGAGTGTGTGACAGGTGGTGAAGGGACGATATGTTGCCTCCTGAAACCCTTGATTGCCATGCAATGTATGCGATTGTGACACTGTGGTATGGCAATTAGAGGTGTATATCAGGTGACACTGTGCCCGGTGACCTTTGAGTTCTCCCATGTTGTTCAGGTAGATCTCCACCTCTTTATGGTTGCCTACCCATGATCTAAATCAACCCCAATGTGCTGCTGTAGAGTACTCATGTAGAGAGCAGGTACTGCCGGATATGTGCAGTCACAGTTGACTAAGTTTCAGGAAGAACCAGCTGAATTTTGATCCATGTATGGCTGTACCTGTTCCTTAGAAATCAATCTCGTGTTCAGCTTCTCATGAACCAGCTTGTTGGAAATTTTGCTTCAGCTCATGCAGCCAATCAGCTACAGTGCTTATCCGTGTATTCTGATGTTGGGGGAGTCCCACTTTCAGATTACAATGACAGAGCAGGGAGGATTCCCCCATCCACATTGTGTGGATATGGGAATCTGTTCAGATTTTTTCATTCATTCAGCAAGGTGAAAGAAAAAGAAACTTAAGCATGTATGGCCAGCTTAATTATTATTATACAGTATTTATAAAGCGCCAATAGTTCGCTCAGCGCTGTACATTACAAAGGGGGACAGAACATGTGACAGAACAATACCAATACAATGCAAAACATGAGGGGATTGAGGGCCCTGCTCCTTGGCACTTACAATCTAGGAGGGAGGGGATGGTGGCACAGGAGGAGGAAGCTGTGGGGGATGGAGTGATAGGCAGAGTGGAGGAGGTCGGCAGGTTAGCAGGGGGTAGGGTAGGCTTCCCTGAGGAGATGCGTTTTCAGGGTGCGCCTAAAGGAGAGGAGAGTAGGTGATAATCTGATGGGTTGGGGCAGGGAGTTCCAGAGGATGGGTGACACCCTGGAGAAGTCCTGGAGGCGGGCATGGGAGGAGGAGACCAGGGAACTAGAGAAGCAATCAGATATGTTGGAGAGCCTGCACCATGCATCCCTACCCCTCTCCATAGAACAAACACAAATGGCAGAACAACACAGCTTACCTGGCAGTAAGATCATGGGGGCAGCACAGTGGCTAAAGGGTTAGCACTTCCACCTGGCAGTACTAGGGTTGTTGGTTCGAATCCTAACCACGGCACCACCTGCCTGGAGTTTGCATGTTCTCCCTGTGCCTGCGTGGGTTTCCTCCCACACTCCAAAACATGCTCATAGGTGAATTGACTCTTGTCTAAATTGGCCCTAGTATGTGAATGTATGAATGTGAGTTAGGGAACTTAGATTCTACACTCCTTGAGGGTTAGGGACTGATGTGAATGTACAATATTTGTAAAGCGCTGCGTAAATTGACAGCACTATATAAGTACCTGAAAAAAATTATATTATTATTATACAGGATTTATATAGTTTGTTCAGCGCTTTACATTATGGTGGGAGACAGTACAGTCACAATACAATTCAATACAAGAGGGATTCAAGGGCCCTGCTCCTTGGAGCTTACAATCTAGGAGGGAGGGGCTAGTGGTACAAGAGGTAATAACTGTGGGGGATGGAGTGGTTGGAAGAGTAGAGGATTCCAGTATTAGCTGAGGGCGGGGTAGGCTTCCCTGAAGAGAGGTTTTCAGAGATCGCCTAAAAGTGAGCAGAGTAGGCGATAGTCTGATAGATTGGGGTAGGGAGTTCCAGAGGATGGGGAAGCCCTGGATAAGTCCTGTAGATGAGCATGGGAGGAGGAGACAAGGGAGCTAGAGAGTAGGAGGTCTTGTGAGGAGCGGAGAGTACGGTTTGGGTGATATTTGGAGACAAGGTCGGTGATGTAATTGGGGGCAGAGTTATAAATGGCTTTATATGTCATTGTTAGTGGTTTGAATTTTATCCGTTGGGCAACTGGGAGCCAATGGAGGGATTGGCAGAGAGGGGTGGCAGACACGGAAGATGGATGAGTCTGGCAGCAGCATTCATGATGGACTGTAATGGGGATAGCCTGCGGTGAGGTAGGCCAATGAGGAGGGAGTTACAGTAGTCGAGGCGTGATATAACAAGGGAGTGAATGAGTTGTTTAGTGGTTTCCGGGTTAGGAACGGTCGTATCTTGGAGATGTTGCAGAGGTGAAGTCTACATGAGTTTGTGAACGATTGGATCTGGGGATGAAAGGACAGATTGGAGTCTAGGATTACACCTAATACCCTGGCATGAGGGGAGGGACTGATGATAGTGTTGTTGATTTTGATGTGAATGTACAATATATATGTAAAGTGCTGCGTAAATTGACGGCGCTATATAAGTACCTGAAATAAAGAAATAAATAATGCCTGCCCACTGATCTTCTAATGGTTATGGTGGTCTTAGAGGAAGCTGTCAGAAAGGAAACATACAGTAGATGCAACAAATGACATTTAAAAATCCAAGTTGCCTGACTGTCACACTGACTTCCTCGCGGCAGTATTTTGACTTAAAGTAGCTAGCAGAAGTGGTTCTGACTTTCCTGATTCACATATTTGTTCCAGGACAGCCAGCCAGACTCAGAAGGAAGTCAGCAATGGTAGCCCCTGTATGATATTTCATGACAGGTGCACTTAGTGGAAAGCATATAACCTGTTACAAATGCACTACCCCCCCCCAAATCCCCCATTATGACAGCTAGCAGGGGATCTCCTCCCCCCACTAGCTGTTACAGTCTGAAAAAAGAGTGTAATTGCCTGCCGTATCGGAGGTATGGGCAGACAGCTGCACAGACGGTCTTCAGGACCATGGCGTTACACCCACTATCTGCAGATCACAGGTGCAATGCTTTACAGGCTCCTAACAAAAATAAAAATGCATTTTTTTACCTGCAAATAAATGTGCATTTATTATTTTTTTTGTAAAAGCGAACTTATCCTTAACCCCCTGACACTGATTGCACACAAATTTGCGGTCTCTCGGCATCTGGGCCTTGACGCCGAGTGGCCGCATACTTGCGTGCAATTAGAAATTACATATGTGGTGAGAGTGCACGCCCTGCGTGCTCCCAGCACATATGTCCGCGACTCCCAGAAAGGTCCCGATCTCCCCTTTTGATGGGGACCTTATCCGATCATGTGACCGCCGTGATGGCGAATCATGGCGGTCCCATGACCCTAAAACCCTGCCTCCTGGCTTCTGAAACTCTTAAAGGGCCGAAAGGCACCGGGGCCAAGAGGTTAAAGTGTTACTAAACCCACAACAGTAAGATCAGTCTGTATATGCAGTAAAGTGTGCTTGTTCTACTCACTGTGGAACCTAAGGGGTTAATCGTCTGCATTATGTAAAACCGCTATTTGATCTTGACTTCTCTGATACTCCCCTTCTTCCAGTGTCCCCCTCTTATCTGCTGATAAGATGTATTGTGTGGAGACACTGCACATGCTCAGTTTGGTGTGTATTGCTAAAGAGGTGTTTTTTTTTTTTTTAAATCTTGGGAGAGTGCATGTGATCAGCACAGGGCCAATCAGCACTGTCTAGACAGAGGTCAGGGGTCCTGCATCCTCCTAGAGCAGAAAGAAAACTCCTACAAGGTTTAACCAGTGCTCAGCTGGACACTGATAGAAGTCACAAGACTGCTCTCACTGCTGATGAGAAAAGTTATTTAGCAGTTTATATTTACTACAATAATTGCATTTCCATGTTGTGTGTACTGTGGGAGACCAGATATAGTGAATGCAGGCTCCTGGGCTTAGTAACACTTTAAGGAGATATATGACATTTGAAGGCATTTAACTCATTGGTATCCACCTAACCCTAGGTTCCTACCTATGCAGTTTGCGTTTGAGCCATTTCTGCATTGCGTTTTGCGTTTTTACCACGTTTTGCGGGTTTTTTACATTTTTCTTGTTCCTAGGTAGATTTAAAATGCAAAACGCATCAAAAACTCACTACATGCTTTTCTGCAGCATTTCCATTGAAGTCTTTAGAACCAAAAATGCAACTTTTTGCTTTAAAAAAAGTCCTTGACCCTTTCCAAAAAACGCACCGGGTGAAAACGCAGAGATATAAACGTGTCCATTGGAAATCATATTAAATGGACTGTACTGCATTTCTGCAAAACGCTGCAGAAATCGCTTAGGTGTGAACCTAGGGTGAAGTCAAATATCAGTAAAATGTATTTTTGCCTTCCTAGAAAATTCATTTCTCATAACACATTTTCTAGCGTCTCTTCTTCCAGACAGTCTAGTTGGTTTGAAAGATTGTTACGTGACACATGCGTGTCTGTGAATAGATAATTGCAGCACATTTCATGTCTGACAGCGCTGTCTTATGTGATGGTTTAATTGAAGCCAATTCTGCCTGTTATTTCCATCAAATGAACAATTGAGAACAGGAGACATTCGAGTCTGTGGAACCCCATCACTTATGTGCAGCGTACATTCCGCATACATATTAAATGAATTAACGATTTCGGCTGCTTTCTCTATTCCTGAAAACCAAATTGTTTACACGAGGCTGATGTGACGCAAGGAGTGCAATCATTTACAAATAGACGGCCTCATTTATCAAAGTCCGCCTAGGTTGCCCTGTGGCCATCACTCTTCTTTTAGCACTCATATTTTAGTACAAGGCTAGCCATACATTATACAATTTTCTTGAGAATTTTGGTCTAGATTTACCAAAAACCTTATAATAGAAGGTCAAACCTAACAACACTTTCAATTGTATCCAATCAGGCATGTCCTTGCACTACATAGTTGAAGGTAAATCTAAAGGAAATTGGGCAGAAATTGAACAGAAAATTGTATAGTGTATGGCCAGCACAGGTTTAACAAGAAAAGGGCGTGTCTAGTGGATTGTTGGAGGGTTAGATTCTGGTGCTGGGAGGCATGGTGAATTTGAAGGGATTAGAGCCCAGATCCAAGTTAAGGCCCGGATCACTCTAGTGCCGGCTGCAAGGCCTGAGTTTGCATGGGCACGGCGGCCCATTCATTTGAATGGACTGCTGCGCCCACGTTTCATGCAAGGAAAAGGTGCATGCACTTTTTCCGAAATGCATCCGCATGGAAACCACATGGTCTTTCTTCAGAATGACCCCCGGTTCACATATATGCGGCTGTGCGGGCCGCATTTTGCATGGGCATGAGAGCCCATTCATTTAAATGGACTCCTGTGCCCGTGACACGCAGGGAAGAGGTCCTTGTACTTCTTTGGAAAACGCAGCCCACACGGTAACCTCAGTTCCCAGTACGGTTGCGTTTTCCAGTGTGGGCGGCCTGCCATTAGAACTAATGCCACGCGCCCGCGGGTCCTCATTTCCCTGTGCGGGTGGTGCGGCTGCACGGATTTTCATGCGGATCCGCAGTGGCACCACCCGCACAGATGTGAATCTAGGGTGAATGGCACCCCCCGACAAAGAGAAACGCGATATCACTGCGGGTGGTTGTGAATGTGGGAACAGGTGCGATTCCTACACCCGCAGCCACGGGACTAATGTGAACCAGGGGTAAACAAAAATAGTACCCCTTGAAATATGAAAATGAAACTTCACTCTCGCTCAACGTTGACACTTAATCCTTATGCTGCTGGCATTAGTACATAGATGAGAAGGTATATTATATTTGCTGGTTTAAAACGTTTTCTTTTCTACATTTCTTCAATTACTTTCTGGTTTGCATGCTTAGGCAAATGATGTCATACATCCCAGGAGTCTTCAGGAGGGGAGGAGGGGTTTGCGCAGCTAAGCACATTATTCCCCAAGTGCCTGAGGTAAGGACAGGCCAGGAAGTAAATTACTCAAGATGGCCACTGCCAGAAATACTATTTTTCAGCAAAATAAAGCATGGAGACACGGATGGATGGATGGATGGAGGAGTTTGCTTTGAATGTTATAGATAAATTAAAGTGTTACTAAACCCAGGACCCTGCATTCACTATATCTGGTCTCCCACACTACACAGAACATGGAAATACAATTATTTTAGTAAATGCAAACTGCTAAATACCTTTTCTCATCAGCAGTATATAGCAGTCAGGTCATTTCTCTCAGTGTCCAGCTGAGCACTAGTTAATCTTGTAGGAGGAGTTTTCATTCTCCCCCGATTGTCCTATGAGGCTTCAGGACCCCTGAACCTCTGTCTGGACAGTGCTGATTGGCCCTGTGCTGATTACATGAGCTCTCCCAAGAAAAAACTCTCTAGCAATACACACCAAACTGAACATGTGCAGAGTGTCCCTGAGGCTGTGTTCTATCAGGAGATGAAATGGGGAATGTGGAAGAAGGGGAGTATCAGAGAAGTCAAGATCAAACATCCTTTTCACATAATGCGGAGGATTAACCCCTTAAGTTCCACAGTGAGTATAACAAGCATGCATTACTGCATATACAGACTGATTTTACTGTTGTGGGTTTAGTAACACTTTAACCACCTCCCGCCCGCCATATAGTAATATGACGGGCGCAAGGCGGTTCTCTTGTTCTGGGAGGACGTCATATGACGTTCTCCCATTCTCACTGCGCATGTGCGGCTCAGGGAGCGCGCAGCGTAGTGATCGGCGGTGCGCTGTGTCCCTCGGACACAGCGGATTACCGATCACGGAAAGAGTCCAATCACAGCTAATCACATGTAAACAGGGAAATGCTGGTTATCGGCATTTCTCTCCTCTCGAGCTGGTAATCGGCATTCCGCAGAGGGGACATGTACATTGATCATCAGGGCACTGATGATCATTGTGCCCTGATGATCAGTGTAGCCCCAGCAGTGCCACCTGTCAGTGCTCATCAGTGCCTCGTGCCAGTGCCCATCAGTGCCACATATAAGTGCCTACCAGTGCACATCAATGCCACATATCAGTGCCCATCTGAGCTGCCTTTCAGTGTCACCCATCAGTGCCACCCATCAGTGCCAGTCAGTGCCGCCTGTCAGTGCCGCCTATCAGTGTGCATCAGTGCCGCCTATCAGTGCTGCCTATCAGTGCCATATATCAGTGCCATGTATCAATGATGCCTTTCCGTACCCGTCAGTGATGCCTGTCAATGCCCATCAGTGCCACCTACCAGTGCCTCCTCATCAGTGCCCATCACTGCCACCTATCAGTGTCCATCAGTGCAACCTATCAGTGCCCATCAGTGCAACCTATCAGTGCCCATCAGTGCAGCCTCATTAGCGCACATCACTGAAAGGAGAAAAATCACTTATTTACAAAATTTTATAACAACAACTAAGGAAAAACATTTTTTTTCAAAATTTTCAGTGGTTTTTGGTTTAAGAAAAAATAAAAAACCCAGAGGTGATTAAATACCACCAAAAGAAAGCTCTATCTGTCACAAAAAAATTATAAAAATTTCATATGGGAACAATGTTGCATGACTGCGCAATTGTCATTCAAAGTGTGAGTGTGCTGAAAGCTGGAAATTGGCCTGGGCAGGAAGGGGGTATAAGTGCCCTGTAGGCAAGGGGTTAAATAGCTTTTTTTGTTTGTGGTGATGCAGTGTAGTTCCACTTTAAAATTAAAAAAACAGCAACTCTCGCTGCAATACCCTGTTTTTGTCACTGAACCCCAAACATTGAGCATTCCATGATCCAGCTTTGATTTGTTTTGAGCTAAATGATGCCCAACATCAGTGAAACCTTGGCTTGTAATGTCCCGTACACACCATAAAAAAATCGTACAAAAAATGTTGCGGAACTGCTGATCGAACGATTTTCTCTTCGCTGATGAGCAGGATGTTTTAACCGATAACAATATTGTGAACAAAAAAAAAATCACAATATTCTTGAACAACAGTGATTTTCTATGCGGTGGTATGACGGTCGTACAAAAAAAATCTATCAAGCGCTATCACTCATGAGCAGAAACAGAACATGACCCGGATGTTTATGTCAAAGGAATCTATGTAAACACGAATGAAAAATCCAAATGTTAGAAGTAGACTGGCCTAAAGAGATAATGAAACCATAATTCTGCATATTATATTTTATGTATCACTATTTATGTATATAGATAATGTAATAAACTATATTATACTCATTGCTGTTAATTGCTGTGTATATCGCTCGTTCTGGCCACAAGGGCGTGGCTACAAGGTCACACGCACACTGCATCGCTTCCACTTGTATGTATGTATGTATGTATATATATATATATATATATATATATATATATATATATACACAGGATCCATCTCATCCAGACCAATGTCAAGGGTCGACTTCCAGTTCGGCGGTTTGCTTGTTTTACATATGTACATATGAGGGCAATTAGTTTGTTTCAAGAATATTTTTTAATAAACAGAACCACACTATGTGATTTTTTTACATTATATCCTACCTACATACATCATGAGATAAATCCATATTGGCATGGTATACTGGTGTGAGTAATTGAATACGGCCAACAAGAGAACTACAAGCTCCAGGCCAACCAGGATCATCACACAGCGTATATGAATCTTATTTAAATCTAAGAGTCCACATCCTCTGGTGAGTAACGGGGAGCACTGGAGGGGAGCATTATATCTGCACTTTGACAGAACGCACGTTTGTTTTGATTGAAGAAGCACAAGCATATGGACTGATTTAATGAACTATATATTGTTTCATTTTATATATGTCCACTTTTATATTCATTTAGTGGTTTAAGGTTATGTATTTTTATTGTTTGTAATTTGCACTTTGGGATTGTAATATATTTTGCAGAAACTAGGCAGCTCCTAAACCATTACATAAAGATTCCTTTTTTAATTTACAGAGAAGGGGTTAGTGGGGGCAACACCACCCCCTCATTTGTACCCTAGGCAATGGATCAAAATCCATTTTGAACCGGTCTGATTTAAAGCAGAACTAGATCTGCATCAAGATTAGTGTTTTTTTGCCATAATATACAAATATGCACAAATTATTTGCACACTGGATAGCCACTAACTTGTGCATACTGAGAAAAGAGTCAAAATGTACAGAGTGCATGGGCTGTGCAGTGTACAAAGGAAAAGAATAGCATTGTGCTGACTTTTCATGTCTTATTCCCAAAAAAATCTTGCTCCTTGAAGTTTTCCAAAGCTTGAATGCTTCTGCTTTAAAGTGAAAGCATCAGACTTTTTAAAGTAGAATTCCATGGGCAGCACAGTGGCTAAATTGTTAGCATTTCTGCCTGGCAGTACTAGGGTCATTGGTTCAAATCTCAACCACGGCACCACCTGCCTGGAGTTTGCATGTGCTTCCTGTGCCTGTGTGGGTTTCCTCCGGGTACTCCAGTTTCCTCCCACACTCCAAAGACATGCCAGTTGGTGAATTGGCTCCTGTCTAAATTGGCCCTAGTATGTGTATGTATGAATGTGAGTTAGGGACCTTAGATTGTACGCCCCTTGAGGGTTAGGGACTGATGTGAATGTACAATATATATGTAAAGTGCTGTGTAAATTGACGGCGCTATATAAGTACCTGAAATAAATAAATAAAATAATGATGGATCTAACTAAGCTCAAAACTGCTCCTACCCTCTTTCTAAATCCTATATATTTATCCTGGAGATGAAAGATGCTTATATTTACCTGTTGTTGGGGCACTCTGATCTGGTCAAGTGATTGGCACCCAGTACCTGGCTTTAGGTCAAAGGGGGGACAGCCAACAATGGATGCCCCATAGTAAACCTATGGGTGATGTCATTGCCCAGACATTACATTTATTGTTGCTGCTCTCTCCTCTCTCCTGAAGCTGGTCACTGGCGAGATCACATAACCAGACCCGTCAGCATCTTCTCTCTACCTAGTAATTAGTGTAGTAGTTAGAAGGGGGGTGGGAGCAGGTTTAAGCTTCATTAGGTAATGGAATTCCACTCTAGGTTTTCATTAAAAAAGAAGTCCTAAGTCACAAACCACAGGGTTCCTGATATTAACCCTAAACTTTCCTTGAAGTGTCTCTCTGAACTAGGTTCACTTTAACAGGTGCCTAACTTATGGACTAAACACTACCAAGTGCCTCTCCACCCACCAGATAATAGGAAGGCACCCAGTGGTGTCTTAGGAAGGACAATGTAAAGGGTAGAATTCTAATTTGTTGCTATTTGGTCACTACACATTGAACTCATTTGCTCCTTGCAATGTTTATGACATACTGTATCCCTGATTATGTATGCCACAGACAATCTGCCAGTGAGGTATAAATTACTACAGAGGAAATTCCGTGAAATATCCCACCCTTAGACAATGATATCAGATGTCCCATTAACAGTCAACAGACGTCTTGAGTCACACATCCAAGAATGTACCTTCTATGGGGAAAGTCTCATTAACACATTTTATAACCAATTATTAATACCGCAGATCTCAGCAGAACACCTGACAGTGGTGGAGAAGCC
Source organism: Staurois parvus (assembly GCF_062004578.1). Taxonomy (NCBI): domain Eukaryota; kingdom Metazoa; phylum Chordata; class Amphibia; order Anura; family Ranidae; genus Staurois; species Staurois parvus. The sequence goes on along the minus strand of NW_028318183.1, from coordinate 4,709,923 downwards.
GCTACTACATCTATGTGTTCTCTCTTTGTTTCCATTGCTAAGGGATTTCATTTTTTTTCCAATATTGAACAAGCATAGGGAACTAAATGTAGACAAATTTCAAGAAGCTCATCAACCCAAAACTAATATTTCTCTAATGTATGGAGTCATCTGTCACCCTGTAGTAGAAGAAATAGAATGACCAACTTTATAGTCTTCTGGCTTTTTATTCATATGTTATCTTCTTTGATTTACATAAGAAAAATTCTAAAAAATATATAAAATAAATATATTAAAGTGGAACTCTAGGCAGATATAAAAGGCACAAATGAATGCGCTCTGTAATCATCAATATATTGTTACATTTATTTTTATTTAAAATGGAACTAGTGTAAGTAACTGAACTTGACAACCTTTTGTGATGCACAGTACAGCTGAGCTCAGAGACAAGGAGTGAGAAGCAGTACAAGATGATGCTCATGTTTGCTGCAGTGCAAGCGGTGTGCTGATTAGTAGGAGAGAGAAGAGTGACAGAAAGATGAGCTCATCAATGTGCCGCTAATGCTTTTGTTGTCCACTCACAGGGTGAGGGGTGGTGATGGGACCTGTAAGTGAAACTGAAACTGCAGCAGAGAAAGATCATATCCCCTCCCCTGCCAGACTGTGTGCTGTGTGGCAGAACTTCTGTATGTAAGTATTAGGAGTGGGTGGACAGAAATACAAATGCTTTGGCAGGTAAACCAGCTCTCATACATGTATTGAATCTGTGTATATAGTGGTTTGCTTGGTATTAAGCTATAATGTTGCATGGAAATGTTCTTTATGCTTCCTAGAGCTGACACATCACTATGCAGAGCCATTATCAGTTTAGAGAAGTAAAAATATACTGTATTATGAATGCTATTTTTTTAAATTCAGCAACACAACCTTCTACAGCACAAGCGTTCCCTATACCAGCCGCTTTTGAAAAGGACATCATTGTATAAGATGCTTGACATCCCTCCATGTGCTTTGCATTGAACAGAAGAGCATCAAGATTATTGTACAGCTAAACAGTTTTTGTCAAGTGCAATTTACGAGCTTCACTACAGATACACTGTACAGAAGGGACAGATGTCAAGGATGGAGCTATACATGAAGAATAAAGTGCCACTTACACAACACAGATGTCTCATCCAGAAGACATCGACTTTCTTCTGCTGTCATTCAATATTTTATAATAATGCTATGTGACTAGTACTAGTAGTAGTACTACTACTTATTGGCTGTGTATAATACTTTTAAAGTGCACCTGTCCCCAGACTATGGACTTTAAAGTACTTACCAAATTCTTAACAAGCTGTAAAAGAGTTTTAAAGCTGATTTCCACCATTTTGATTCACTTGACATAGTTCGTTTGAGCCAGCTTGGCCCAAACAATGTCCCTCACTAACCTGTGAGGTCGCAGCGCAGAATGTGCGGTATAAACTGTATGTACATGCGGCAGAGAGGTCATTGATAGAATACATTGCTTACTCTGAATGGCTGAGCATCGCTGTGATAGATTCTACTGTGTTCCGGGTCTGAGACTGTAAGTCTCGGCTGGCACCCGGAACACAGTGCGGTATGCTGTATGTAGCCAAAGCAACATACAGTTTATACCGCACATCCAGCAGCCTCATAGGTTAGTGAGGGACAAAGTTCAATTGGACCAAGCTGGCTCAAACTATGTAAATTATATCTAAAGGTGGAGATCAGCTTTAAAACAAGCCCTCACTGCGCTCTCTACCTGCTTGTAATTTGAAGTAATTCATTCTAAAGGATGCTAACAGATCACAAAAAAAACTTTAAACAAGTTGAGATATCAGTGCCTCTCTTGTGAACTTTGAAACTATTTGTCCCACAATGTCTATATCTACAGAAGCTACAGCTACAGGCTGACAAAAAAACAAAGATGTAAAACTTAAAGTAGAACTAAAGGAATTTTTCCATTTTGGATAGCGTGGCATAGGAGAGAATTATAACCCCTGTCAGGTTTATGCCATCTGTTTTCCACTGGGGAAATTTCCTTTCAGTTCCTATCCTATAGCATCAACAAGATGTGACAGTAAATCCTTTTAAAGTAATGCAGGCCATGCATGGTTTGAATTCCGAACGATTTTTCGTTCGAAAATTGAAAACGTTGTTTGCTCGGTAATCCTATGGTGCCATCAATGATTTCGAAAATCGGCCGACCAAGTCATAAAATTCACCCCATATACAGTTGTGTTCAAAATAATAGCAGTCAGACATCACTAACCTGATCAATCACTGTTTTTGGTAGAAATGATATTTCTACATGGCAAATAATTTACTAGCAGGTGTAGTAGAGTAATAGAAATCCAACAGACCCAACAGTCATGACATACATGCTGCTGATTCTGTGCAATTGAATCACTAATTGAAAGGGGAATGTTCAAAATAATAGCAATGTGGAGTTCTATTAGTAAGCTCATTCATTCTTTGAAAAACAGGTGGCAATGATTGCCCTTATTTAAGGAAGGAAGGCAGCAAATGTTGCACATGCTGGTTACAGTGCATTTCTCTCTGAAATTCTGAGGAAAATGGGTCGTTCCAGAAATTGTTCAGAAGAACAGCGTACCTTGATTAAAAAGTTGATTGGAGAGGGGAAAACATATAAAGAAGTGCAGAAAATGATAGGCTGCTCAGTTAAAATGATCGGAAATGCTTTAAAATGGCAACCAAAACCTGAAAGACGTGGAAGAAAGCTAAAAACTACCATTCGAATGGATAGAAGAATAGCCATAATGGCAAGGACTCAGCCAACAATCAGCTCCAGGAAGATCAAAGAAGGTCTAAAGTTACCTGTGAGTACTGTTACAATTAGAAGACGCCTATGTGAAGCCAAGCTATCTGCAAGAAGCCCCCGCAAAGTCCCACTGTTGAAAAAAAGACGTGCTGAAGAGGTTACAATTTGCCAAAGAGCACATTGACTGGCCTAAAGAGAAATGGCACAACATTTTGTGGACTGATGAAAGTAAGATTGTTCTTTTTGGGTCTAGTGGCCAGAGACAGTTTGTCAGACGACCCCCAAACACTGAATTCAAGCCACAGTACACTGTGAAGACAGTGAAGCAAGGTTGCGCAAGCATCATGATATGGGGATGTTTCTCATACTACGGTGTTGGGCCTATTTATCGCATACCAGGGATCATGGATCAGTTTGAATACATCAGAATACTTGAAGAGGTCATGCTGCTTTATGCTGAAGAGGAAATGCTCTTGAAATGGGTGTTCCAACAAGACAACGACCCCAAACACACCAGTAAACGTGCAACATCTTCGTTCCAGACCAATAAGATTGACGTTATGGAGTGGCCAGCCCAATCCCCGGATCTTAATCCAATATAAAACTTGTGGGGTGACATCAAAAATGCAGTTTCTGAGGCAAAACCAAGAAATAGAGAAGAACTGTGGAATGTAGTCCAATCATCCTGGCCTGGAATACCTGTTCACAGGTGCCAGAAGTTGGTTGACTCCATGCAACACAGATGTGCAGCAGTTCTCAGAAACACTGCTTATACAGGGTGCAGCAACATAACCTCCTTTTTTCAAATGTGTGCCATTCAGGCTGTAGCGGCCATAGCGGGGCGGGAGTGGTCTCAGGCGACAGGCGTAGTTCTAAAGTTTTTGTTCTCTTCCAGGTCAGTCATCATCATGCGTTGGAACAGTGAGCAGTGTGATGATTGGATCAATTGATGATGAATGATTGATGAATTGGACTTAGGGGATATTTGGTTCCAACAGGACGGAGCAACAGCTCACACTTCAAGAGCATCAATGGCTGTTTTAAGGGAACACTTCCCGGAGCGCCTCATCTCAATAAGGGGCGATTTGGAGTGGCCAGCCCGCTCCCCCGATTTGGCCCCTTGCAACTTTTTTTTGTGGGGTTTTATAAATCCCGCGTTTATGTAAACCGTCCAAGGACCCTACAAGACCTGAAGGCCAACATCCGCGCAGAAATTGCCAACATACCCGCTGCTATGCTGGTAAGGGTCATGAAAAACACCAGAAATCTGCTTATTCAGTGTATGGACAATGGGGGGCGTCACCTACCTGATATGATTTTCAAAACTGTGTAAAACAGAACTTTAGATATGTACCTACATTATTAAAGACAATAAAAACAATTCTGATTCATAAAATGGGTTTTATTGCGTTTTGAAAAAAGAAAGTTATGTTGCCTCACCCTGTACAACTAAATATTAATTAATTGATTCAAAGGAAAGCAAAATCTTCAAACATTTTTCAGTTTATATAGTGAATGTTTGAGTTTGTAAAGAAGAATACAAACACTGCTATTTTGTTGAACAGTCTAATATTCACTTTTCTTCAATTTTTTGAGAGGAACAACACAAATTTGATATATTTTTCTTCATGTTTTGATTTGGAATAGAATGTGTAGTGTTCCCAATGCATTTGTGTGTATGGAAATAAAAGCTATTAGAAGGATTTTGAGCTTTATTCACTTTTTTCAACACACTGCTATTATTTTGAATACAACTGTAACAGGCGAAACTTCTGTTCCTTCCAGGTCACGGCTCATGCGCATATTCTTTTCGGAAAAATAATTGTACTATTTGACCATCATTGAGTCGAAAATTGGTCATTTTTCACAGATTTTCCAACATGTTGTTACCAGGGTCACCAGAACTACAGTCCCATTTGGAAGATTTCTCTATTCCTGTTCTTGGATTTTCTTTCATTTTTTTTTAACAGTAAACAGGAGAAAAAAAGAGGGTGAATTTCTCTTAATGTAAATAATATTGTTACACTGTGAAAAGTATATCTTATGGTGCTGCTCCAAGCTATGGATGGAAGGACAAAGATCACCCCACCGGTAAGTGAGAAAAGGGGAGCATGACTTATGACTCCAAGCAATTCCAGTGTCAGTCAATACACTATTTTTACAGTGGTGATAAGCCCAGTGGCCCACATACATTGGAGGTCAGTATATATTACCCCCTCACAATGGTGGTCAATGTAGGACATCTGTTACATTGCTGTTATAAATATTTCCATTATACTGCTGGCAAGTGTAGAATTCCCTATTAAATTGGTAGTCAGTCTAAATATCTCTGGTCTGTACAGAATCCGGTATTACATTGGAGGTTAGTTTTTTTGCCTTCCTTTGGATCAACTGTGGGTATAGGATTATAACTTTTTTTTTTTTATGGTTGAACTGGATGGACTTTTGTCTTTTTTCAGCCAGACTAACTATGTAACTATGTAAAGTCCCATGTCACGTTGGTGATCAGTGTAAATGTTCCCATTACATTGGTGTCAGTGTAGAATCCCATGTTAGTTTGTTGTCCAGTGTAAATGCCTGATGGTTAGTTTACAGTGTCCTGTTATGATTGTGGTCAGTGTAAATGCTTCATTAATTTGGTGGTCAGTGTATTAGCCCCATTGCATTGGTGGTCAGTGTAAATGTCCCATTACGCTGTGCATGGATGGTCAGTTTAGATTTCAATATTACTTTTACTTTCCATGTTATTGATGATGACCATGGTAATTACCGTGTTCCCTTGATGATTAGTTTAGAATATATCCTGTTATATTTGTGAACAGTGCAAATGCCCCATTACATTAGTGATCAGAGTAATAACCGTTACAATGGTGGTCAGTTTAGAATCTTCTGTTACATTGGTAGCATAGAATAATCCATTGGTGTCAAATACTCATTTACATCTAAATTCCTCTATTACTTTGGATTTTAAATTCAACATTCAGGAGAGTGCAGTACGATTATCACAAGTACAGAGGATGCATGGAACAACATCATTGCCAACTTCCCTTCTCTGCTGTGAAGGATATTCTTCAAGCACCTATCCAACTATTTTACTACAGTGGGTCAGAACAGTAAGAGAGAGGGCACCTGAGCAGAGGCATTAAGAAGTGAAGGGAGCAGTAAAAGGTTGGTTAATAGGGTGCCCATATGTTCCCCTTTCCCACATTTATCAATTAATTCCTCTTATCTCCCATTGTGTCACATTTGTTGACACACAGGTTGAAAGAAAGGTACAAGTCCATCTAGTTTAACCAACAGAAAACACACACACACACACACACACACACACACACACACACACACACACACACACACACACACACACACACACACACTCTCTCTCTCTCTCTCTCTCTTGTACATTTAGGAAAGAATCCAGGCCTTTTTTAAACCAAGCTGACCAGAAGCAGCTTTTGAGGGAGTCTGTTTTACATATCTTACTGTGAAAAAGGCTTTCCATATGTGGATGACTCGTTCACACCAGTGTGCAGAGACATCAGTTTTTCTGCACGCATTCTGCAAGGGCACAGTAAAATCAATTATTCTCTATGTGCCCTGTTCACACCACAACACTAGTATCATGTGCAGATTGCTTCTGCGCAGTAATCTGTAACATGTATAACACTCATTGAAGGGCACATGGAAAGTGAAATCTGCACATCAGTTTCCAACAGCTTTTCTGCACGTATGGTGTGAGCGAGGCCTAAAGCTCTTTTCTTCTGGACGTAAAAAGTCCCCTCTCGTTCTCTGTAATAACCTTAAAATAAATAACTCTACACCAAGTTTACTATAGATTGACCACTTATGTATTTATACATGGTGACCATATCCCCCCAATCCACACTTCTAAAGAGAAAATAAATTCAGTCCAGCTATTCTTTCCTCATAGCTGAGCCCCTCCATGCTTCTTATGAGTTTGGTGGCCCTTCTTTGCATTTTAATGAACATTGTTCATTAATTTGATTCCTGGATGGGAAGAAAACTGTCTGTAGGAAAATATACCCCCAGTGTATCAAAACATTTGACACAAGTGTGATATAGGATGGTCAGAAAAAGTGTGACAGACCTGGGGCCAGGAATGATACATGAGGGGTATCAGGTAAAATGGACAGTCAAGATACAAAAGAACAGCTGTCAGAAATCTCATACAGAGATAGGAAGTATCTGGGGATGTAGTGGGGGTTAGTGTTACAGTTATAGGTGTCCCATCCCTGGAGACAGTTTTGGCCAGCTATATAAAGCCCTGTATGGCTCGACTAGACTCCATAATTTCTATTATTTATTTTATTTACTTATATTCCACAAGAGGGCAGCACATTCTCAAGTAATTGTATGGCCTGAATTGTTGAAACTACTGTCTCTATACTGACACCTAGTGGAGAAATAGCAGATGACATGTATACGAGTCAATGTTTTATTTCAGTTTTGCAATCAAATTGAAGAAACTGTCTCTATACATTTGTTATGTGTTCCCATGCACACAGTGTACCTTAAAATAATTTAAAATATATATTTTTTGTATTTTTCATTTCTTTGGACCATAATTATATATAAGATACTATAGGAAGTTAGCAAGCCCTAAATAATTTCAGAGTGCAAGGAAGGACAGTTTTTTTAGTGCAGCATAGATGCTTGACACTGTGGTATAGAAATGGAACTGCAGCCATAAACTGTATCAGATCTAACTCAGACCTGACACGGTTCATGGCTGTAGTATTTCTAACCCACAGTGTCAAGCGTTTATGATTTCCAACCTGGCTTTATTTTGCATTAAAAAAGGATTCCTAGGAAGCAAAAAAAAGCAACCAGTCTTTCACAGTCAGAAGACTTTTGCACTGTACAACCACAGTGGCTGGTGAGGCTTGCATTTAACGGTAACATTCAGGATGAACAGATATCGTCCACTTACAAGAGGCAGGTGTAATCTTACTTGAATCTTGGTTTCCTTTCTATATTTTTTCTAGATCCATGTAGTTGTAGGCGACGCCTGTAGTACGTACTTTGTACTGAGGGTAATTACTTGCACACTGTATAAAGGATAGTGATATCTTTAATATAAATCTTGAACAGTTAGTTTGAAACAAGAGATAAGCTGACCTTTAGTACTTTAATATACAGTCTCAGTATTACACAAGATATGTTACTGGAGGACAGCTTCAATTACTAGGGGTAGTGTCCCTTTTTTAAATAGGCAAAGCATGTTTCTTGTCTGTACCATCTTCATGCCTCCACTAGGGTTGCCACCTCATCCCTTTAAACCAAACAGATATTCATTACACAGGTTCGGTGGCTGATTAAGGTGGTAATTAAGCTCACTTAGTGCCTTATCTGAAATAAATTAGCCTCAGAACCTGTGTAATTAATATGTGTTCAGTTTTAAAGAGATGAGGTTGCAACCCTAGCCTCCAAACTGATTACCGGAGTGTATGACGCGAAGAAGGAGTCTTCCCTGAGCTATTCGTCCTCTTCAGGAGTCTGTCCTTTGCACAAGCAGGTTCCTCTCCCTGTCTGCTCACTTGCTAAAAGTGTGCCAAAATCACTTATTCTCTTATTTAAAAGGTTCCCTCAACCAAAGTCTCTCAAGAGTTCTGTGTCCAATCAGACCACTTCCCCTGTCAGGGCAATGGACGGAATCACTAATGGATCAATTCCCTTATGAGACTGCCCTTCCCATGTAACAATGGCACTGATCCACCTAGAGGCAGAAAGGCTAACTACACCCGCCTACACAGTGACTGAGCATGAAATAAGTCCTGCACTTCTCTGTGTGGGAGGTTCTTGTATAACAGACTGGTCACTGCTGCTCTCTTTCCTTGTGCAGGGTGATGTATGTAAATTACGCTTCACCATCACAAAATGCTAACATATAATACTGTTTTTTTTATAACATAGAAATCTCATCACATGCACCTTCACTTTGATTCCCTGTGCAGGCTTATAACATGTTTCAGGTAGCAAAAAACACACACAGGAGGGCGTAAACTCCTCGTGCATTACCACCATACATTTTCTTCAATCTTTAAAAGACAAATGGGCACTCACAAGCAAGTAAAACCAGCAGGCATGTAACATAAATGTTTCAACTTTGGACTATACGTTCCATCCATGAATCGTCTGGTCAGGAATCTAACGCGTTTCAGGAGTCATGCTCCCTTCCTCAGAGCTCTGGAGAAGGGAGCATGCCTCCCGAAACACATTAGCTTTTCAACCAGATGATTCATACATGGAACATATCTTCCAGTTGAAAAAGCTGAAAAGTTGAAAAATTTATGTTACATGCCTGCTGGTTTTACTTGCTTGTGAGTGCCCATTTGTCTCTTAAAGATTGAAGAAAATGTATGGTGGTAATGCACAAGGAGTTTACGCCCTCCTGTGTGTGTTTTTTACAGTTGCCTGGAGATTCCTGATCTATGGAAGGCTGCACCTGGGATAGCATTGCTCACCATGGTGTATCCTGAAGTTCCTTGGATTGAGCACTGGGGTGTTTTTGGAGGTCTTAATGTTTCAAGTAGTGTTGAACCTATTGAAAGCCTGGTGAAACCTACTATCATACTGGATAAAGTGACAGACAGCACTCACATTATGGTCTGTGTTTAACATCAAATACATGGAGCTGAATAGATTCTTTAAACCAGAGGTCTCCAAACTGTGGCCTGTGGGCCGAATGCAGTCCTTTGCTTGCCTTTGGGGAACTATTCATCACCCTGATATGAGGCACTATTCTTCCCACTGGCACAAATGATGGGGCACTATTCCTCCCACTGATACCAATGATGAGGGGCCATTCCTTCCACTCTTCCACTGACACTGACGATGGGGAACTATTCCTCCCATTAATACCAATGATGGGGAACTATTCCTCCCACTAATATCAATGATGGGGTACAGTTCCTCCCATTAATACCAATGATGGGGAACTATTCCTCCCATTAATACCAATGATGGGAAACTATTCCTCCCACTAATACCAATGATGGGGTACAATTCCTTCCATTAATACCAATGATGGGGTACAATTCCTTCCATTAATACCAATGATTGGCAACTATTCCTCCCATTAATACCAATGATGGGGAACTATTCCTCCCACTAATACCAATGATGGGGAACTATTCCTCCCATTAATACCAATGATGGGAAACTATTCCTCCCACTAATACCAATGATGGGGTACAATTCCTTCCATTAATACCAATGATGGGGTACAATTCCTTCCATTAATACCAATGATGGGGTACAATTCCTCCCACTGATACCAATGATGGAGCACTATTCCTCCCACGGATACCAATAATGGGGAACTATTCCTCCCGTTAATACCAATGATGGGGAACTATTCCTCCCACTAATACTAATGAAGGGGTACAATTCCTCCCATTAATACCAATGATTGGAACTATTCCTCCAAATAATACCAATGATGGGGAACTATTCCTCCAAATATTACCAATGATGGGGAACTATTCCTCCCACTAATACCAATGAAGGGGTACTATTCCTCCTCCTACTGACTACAGGCGCTATGTAATTATTTTACTCCCACTTACCACTAAGCCTGAGGCACTGTTTACTCCCTCTGATGCTGAGCATTTCCTACTCCCACTGGTCACAGTCTGCCCCCCTAAAGGACAGCAAACCGGCCCTTCCTTTAGAAAGTTTGGAGACCCTGCTTTAAATCTTTTTTTGCCTTAACATTTTTTCATTTTATCAATATTTTGTACATGAAAACACATTTAAAACCCCCTGAAAGCAAATAAACATTTCTATAGAAAAGAAAGTATCTAGGAGCAAAGCTCACAATCATCATGTGATCAACAAAAAGACAATATATTCAATAAAAAAAAGCATTTATGTGAATAACATGCTAAACAAAGGATGCTTAAGAGAGTAAGAGAAGCTCCATCTATCATTCTGACACTATCAAAGGAATATGTTAATTGGGCTCCTTACTCTCACTGGTTTCTCTAGAGCTTCTGTATGCAAAGAGCAGGGGGCCCTGATCTGAGATTAGGTGAGTGGGGCCCCTTATTTAATTAGAAAAATTACGGAACTGGAGGGAGAATGGCAGCCCTGAATTCTGCTGGATAGTTTCAAATTGGTGGCATTGCCCCACAGGATCTGGAACAATATGCATGTAAGTGACAACTAAGGTGTATCTGTTTACTGTATATGGTAAAATAGGTAAGGACATTTGGCAATATAGACTACAGTGGTACCTTGACCTACGAGTTTAATTCGTTCCGTGGCCGAGCTCATAGCTCAATTTGCTCACACATCAATTCAATTTTCCCCATTGAAAATAATTAAAATGCTCTAAATCCGTTCCAACCCTCAAAATGCATTTCTAAATAACAAATATTGTATAGAAACATAATAGAAAGAGTATGTAGAGATATAATAAGGTTTTTATAAGGTTTTATACAGTGTACTTACCTTGTTTTCTTCTTTTCTTATCCTAATTTCTTATGTTAATTTTCGTCACTGTCTTCGCTTTCACTGGTTCTTCCACTGGTTCTTTCATTAGTTCTTGGCTTTTTCACCACACTTTCCTCACTTTCAACTAAAGGCCTTTTCTTAATAAACCTGTCCAAGGAGGTCTGTTTTATTCTCCCTTTCAGAATGTTTTGGAAACGAGTTAGGCAAGTGTCATTAAATAGCGCTGTTGCATGACTAGTTGCAACTTTTTCAGGATGTTTCTTTTCTACATAATCTGCAAACGTCTCCCACATTGCCAAAATGTCCTTGAGCTCTTTTGTATTGATGACCTCCACCTCTGTCTCCTCTACCTTGGAACTAACTTCACTTAACACCTCCGTATGCCGCTGCTCTTGTAGCTCCTTTAACTCCTCAGTCATCAGTTCTTCGGAGTGCTCCTCAACAAGCTCATCGATGTCTCTTTCATCCACCTCCAGACCTATAGTCTTTCCAATGGACAAAATCTCTTCACTGGCTCTTCGGGTTCAGGTTTGAAACCTTCAAAGTCCCTTTCAGCCACAACTTCCGGCCACAGCTTCTTCCATGCAGAGGTCAAGGTCCTTTTTGTAACCTCCTGCCAGACAATATCGATGATTTTGAGGCCTACCACGATATTAAAATGGTCCTTCCAAAACTCATGAAGGGTGAGGTTTGTACTCTACGTCACCTCAAAGCAACGGTGAAACAAGTGCTTGGTATAGAGCTTCCTAAAATTGGATATTACCTGCTGGATAGAGGTGGTGTTCAGAGGAAGGTAGAGAACCTTCACAAAATTATACTCGTCGAGTATTTCATCCTCAGTGTGCGGTGGATGAGCAGGAGCATTGTCGAGGACGAGAAGGGCTTGCAGGGACAGGTTGTTTTCTTGAAAATATTTCTTCACTGAAGGACCAAACACAAAGTTTACCCACTCAACAAAGAACTGCCTGGTGACACACGCTTTAGGGTTTGCCCGCCACATAACCTGCAGTTTCTGCTTTATGATCTTGTGTGCTTTAAAGGCTCTGGGGTTTTCGGAATGATATACAAGCAGTGGCTTTATCTTGCAGTCACCACTTGCATTGGCACACAGGGCGAGGGTCAACCTATCCTTCATAGGTTTGTGGCCTGGCATCTTCTTCTCCTCTTCCGTTATGTATGTCCTCCTCAGCATCTTCTTCCAAAATAGCCCTGTCTCATCACAGTTGAAGATTTGCTTGGGTATGTATTCTTCGGGCCTCGATGAGTTCAGCGAAAGTTTTGATGAAATCCTCTGCTGCCTTGACATCAGCACTTCCTGCCTCACCATGCCTAACAACGGAGTGAATTCCGGTCCTTTTCTAGAAATTGTCAAACCAGCCCCGACTGGCTTTAAAGGAATCCTCAGTTGTTGAAGTGCCTGGGGTTTGCTGCACCAAATCCCCATAAATGGCTCGTGCCTTCTCGCAGATTATAGCCTCTGTTACGGTATCTCCTGCAAGCTGCTTCTCCGTCAGCCACACCAACAGCAGACTCCATCTTTTCATGGACAGACGTCAAGAGCTTAGAAATTATTTTTACACCTTTGGCTGGCGTTATAAATTTAAGCAACTCCTTCTTCAAAATCGTGCAGATCGTAGATGTTGAACATTCATACTGCCTGGTCAAGTCCTTTACTCACATACCTTGGTCATGTTTCCCAATAATTCCACGCTTTAACTCAATAGACATCATCCTCCTCTTGTCAGCATTGTCTTTAGCACTTACTTCCTTGGGAGACATGGCGCCAAAAAGTTTGGTATAAGTTGGTAAAAACTGGTATAAAATGGAACTCTGCACCTGTTCCAGAAAAGCAGAAAACACTCACCCTGTTTGAGGTAAACACGAGAAGAGACCATAAACACGTGAAGAGACCATGAGAAGACCGAGAGCGCGTGTTGGAGGCGTGTCTTGGAGGCTGGGATGCTGTGGCATCACTGCTCACTACGTCATCTAGCAGCTTGTCTCCAGCTCGTACCTCAATTTTTTGCTCGCGTTACAAAGCCAAAAATCATCCGAATGACTACTCATACCTTGGAAAACTCGTACCTAAATGCACTCGTAGGTCAAGGTACTACTGTAGTTATATTTTAATTTTGAAGCTCTTACCCATGTAGGTCACACAACCTCACTCAGTCCCAGAAATCTGGAAACCTTGACAAGCATGGGTCTGACCGTGTAGAATGAGGAAGTTTCTTTGTTCTTTATACAAGTGCTGTTACTCCAAGTCCTACGGGAGTAAATAATGGCACAACTAAGAGCCCATATTGAGTGATCACTTAATAGGTTCTCAGTGCTGAGACCCAGGTATGCATTATTTAGTTACACTAAGTACTGTACAATCGAGGTTTACAATCTATACAATCATCTAACTATACTATCACAGGATAAATTAGATTGACCTGAATGTAGGCTGAGCTGAAAAAGCCATCATGGCCAAAATTATGGGGTTTTACACTGTATGAGTAATGATTCCATCTGCTTAAAGCTGATCCTGAAAATGAGGCCACTACTGACCATGGAATTCATCAGCCCTTTGTAGTCTGCCTATCAGCTGCAGGGGTGTCACTCTTCCTGTTAGAATTTAAAAACTCAGCAGGATAAGTGAGACTGGGGGTAGATATGAATTGGGAACATCAAGAGGAGATCCTGCTAATAGAAATCCGGTGCCCCTGGAACGCATTGGATATTAAGTTGACTACATGTTTGGAATAAAATCTTTCTTTTTATCTTTCAAACATTTTGGTGTGGTGCTCCAATCTTTTGATCCAACCATTCTACCATTTTGAATGGGTTGCCATTGTACTGCAACCTACTGTATATGGCAATGGACATGCATCGTTTTTCAAAAATGCAGTGCACATCTCTGCGTTGCAGTGTGCTAAAGTGCATTTGTGTTGTGGTATGTGTTGTGGGCACAACCCACACGGCTCCATGTATTCATATGTATTGCAGGTCAGGATCTGAATCCCATGTAAGGAAGGTCACATGATTAAAGAGAGTGAGCCACTGCAGAAAATACTTCAATACTGTGACAGAAGGAGAGTGATTTATGTATAAACATATAACAGATGTTGGCCTTATATTTGCATCCTGCTTTTATATATTCACCCTGGCCCTATGCCAACATGAATTAAAATGCACGCTACATGAACATACATTAACAGGCAAATGTTGCATTAAAAAGGTGCACAATCTGATGTGTTTTGGTCTGAGCCCTGATCTGAGATCAGATAAGTGGGGCCCTCATTTAATTAGATATATTCCGGAGCTGGAGGTAGAATGACAGCCCTAAATTCTGCAGGACAATTTCAATACGATCTGGAACAACTATGCATGTAAGTGACATGTAGTCCTGGTTCACAGCTATGCGTTTTTTTAGTGCATTTTGTAGAAACGCACTACAGTCTATTTAACATGGTTTCCTATGGGACACGTTCACATCTATACATTTTTCAGCTGCTGCGTTTTTGGAAAGGATCAGAAACCTTTTTACCCTAGGTTCACACTTATGTGGATTTTAGTGCGCTTTCCAGTTTGCAGAAACGCACTACAGTACCATCCAAAGCCACCTCCAAGTTGCACCCACCCAAAGTCGTATCAAAGTCATAGCCATTCAAAGTTACATCCAAGTTGCATCCATCCCAAGCAGCATCCAAGTTGCACCCAGTGGCATGCAAGTCGCATCCAAGTCACCCCCATCCAAAATTGCATCCAAGTCGCACCCATCCAAAGTTGCATCCAAGTGGCATCAAAGTCACATCAAAGTGGCATTAAAGTTAATACTTTCCTATTGGCAAAAAAATGCAAAAACAAGTGTTCAAAAATGCAAAATGCACTGCAAAACACGATGGTAAAGCGCATCAATTTCAACACGCAGAGATGTGAACCTAGCCGCAAGTTGCTAAAAAAAAGATAAGTGTCAATAGGGGCCCTTGCACACCTATGTGTTTTAACTTTGTCAATCCATGTTCACAGGTTTGTGGTGAATGGTACTAGCCCACTACTGTGCAAATGATTAAACTATGATGTCTGTTTTCTAATGCATGAATGCATGTTTTAGGGCCTATTGATGACAATGACAAAGCTTGCAAATGTATGAATATTGATAGTGCATGGTCCAGACCAGGCAGAGTGGGACCTGGTCTGCACCAGGAGGGATGAGCTGTCCTTAGGGGACCCCTGTATGTTATCTCTAACCTGATACCTGCACTATGTACGTTACCCTAACCTGACCCCTGCACTATGTACGTTACCCTATCCTGACCCCTGCACTATGTACGTTACCCTAACCTGACCCCTGCACTATGTACTTTACCCTAGCCTGATCCCTGCACTATGTACGTTACCCTAACCTGACCCCTGCACTATGTACGTTACCCTAACCTGACCCCTGCACAATGTACATTACCCTATCCTTGACCCCTGCACTATGTACGTTACCCTAACCAGACCCCTGCACTATGTACCTTACCCTAACCTGACCCCTGCACTATGTACGTTACCCTATCCTGACCCCTGCACTATGTACGTTACCCTAACCTGACCCCTGCACTATGTACGTTACCCTAACCTGATCCCTGCACTATGCACGTTACCCTAACCCAGTGTTTCTCAACTCCAGTCCTCATGGACCCCCAACAGGTCATGTTTTCAGGATTTCCATTATTTTGCACAGGTGATTTGATCAGTTTCACTGCCTTAGTAATTACCACAGCTGTGTCATCTGAGGGAAATCCTGAAAACATGACCTGTTGGGGGTCCATGAGGACTGGAGTTGAGAAACACTGCCCTAACCTGATCCCTGCACTATGCACGTTACCCTAACCTGACCCCTGCACTATGTACTTTACACTAGCGTGATCCCTGCACTATGTACCTTACCCTAAGCTGACCCCTGCACTATGTACGTTACCCTAACCTGACCCCTGCACTATGTACGTTACCCTAACCTGACCCCTGCACTATGTACGTTACCCTAACCAGACCCCTGCACTATGTACGTTACCCTAACCAGACCCCTGCACTGTATCTATTACATACTTCTGACTCCTGCACTCCTGCTCATGTTTTAGGCCCCTCACAATTTTGAATCATCACTATATCCTATTAGCCCTGCCCACTACTCATCCCTCATCCTTAGGAATTCAGATTTTCAAATATTATGGTAATAATTACAGGTATGGTTTAATTACACTGCCACCAATGAAGCTGGGGAAGGAGGTGTTATAATTACACTTCCACCAATAAAGCTGGGGAAAGAAGGTGTTAATTACACTTCCACCAATGAAGCTGGGGAAAAAAAGGTGTTATAATTACACTTCCACCAATGAAGCTGGGGAAAGACGGTGTTATAATTACACTTCCACCAATAAAGCTGGGGAAGGGAGGTGTTATAATTACACTTCCACCAATAAAGCTGGGGAAGGGAGGTGTTATAATTACACTTCCACCAATAAAGCTGGGGAAGGGAGGTGTTATAATTACACTTCCACCAATAAAGCTGGGGAAGGGAGGTGTTATAATTACACTTCCACCAATAAAGCTGGGGAAGGGAGGTGTTATAATTACACTTCCACCAATAAAGCTGGGGAAGGGAGGTGTTATAATTACACTTCCACCAATAAAGCTGGGGAAAGTAGGTGTTATAATTACACTTCCACCAATAAAGCTGGGGAAGGGAGGTGTTATAATTACACTTCCACCAATAAAGCTGGGGAAGGGAGGTGTTATAATTACACTTCCACCAATGAAGCTGGGGAAAGAAGGTGTTATAATTACACTTCCACCAATAAAGCTGGGGAAGGGAGGTGTTATAATTACACTTCCACCAATAAAGCTGGGGAAAGGAGGTGTTATAATTACACTTCCACCAATAAAGCTGGGGAAGGGAGGTGTTATAATTACACTTCCACCAATAAAGCTGGGGAAAGGAGGTGTTATAATTACACTTCCACCAATAAAGCTGGGGAAGGGAGGTGTTATAATTACACTTCCACCAATAAAGCTGGGGAAGGGAGGTGTTATAATTACACTTCCACCAATAAAGCTGGGGAAAGGAGGTGTTAATTACACTTCCACCAATGAACTTGTGGGTTTAACCTATAATTTTTTTTGTATAATTCTCCTTTAAGGGGGGCATGGCAAGGGGTGTGTCTTACACTTACATTCTTTCGCTAATAGATGTCCCTCGGACCCATGTCAGAAAGTTGGGAGAAGTATCAAATATTTTCTCTAAGAATAATGTGAAAAAATCTTATGGTTCGTATGAAAACCAGCTGTGTATGGATCATCAATGATTACATCAGGAGCTCATGCTTTCTTAGCTCATAATTGGGTGGGCTCATGTTTTGTCAGTTAAATAGAGATCAACCAGCACCTCCATTATTGTTCGTGGGACAGAAACAGAGAGATTATCTGCCATATATAGAATACTGGAGTGCTCATCTGTTGTAGGAGGTGGATGTGGCACAGAGGAACTATGTTGTACGTGCCACCTGCCCCACTACAATAGCAATAAAGTGTGTGAGTTACCACCCACATATGTCCATATCATAAGACCTTATATACACATGAGCTCCTCTAGACGTTTATATCTTCTGGCAGCAGAAAAACACTAAGCGTGGCAAAAACACAGGTAAAGGCGGTACTGTGTTTAGAGTTTGGATGTTTATTCATTTGATTGGCCACAGTATTTTCAAATGACATGAATAAATACCCAAGCTCTAAACGCAGCTATCGTCAAGACGTGTTTACACCGTCTTTGCCATGTCTAACTTTTTATGGCCAAAATGTTCCTCTCCTAAACGTGATTCTTCTGTGTTCAGGAGAGGAATGTTTAACTTCACCCTCTCTGTCAACACTATTTTTAATCCTTATGCTGTTAGCATTGGTAAATAGATAGGAAAGTGTATCATATTTACTCGCAAACGTTTTATTTACATTTCTTCAGTTACTTCCTGGTTTCCAGGCCTAGGAAAATGATGTCATACATCCCAGGAGTCTTCAGGAGAGGAGCAGGGGTCTTCTTAGCTAAGCACACCCTCATGCCTTCATGCCTAAGTTAAGGACAGATAGATTCCAGAAAGCAAATGCTGCATAAATTATCTGCCATTATTTAAGATGGCCACAATCAAAAATGCTATGGGGGTGTTTTTCATTGTGAATTCTCAGCAAAATAAAGCATGGAGACATGGATGGGTAAGTTTGTTTTGAATATTAAAAATTAATTCAGCAGCATTTCTGGTTTGTGGCGCTCAAATGCAATGAAGCTCCATCTTTCGGCCAGAGCAACGGTCTTGCTGGCACAAATGTGTGCATACCTTTAGCTTGATCACCCTCCATATAGTTGGCTATCAGTCTTTCACTCTGGGTTCCTTACCTCCCATGGTTTCCAACCACCACCAAGGGCACTACTTCCTGTGTTTATATACCCCTCTAGCAGGACATGACCTAGCCTCCAGCTGAAACACCATTGCCTGTGGTTAACCTCAACACTCCCACTCACAATGAAATGCAGTGAACAGTTGGTATCTGCCAACACATCTGTTCATACAGCTGATCAATCAGATTGACACTTTTATGGCCAGTTTAAAGGTTAACCACTTCAAGTCCAACCATTTTCACCTCCTTTCTGTCCAGGACAATTTTCAGCTTTCAGTGCTATCACACTTTGAATGACAATTGCACGGTCATGCAACACTGTACCCATATTATTTTTTTAGCATTTTTTTGAGACAGATAAAACTTTATTTTGGTGGTATTTATTCACCACTGGGATTTTTATTTTTTTGCTATATAAATGAAAAATTCCAAACATTTAGAAAAAAAGTGTTTTTCTTATACGATTTTGCAAATAAATAATCTTTGTTCATAAATCTTGGCCAAAATGTATTCAGCTATCTTTTAGTTTATAACCAAAAATTATAATTTTTCAAAAATATTTTTTTAACATACTGTCACCCTTTTTTTTACACTGATTGCTTTTACAACCATAAAGGCAGTAAAAGCAATCATTTCTCCTCTCTGGCTTCATTCTTGCAGCCACTGAGAAATACTGTGTGAGCTGTGTTTGATCACAGCTTGTCACATGGTACAAGGCTGTTGTGAATAGCCTTGTACCATGTGACTTCTGTGATCATTCACAGATTTTACAAGTAGTAAGCAATGATGTCAGAAGTGACATCTTGCTTACTACTATTCATGTGATCACTGATTGGCCAATCAGTGATCACATGATTGGGACCTCACACAGTGATCGGTGTTCCGCTGTGTCCAAGGGAGCTCGCACAGGCAGGGAAGTGGGAGGACTTTTATAAACCCACCCACTCCTGCAATGCTCCCGTCCGGCCGTTTATGTACATGGGCCGGATGGGAAGTGGTTAATTCCACCTTTTATACCATATTTCACGACTAAAGCCCCATGTACATGATCAGAAAATCGAACGGAAAATGCAGCTTTCAAAGCAATCATACAATAATCTGATCTTTAGTACACAGCAATTGTCCGAAATAACTCAAAGAGACAAGCACGAAAAATGTTGTTGTACAATACCAGATCGTACGATCTTCATTTAACTAGTTTTTGTCCAAAAATACAATACAAATACATCACTTCTGAATTTTTATTCTGTCGTACAAGAATTTTCGGAACTTTAGTGGCCTCTTCACTTTCGATATAAGACTAGTATGCAAAAAAAAATAGAAGATCACTCGTCCGATATTCTCAATGTCTATATAGGGCTTTAGCAATATTTCCCTGAAACACGATGTGATTCCCCGATCTTCCGAAACCACCCCCACCCTTGATCTGAATTGCGGAATTCACTCTGCAGCATTCTGTATTTTTTCAAATTTGGTGCGACTGGGGGGGGCGTGTCCAATATGGCGACCGGAGCGGCCGCATAATCCGGAGCTCCGTCGCCGACCCACATAATCCACTGCCATCCGTGCTGGTGCGGACCACGGCGGAGCGTCTGGAACTCTGAGTGCTTCCCCTGTACCTGGGAGAGAGGCCCCGGAGGATATCTCCGCCATCTGTGGCGGCGGACGCGCGCGGCCTGGCGCGGCCGCATGGTCTGGGACTCCGGAGGTTCGTGTCTGCATCCGCTACCATCCGGGCGGCGGCGGATCTCCCTGGGACATCGGTGACACCCTCTGTATCCCCTAGGCCTGAGGAAGAGGCGGCGCAGCATATTGCCGTTCCCTGTGGCTGCGGCCTACTACATCCGGTCCGGACCTCCTCCCCCTCACATCCGAGCCACGGTGAGTGCAGGAAGCTGGTGGATACTGACCATCCTGTCCCCCTTTGGTGACTCGGGAGACTGGACTCCCGCCCACCGCTCCAGGGATCCCCTTCCTCTGTAATTGCGGCCTTTGCTGGGCCCAGAAGCCCACTGAGGCCTATATACTGCCCTGGAGGGGTGCATGGACTGACTGGATTTGCCCTGGAGGACTCTTAGGCCATCATGGGGGATCCTCTGATCTATGCTTGCCCCCCCGTTCCTCCCAGATCCTGGAGCTATTAATGGGGTTCACCACAACCTATGTCCACTCTACATCCTTACAGCCTGCTAACTATATTTACAATATAAAGTTTTTTCGGATAAGCTTGACAGCGTTTATGTAAATACAACCCTAGACCTGATTCGGGCGTTATAGGTCCCCTGGGGTCAACATCTCCTTTGGTTATCCAATTTCCAGTCGATCACCACTAGGAGACTCCCTGTATGCCGTCCACCAAGAAAAAGAAGGGACAAGCTCAAAAGTCCCTCACGACATATTTACTTAAGACACATGAGATTTGCAATATGTCTCCAGGTGACGCAGAACGAGCGTCCCCATCCGAACCCATGCAGGATATCACAGCTCCTTCATTAACTCTGGTCAGTGAAGATGCACAGCAACTTACAAAGGGTGACCTGGAATCTTGCTTGGAAACCATGTACACCAAACTGGCCGCCAAATTCCAATCAGAATTACACAAAAGCACTAATGTTCTCTCTCAGGAAATAGCCACATTGGGCACTAGAACCGATCGCTTGGAAACTAAACATGATGAACTTAGCCTGGCCTATGGGGACCTTTCCAGAGAACATGATCATCTACAAACGGCCTTTTTACAATTGCAGGCACAGGTTGAGGACCTTGATAATCGCAACCGCAGAAATAATCTGCGAGTCAGGGGAATTCCGGAATCTGTATCTGATCTCTCACAAACCGTTACCAAGCTATTCAAATCTCTCCTTCCGGATCGCAGCCCCAGGTCCTTTGCCTATGATCGTATCCATAGAGCCCTGCGCCCTAAGCCCCCTAGTGATAAACCGCCTAGGGACATTGTGCTGTGTCTAAAGGATTTCCTGACCAAAGAAGACATACTCAGAGCTGCTCGCAATACCCCAACGATCTCCTTTGAAGGCTTGGTTTTACAAATTTTTCCAGATGTTTCTCCGGCTACGTTGGAGAAGCGCAGGAAAATGAAGGAGGTTACAATGACTCTCTTTTCAGCTCGTACCCGTTATAAATGGGGTTTCCATTTTAAGTTGATAGTTCCACATAATGGGAGCACATATATT
This sequence comes from Staurois parvus, assembly GCF_062004578.1. Classification (NCBI taxonomy): domain Eukaryota; kingdom Metazoa; phylum Chordata; class Amphibia; order Anura; family Ranidae; genus Staurois; species Staurois parvus. The sequence goes on along the minus strand of NW_028318183.1, from coordinate 4,688,068 downwards.
GCTACATCCCGTCCTGGAGGCAGGGAGATCCTGACCAAGCTGGGCCTGGCGAGTGCCCCATCGCTTCAGCGTCCTCCCTCTACACCTCGTGTCTCTCCTATCTGGCACACTCCATCTCCTTGGAGGGATAGGAGGAGGGCCCGACAAGAACTAGGCTGATGGGACCATGCCTTCCTGCCTATTATTACTTGTATCGATGTTCCTGGTCCGCTGTTTCCCTTGATTGGGATAGGAGGCAACCCACAGGGTTTTTTGTTGTTCAGTGTCCCCTACACCTTGGGGATGTGTGTTTTTGTGGACGCTATTGTGATGTTCCTGTGTTTCTATGGACTATGCATGCTCTCTCGTTGATAACTGGATGTGTTTAAGTCTAACAAGGGTCCTCGGGCCCTCTAAATGTCGCCCACTGATTCATGGTCTCACAACTCTTGAACACGTTACCCCACCCTGCCTCCTGACATGACCGGAGAAGTCACCGCCCGATTGTGGGGTGTCGGCTCCGTTTTTCATGTGTTATGGAGACAGGGTTTGGGCCCGACTGGCCCTTTGATGTTGACATTTTTTGTTTTTTTCAGGTACGGCTAATTGCCTGCCTGATCCATGTCTCTCAGTTACTCTTTTCATTGTAGAAGCTATCATTGTTTCACTTCTACTGTTTTTTTGTCTTTTTCTTCCTCAAAACTTTAGTGCATGATGTTGGCCTGGTGCCGGTGTGTGGACGTCACGACCCCCATTTTGGGGTCTGGATGTCTCCTAGACTGGTAATGCTGCCCGTAAGTCTATTTGTTACGGACTTGAAGGTCCTTACATCTAGCCAAATAATTCGAGTAGATGTCTTGTCAATATGTATTTTTTTGCTGATAGTAATAATTTTTGCATATTATGGTGATTCAATGTATCTCGCATAATGTCCAGGGTTTCAATTCGCCAAACAAGCGCAAAACAACCTTTCTCCAATATAGGCGATTAGGGGCTAAAATTATTTTATTACAAGAAACACATTTTGCAGCCGCAAAACACCCGACATATTTCCATAAATCCTATAGATAAGGGTATTATACTTTACACTCCTCCAAGAGTAGAGGGGTGGCCATTTTTCTGCATAATTCAATCCCCTTTGAGGTTCAACATGTGTACCGTGATCCAGACAGTAGGTTTATTATCCTTAAGGGTACCCTTTCAGGCCGAGAACTTACAATAGCAAATGTTTATGCACCGAATTCGGCACAAGCTACCTTTTTCTCAAAATTTTTTGATGTTCTTGATAGATTTTTGTCACCCGATCTGTTGGTGGGTGGTGATTTCAACCTGGTAGCAAATCCTCTTTTGGACCGTAGCTCACCCTTGCACTCTTCCCACGCCTTCCCAAAATCACTTACTAAAAAACTAGATGCCCTCCAGTTGGTTGATGCCTGGAGGGCGCATAATGTAGGAGCTAGGAATATTCATTTTATTCTCACCCACATGACTCTTATGCTAGATTAGACTATATTTATTGCACCCCTATTTTATTAGCAAACTCTCGGATAGCTAACATCCACTTGGTCGGATCACAATATTATAGCCTTGTCTATCACATGTATGGGACTTGCACCCACTCCCTTCTCTTGGAGACTCAATGACTCTATGCTTACGGATGTTGACTCCCGCCATGAAGTGGTTACATCTATTCTGGAATATTTTCAATCTAACTCGACTCCTGATATTTCTCCAGCCACATTATGGGTAGCCCATAAGGCGGTCCTACGAGGCCGCCTTATCTCTATGGCTTCATCCAGAAATAGAAAACGATGGCAGCAAATTCTGCTTCTTACCCGAGAGTTGGAAGCACATTACAGAAGTCATATTGCTAACCCATATCTTCTTAATAAACAGTTATTATCTCAAAAGCGCTTAGAATTGAATACTCTGCTATCCCAAAAAACTGAAAAAGCTCTCCGCTGGTCAAAGGCCTCGTTTTTGTTACATAGCAACTCGGCTTCCACTATGTTTGCAAGGAAATTGAATCACTCCATGCGCCCCCCGCATATTTATAAATTGCGTACTAACTCGGGTGCTATCTCATCTCTACCTCAGGAGGTTTTGGGCATATTTGAAAACTTTTATTCTAACCTATTAGCCCCTCCACGGTCGGACTCTGTTTCACCGGCAGCCTCGTGGCTGGATTCTATACCCCTCCCTGCTCTTACACCTTCTCAAGTTGCTTCTCTTAATGCCCCCTGCACTCTGGAGGAGATAACTCGTGCAATTAGCGCCCTAAAAAGCTCTACTGCACCAGGTCCAGACGGATTCACTGCTAGTTATTACAAACATTTTGCCTCTACATTGGCTCCCTATCTGTTAACTTTATTTAATGATATTTTGCAGGGGGGTAAGTTCCCGGAGGAGATGCTGTTGGCTAACATGTCTTTAATACCCAAACCACAGAAAGACCACAGCTTACCACAAAACTATAGACCAATCTCAGTTATGAATAATGATCTGAAAATATTTAGCCGAATTTTGGCGGACAGGTTGGCCCCTATTATCTCCTCTTTAGTCTCTCCGGACCAATCTGGATTTATTCCTGACAGATTTATCACTGATAATATTCGCCTCACGCTCAATGTTATTCAAGATGCCAATTTACATTCTAAAGAGGTCCTGCTGATGAGTCTGGATATAAACAAGGCCTTTGACAGTGTTCTTTGGCCCTATTTGTTTTCCTTACTACGGAAAATGGGCTTTAATGACGAATTTTTAGCCGGTATACACGCCCTATATGACTCTCCGAAGACAAGAATTCGGCTCCCTGGCTGCAATTCGGACTTTTTCACATTGGGTAGAGGTACCCGTCAGGGCTGTCCCCTTTCACCCCTTTTATTCACACTGGTGTTGGAACCCTTGGCAGTAGCGATCAGATCACACCCGGATATTTCAGGCTACCCATTGTTAGTCTCACAATTTAAAATAAGCATGTATGCTGATGATGTTATGCTTTTTCTTACTAACCCGTTGACTTCATTGCCTAATTTATGTGCCATACTGAATGATTTTGCTATAACGTCAGGTCTTACTGTTAATTTTACCAAATCGGTGGTTATGCCGGTTAATATTCCTGATTCCCTAAGTGCATCTCTCCGCAGTTCTTTTCCATTCCGCTGGTCTACAGACCGGATATCCTATTTAGGTTTTAATCTCACTCCCAGTTATTCAGATATGTTTGCTGCTAATTATCCACCATGTATATCACGTCTATCTACTCTACTGAGGATTTGGCATGATTATCCTATTTCCTTCTTGGGTAGAGTCACGGCTGTTAAAATGAATATTTTGCCTAAACTTCTTCATCTTTTTAGAGCACTTCCAGTTCCTGTCTCAAAAACGTTTCTGAACCAATTTCAGCGGACCATTAACAATTTTATCTGGGGTAATAAGCGTCCACGTTTTGCCTCAGCTATTTTGTACCGCTCACAACGGACTGGAGGCCTCGGTCTTCCCAATTTTTGGCTATATTACCTTTCGGCTCGTTTTGCGCAGCTATCACAGTGGGCAACTATTAATTCTCAGATCCCATGGGTCAAGTTTGAATCTCAGTCTATACGCCCATTCTATTTACCGAGCATTCTGTGGTCCGGGGTCTCCCCACGATCACTTACCTTTTATAACTCCATAGTGACCCATTCAATGACACTTTGGTCCACACACAAATTTAAATTAAATTTGGTCTCTCCTATTCCCCCCGGTACTTTTTCTTCTCCTCAACTGTTTCGTTGGTGGTATGATCAATCTCTTATCAGATTATCTGATTTTCAAAGAGGAGGATCCTACATTACCTTTGATATGCTGCGCGCGCTTTTTGATATTCCCCTTCGTGAGTACCATCGTTACCGACAGATTAGACACTTTTTTGAATCACATTTTGGCCTTACACCGTCTTCTCCGGTTTCCTTTTTTGAACGTACCAGCCGTGGCTCTCCCAGGGGTAGGGGTCTTATTTCTAATTTTTATCACCAATCTTTACTTTGTCTTTTTCATACACCTCCTTTATACCGACAAAGGTGGGAGGAGGATAGTGGTACCACTTTTTCGGATGAGGATTGGGATTCCATGGTGGATAATATCTGTAAAATCTCGATCTCTTTCTGTTCGTGAAACGGCCCTTAAGGTTTTAACTAGATGGTATTATACCCCATCAAGACTACATAGATTGTACCCACAAATGTCCCCTCTATGTTTTCGGGGCTGTGGTCTTACAGGCACTTTGGTTCATATTTTTTGGGATTGCCCGTCCATATCTTTGATTTGGCGCAGGATATCCTCACTGGTGGGTACCCCAGTATGCTTATCTATACAGACTTGTCTATTGGGGGCTCATATCCCAGGGGTCCCTGATGCCATTATGAGATTGATACATACTATTTGTATTGCCACTTTATGGTCTATTGCCTTACACTGGAGATCCAATGCTGTACCTTTGGCCTCCATCCTACACAGAATTGATGCTGTAATGCTCATGGAACGCATTCATTATACTCTGCTGGATAAGATGCACTTATTTGATAAAAAATGGGAGTCATGGAGGGATTATAGACATTTATTGCATGATTCATAACGTTTCCAGTAAACAATAACTGACAAATACTGTTGACAGATGTATCATTCAACTTATCTTATCATTAACGTATTTCATGTACTTGCAATCTACTTTTCTTCTGTTTCTTCTCTTCCTTACTATAATATACTTTTCTGAATTGTACTTTTCAAAAGTGCCTTGTTTTTGCTGTAAATATTTGAAAATGTGCTGTTATTTTATTGTCTACTTATATTCAATAAAATCGTTTGTAAACAAAAAATTTGGTGTGACTGTGCATGGCTAAACCCAATCACAGATCCATTCACAAGATCTGGGAATAAAAAAATCAAGTCTCACCTGCCACTGCCGCATTGCTTGCTTTCTCTAGCCCCATAATCTACAGTAGTACCTTCATACAGATCAGGGGATGGGGGAATAGTCTGCAGGAAACTGTGAATTGCACCTGTGATGCATTGATTACAGCTGCAATGCTTTGCAAACTCCAATGCAAACAATTTAAGGATTCTAAAGTCAATAGCTTTTTTACTTTAATACATTCTATGAATTATAGTAAAAAATAAAAACTTTCACTAGCTGTTTCTCCTCCTCCCCCCCAAACACTTACCTGAGTCATTGATCCAGAGCTGTGCACATCTGAAGGTCTTCTCTCCTCTCTTCCTGCTCTCATAGGCTTGCTTATGAGGAGGGAACAGGGGCAGGGCTGAGCCGCGCTGTGTGCATCTATGGACACACACACAGCCTGGCTTCAGAGCATGCTAGCACGTGCGCCCCTGCATGTTTTAGGGCACATGCAAAAGAGGAGGACCAGAGAGTGCTGGCATGGGACCCCAGAAGAGGGGTCATTGCACATAGCAGGTAAGCATAAACCTCTTTTTGTTTTAATATAAAATATATTTGACTTTACAACCACTTTAATAAATGCACATTCTTTCTATTTACAATATTGGCACACTTTACAACAAGTAGAATATGCCTTTAAGATATCCTTTTCATGTAAAGAACAATGTAATTATGAGGTTGACCTACTGATAATTTTCTCTTTGTTTATATGTACTTGTATGTCTTAGGCTTGTTTTACATCTGTGCGGGTGGTGCCGCTGCGGGACCCACACAATTACTTGCAGCCGCACCACCCAGACAGGGGAATATGGGACACACAGGCAGGTGCCATTAATTCTAATGGCATGCCTCCCACACTAGAAATTGCAACCGGACTGGGAACCTCGGTTTCCGTGTGGGCTACAATTTCCAAAGTAGTGCAGGGACTTCTTCCGTGCGTGTCCCAGGGCACAGAAGTCCATTTAAATGAATGGGCTCTTGTGCCCATGCAAATTGCGGCCCGCACGGCCACACATATGTGAACATAATGTCTAGAATTATTTTATGTTGCTTTAACATCTGTATTTGTACTAAAGTTTGTTGAAAAACCAGAAGATTCAAGAGTAAAATAAAAAATACATGTGAGTCTCAGGAAAATTCTTTTATTATTGTATTATAAAAAGAGATTTTTGAATTTGCCATGCCAGTATGTATGACTTGTAACTTTGTTAATGTAAAAAAAAAATGAATAAAATGTAAAAGAATTATGTAAAAAATGTATCTAAAAGAGAACCTGTTCTTTTGCCTCTTCTAGAACAAAGAATGACCTTGATGATTTGTTTATTTCTAGCTAAGCAGTACATTTGGTCCATTGTTCATTGTGTGGAGAGAATAAGTTATGCATTATCTAATAGTCTATTTTTAGATAATTAAATTCTGCATGTAATACTGTTTGCATGAGTAAAAGTACAAACTTGAAACATTTCTCCTGTTTTGACATAATGTTCACTTTTGAGTTATAAATCTCCTTGAACAATTCTTGTCTGCAAATCATATTGATGTGGTTAGCACTTCTGCCTAGTAACACCTAGGGTGGTCAGTTCAAATCCCAACCACGGTACTACCTGCCTGGAGTTTGCATATTCTCCCTGTGCCTGCGTGGGTTTTCTCCAGGTACTCTGCTTTCATCCCACACTCCAAAGACATGCTGTTTGGTTAATTAGCTCCTGACTAAATTGGCCCTAGTATGTGTATGTATGAATGGGAATTAGGGACCTTAGATTTTAATCTCCTTGAGGATTAGAGACTGATGTGAATGTGTAATAAATATGTAAAGTGCTGCGTAAATTGATGGAGCTATATACTGTAAATACGCGTAATAAATAAATAATGTCTTGACACAGGGAACCCTGGAGAGCTTTGTACTATAGATATGGATATTGCTATAGCCCCTTTATGTGATCAATAGGTGTTAAAGTATATCTACATTTATGAACACAAATGTAATATATTGTAGCTTACCAATTTTTAGAAGCGGTGGCTGCATTTGTTTCCTTTTTTACCAGGTATATTTTATGCAAATACAGAAAAATACCTTTTGATCCTGATAAAAATCCAGCATCCTTGTAGCTTCCTGTGTAAAGAAATGAAATCTCAAACAATGCTTTCTGAGATAACTTCTGTGAACTAACCAACCCCCCTCCCTATATATAAGAGATGGTGAGAAAGTGAGGATTTGGCAGTCCAAATCAGGAAAGCAGCCTAGGGTTACAATGCTCTATATATACAGTTCAATAAGTGGCATTGTCATCCAGGGACGGGAAGTGCATTACAGCTGGATCACCATGCAAAAAAGCCTGAAATAAGAAGACAAACTAATGCAGCCACCACATCTGATGTCTGGCAAGCGGATTTCCCTGCCCTGTAGCCCTGCTGTGTACAGCCTCCCATAAAAATCAACGACAGAATGCATCTGTACTTGGGTATATGTACGTACTTGGATAAACATGAGCAAGGAAGAACACCTCTAGACGCAAACTGTCTGCATCCAGGGGCACACAACTATGTGCGTGTTTGCAAAAGTACAGGTGTATACCCGGGGAAAATACACCCAAATTTTACATCATGTGGCCCCAGACTCTGTGCATGAAGCATTAATTTGTCTTAACCTAGAGGCTAGGTAGACCTGCAATGGTCCCAGTTGTGGTATTAAGGGGTAATCAGGGCTCCCAGTAGTGTAGTGCTACCCCAAAGGGGCCACTGGATTTTGGGCCTTTTCCCCCACACAGGCAAAAGGCATTTTCCACATACTCCAAATGGTTCCAGAAAACAGTCTAGGGGTTTTTGTTTTTTTTTTTATTTTTGGGTAGAACTTGGATAGGGATTAGGGGTACATGGGATGTCCCAAACTGAAGAAATGGTACAAACTATTCACAAATGTTTGAGGACCTGCTTAAGTCTCTGCTATGGACAGCTTCAAACTGAACTGCACACCCACGAGAATGATGACACAGCATATGAAATTAACAAAAACTCCAACAAATCAATGTTGTAGACGCAGCACCTGGCTCTATTGCATGGCACCTGGCTGCACTTGACCCAAGCTAGAGTTATTGGAAGTGCTCCTGGCTGTCTTGCACTGCGGTCAAGCTGTCCAATAGGTTTCAGACATGTGCGATATTGCACTACACTGTCTTCCCTGTGGCTTTCTGTATGTTGGCTGGTAGGTGCTCTGTCCCTTTAAATGGTTCCTTAAATACAGGGAGCTGCTGCACAGGCATTGCTGCTGTATGGGCTGATTTTGGTTTGGAGTGCCCTGCTAAACCTAACTGGAACTATGACTGAGTGATGTTCTTGAGCCTTCTTCTTCTCTCTATCTCTGACTTCTCCCTCTCTGTCTCTTCTGCCCCAGGGGCAGAGCCCCCTAGCACAGGTGATGCCTCCAGATGACTGGACCCCAGATTCTGAGTATTTATAGGATGTTCTCACCCCTTCTTGGCCTTGCCTTCCCAGGGTTTGGTGAAAACTCCATAAATGTTCAGGCTGCAGTCTCTGTCCCTCCACCAACTAGATTCTGGAACTATCCAAAAAGTTCCTGAAGACAGGAGGAGGTAATAAGGTCACAGCCTTCCTAACCAATTAACCCCTGCTCCTCTGGCTACAGAGGAGCTAAACTAAGTTTACCTATTCTAGGTGCTACACTAGTAACCCGTAGACAAGCCAGGGCAAGGACAGTTTGCAGCATGCAGTGCTTTCTGAGCTGAGATTTTGTGGAAGGGGAAGAGCAATCAACGTACAAATGTAGGCTGGGCTGACAGATAAGTAAAAGATATTCTGATTTTTATTCTATGTAGCACCCTCCTCGCTAGGTTGCGGCAAATTTGAGGCAAATTTAGTTTTTGGCTCCCCTGTATCTTGTGGAGCGAGGTTTTTTTTTAATCCAAACAACTTCTATTCTCAAGATAATAGAGAAAATGGAACAGTACTTATATAATCCACAATGACACTACTGCAACAGCAGGATTACACATAAATAGAACAATGTGGATATGCAGATCCCGTAATAAACAGAATAACAGCAATGGTAATCAAGCAAAACAGAGACCACAAGGATCCAAAACTTTCTTGACAATATCTTGCTTTTTACTTTTTACGTCTTATTCCTTCCCGACCAGATGTAAACAAAAATGGGAGAAAGGAACAAAGTCCAAAACATGTCTTCAAACAATAAAAAAAAACAAAAACCACATCAACAACAATCTCTGGTTCACCTGAGACGTCTCATCAAAAGGAATGGTAGATGCACATGAACTCCCCCAGGGGGAGGACTGGAGCCACACATCTGATATAAAATATCACACCTGCAGAAGTCGGTCCACTATCAATTGAGGAGGGGTGAGCCCAGGTGTATCCAGCCAATCCTGCCATACCTGCTGGAACTGACGATAAGCATTGCGATGTTGGTACATGAGTTTCTTCCGTGGGAGTAAAGAATTAACATAATCTATCCATTGCTTACAAGTCGGAGGAGCCAATGATAACCAGTACCTTGCTATCAACTTCCTAACCAGATATAAAAGTCTAGATACCATAATATACCCTCCTGGTTGGAACAGTTCTTGGTCCAGTGCCCTCAACAGACAATGCAAGGGATCCTGGGGAACAGTATATTGTAAAACTAGAGAAATAAATTAGAGAACCACAGGGTTCATATACGCTAGTGGTTTGATTGCTTTTGGCTGTTCTGGGTTCTGCTGGTGCAGGCTTGACTGATTTTCCTTGAATTCTGGTAGGTTCCAGAATTTACTGGGTGGAAGAGGCAGACCCTCACTTACATACGTATATAGTCTCAGCCAATCATGGCAGGAAGAATTGCCAGTAGGGGTCTGAGGTGTGTATAAATAGGCTGGGGCCTGAAACAGCAGGGTCCTTTGTCCTGTGGGATGACACCCAGCCTGAGGGTCCAGCCCTGTGCGGCACATAGCTGAAGTTTAGAAGAGGCTGTCTGGGTCCCAGCTCCAGTTAGAGCTAGGGAATCCATGTCCAGGTTCCTGAAAGCTGCTGCGGAAAGTCCGTAGAGGATGCGAGCTGGAGGCACACAGTACAGGAGCTGTCTGGTACTGTAGGAAAGCATTCAAGTACCCAGAGCACAGCGTGTACAAGCCTGAAAAGATTTGGAGACTGTCTTTGCAAACTTTTGGGAAAGCTGCTTCACTGGCTCAGGTTCTTCCCTTAAGCTGTAGTTCATCATGAGCTTCAGGGAGGTGGTTGTACCTTGAAAAGACAGATCAGACATGTCCTCCATTATCTTTTCTGCTAAGTTTGGAGTATCCCAAGACTCACCCTGCACCCTACCCAAGTTGAATCAGCATTAAACAGAAAAAAGACATGCAGTGCCTGATTCTTGAGTTGAAAGACTGTGCTGCTGTGTTTCTGGCTGCCATGTGCCTTATAGGAAATGGAAGCTGGCATAAATCAGGCAGCCCGGTCTGGGGTCTGTGCTACATGTTAAACGTTAGTGTTAAACAGCTTGCATCATTGTAAAGCATTCATATAGCAAACTCTACTACTACTACTACTACTGTGGCAGCACCCAAATATTGTAGCGTTCCCCTTAAGTTTAACATTTCTAACAGCATCTGTTTGAAAAGCAAAGTTATCAGCTCACTTTCCCCCTCCCTTATTTCCTGTGTCACAATGTGTTCCAGTCTGTAGCTGATAATCTTATGTGTAGCTGAAGAGAAATTATCTAGCAAGGCCATGTTCTGAATTTCTTAGAAAGCCTTTTGAATGTACAGAAAGTGAAAGAAGAAATATATACAGTCAGGTCCATAAATATTGGGACATCGACACAATTCTAACATTTTTGGCTCTATACACCACCACAATGGATTTGAAATGAAATGAATAAGATGTGCTTTAACTGCAGACTGTCAGCTTTAATTTGAGGGTATTTACATTCACATCAGGTGAACGGTGTAGGAATTACAACAGTTTGCATATGTGCCTCCCACTTGTTAAGGGATCAAATATAATGGGACAGAGTAATAATCATAAATCAAAGTTTCACTTTTTAATACTTGGTTGCAAATCCTTAGACATCACCAGACTCTGGGTTTCATCCCTGGTGATGCTCTGCCAGGCCTCTACTGCAACTGTCTTCAGTTCCTGCTTGTTCTTGGGGCATTTTCCCTTCAGTTTTGTCTTCAGCAAGTGAAATGCATGCTCAATCGGATTCAGGTCAGGTGATTGACTTGGGCATTGCATAACATTCGTCTTCTTTCCCTTAAAAAACTCTTTGGTTGCTTTTGCAGTATGCTTTGGGTCATTGTCCATCTGCACTGTGAAGCAGCGTCCAATGAGTTCTGAAGCATTTGGCTGAATATGAGCAGATAATATTGCCCGAAACACTTCAGAATTCATCCTGCTGCTTTTGTCAGCAGTCACATCATCAATAAATACAAGAGAACCAGTTCCATTGGCAGCCATACATGCCCACACCATGACACTACCACCACCATGCTTCACTGATGAGGTGGTATGCTTAGGATCATGCGCAGTTCCTTTCCTTCTCCATACTCTTCTTTTCCCATCACTCTGGTACAAGTTGATCTTGGTCTCATCTGTCCATAGGATGTTGTTCCAGAACTGTGAAGGCTTTTTTAGATGTCGTTTGGCAAACTCTAATCTGGCCTTCCTGTTTTTGAGGCTCACCAATGGTTTACATCTTGTGGTGAACCCTCTGTATTCACTCTGGTGAAGTCTTCTCTTGATTGTTGACTTTGACACACATATACCTACCCCCTGGAGAGTGTTCTTGATCTGGCCAACTGTTGTGAAGGGTGTTTTCTTCACCTGGGAAAGAATTCTTCGGTCATCCACCACAGTTGTTTTCCGTGGTCTTCCGGGTCTTTTGGTGTTGCTGAGCTCACCGGTGCGTTCCTTCTTTTTAAGAATGTTCCAAACAGTTGTTTTGGCCACGCCTAAAGTTTTTGCTATCTCTCTGATGGGTTTGTTTTGTTTTATTCATCCTAATGATGGCTTGCTTCACTGATAGTGACAGCTCTTTGGATCTCATTTTGAGAGTTGACAGCAACAGATTCCAAATGCAAATAGCACACTTGAAATGAACTCTGGACCTTTTATCTGCTCATTGTAATTGGGATAATGAGGGAATAACACACACCTGGCCATGGAACAGCTGAGAAGCCAATTGTCCCATTACTTTTGGTCCCTTAACAAGTGGGAGGCACATATGCAAACTGTTGTAATTCCTACACCGTTCACCTGATTTGGATGTAAATACCCTCAAATTAAAGCTGACAGTCTGCAGTTAAAGCACATCTTGTTCGTTTCATATCAAATCCATTGTGATGGTGTATAGAGCCAAACATTTTAGAATTGTGTCGATGTTCCAATATTTATGGACCTGACTGTATATATTGTGACGTAATTGCTGATATGTATACCCTGTGAGATTCTGGTCAAAGCACTTAGCTTGCTGGCATGAGTCCTTGCTAGGTCACTCAGTGCTGATTAATAAAAGGTTTGTTTTCCCCAAGTTCGTGTCTGGAGTTTTACCTGGTATTCGCAAAGTTGCTACTACCCTACTACTACACAACACTGATAAATCTAAAGATGTACATAGAAAATTAGAGACTTTGCAAGTGACCCATGGTATTTTGGCACTCTTCAAGTGGAGCTATCATTAAAATTAAAAAAAACTTCATGTAAGTTAGTGGGGATGCATATCAGCATTACCAATCACATTATTATTTGAGTTTTAAAGTATCTCTTGCTTGCCATGAGTTAAAAATGCTGCTCCGCAAAGCCTCAGCAGCCTAGATCATATAGTCTCAGGCTATCAGGAGTATTATAGTCGTTTAAAGACATTACAGCCTGCAAAGTCTTATTTTGAATCAGGTAGAATCTAGTAGATTTGCAGTGAGATAAGAGGATCAGCAAGACACAACATTGTGGAGCAGCACTAAGCACAAAATAAGTCCTGCTTATCTGCTTGCCTACCAGTACAATTGTATAATTTTATGTGTACACAGTAAAATCAGCATTTTCTGCTAGAAAATAACTTTAACCCCCAAAACATTATATATTTTCTGAAAGCAGAGGCCCTGTAGAATACAATGATGACAATTGCTATTTATTATGTCGCAGGGAGTGCAAATTTTTAGGTAAAAATACACTGAAAATGATTTTGGTACATGAAAACACAAAATAATACCCATTTTTGGCAGAATAAAAAGACGGGGTAGAACTGAGTACATTGATACCATACATGTCAAGTCTTAAAATTGCGCGCATCTGTGAAATTGGGAAAAAATGTGGTACTCAGAATTATCATCATCACTATTATAAGTTAAATGTGAATTAGGGCCCTAGAATGATTGCTCTCACTCTGACATTTGTGTGGTGTAATTGCTGCTTATGTACTCATGTGTGCTCTAAGTGCATGTATACAGGGCTGCTGTTAGAAACCATGGGGTCCCATACAACCAACATGACAGCCCCCCCCCAAAAAAAAAAGTTTACTATGCTTCAGTTATGAATGAACACAGTGAGTAATCGGTACTGATCACTCTATGTGTTCATTCAGGAAGAGAAGGGTCTGGTAAATGTGATATATTAACCGGACCCTTCCCCCATATCCTTCCTCAAGGATCCTATTGTGTGCTTGCAGCTGTCAGTGAGAAGGAGAGGAGTGCAGCTAACAGCACTGCGTGGGTGGAAGCACACAGGGGGGCCTGGGCAGCAGAAAGAAATGTATGGTACACAGGGAGGGTAATGGGTGCACCAGGGGGGCAATTACTGTAAATGAGCCCCTGTATGGCTCTCTCTGCAGCAGCTGAAAGCCAGCGGGAATGAGAGGATGCCAGCTTTCAACTGCTGCAGAGAGAGCCATACACGGGATCATTTCCAGTAATTGCCCCCCCCAGCATGCCAATCACTCTCCCTGACCACATCCAATTTAACCAGCTGCCTGGGCCACCCTGCTGGCCTGGGCCCAGTACAGGAGGACCTGCTTATCAATGGCCCTGCATGTACAGTTGTGTTCAAAATAATAGCAGTGTGTTGAAAAAAGTGAATAAAGCTCAGAATCCTTCTAATAGCTTTTATTTCCATACACACAAATGCATTGGGAACACTACACATTCTATTCCAAATCAAAACATGAAGAAAAATATATCACATTTGTGTTGTTCCTTTAAAAAAATTGAAGAAAAGTGAATATTAAACTGATCAAAAAAATAGCAGTGTTTGTATTCTTCTTTACAAACTCAAACATTCACTATATAAACTGAAAAATGTTTGAAGATTTTGCTTTCCTTTGAATCACTTCATTAATATTTATTTGTATAAGCACTGTTTCTGAGAACTGCTGTACATCTGTGTTGCATGGAGTCAACCAACTTCTGGCACCTGTGAACAGGTATTCCAGCCCAGGATGATTGAACTACATTCCACAATTCTTCTCTATTTCTTGGCTTTGCCTCAGAAACTGCATTTTTGATGTCTCCCCACAAGTTTTCTATTGGATTAAGATCCGGGGATTGGGCTGGCCACTCCATAACGTCAATCTTGTTGGTCTGGAACCAAGATGTTGCACGTTTACTGGTGTGTTTGGGGTCGTTGTCTTGTTGGAACACCCATTTCAAGGGCATTTCTTCTTCAGCATAAGGCAGCATGACCTCTTCAAGTATTCTGATGTATTCAAACTGATCCATGATCCCTGGTATGCGATAAATAGGCCCAACACCGTAGTATGAGAAACATCCCCATATCATGATGCTTGCGCAACCATGCTTCACTGTCTTTACTGTGGCTTGCATTCAGTGTTTGGGGGTCGTCTGACAAACTGTCTCCGGCCACTAGACCCAAAAAGAACAATCTTACTTTCATCAGTCCACAAAATGTTGCGCCATTTCTCTTTAGGCCAGTCAATGTGCTCTTTGGCAAATTGTAACCTCTTCAGCACATGTCTTTTTTCCAACAGTGGGACTTTGCGGGGGGCTTCTTGCAGATAGCTTGGCTTCACATAGGCATCTTCTAATTGTAACAGTACTCACAGGTAACTTTACACCTTTTCTGATCTTCCTGGAGCTGATTGTTGGCTGAGTCCTTGCCATTTTGGCTATTCTTCTATCCATTCGAATGGTAGTTTTTTGCTTTCTTCCACGTCTTTCAGGTTTTGGTTGCCATTTTAAAGCATTTGTGATCATTTTAGCTGAGCAGCCTATCATTTTCTGCACTTCTTTATATGTTTTCCTCTCTCCAATCAAGTTTTTAATCAAGGTACGCTGTCCTTCTGAACAATGTCTGGAACGACCCATTGTCTGACTGCTATTATTTTGAACACAACTGTATGTGTGGGGCAACAGGGGTGATTATCAATTTTTTTATTATTTTCTCACAATTTAGTTTTTTTCTTTTCATTAAAATTATTTGCTATAAAAAAGGGGATAACAAGCCCCCTATTTGACAGCATGGACAGGTGCCAGGTCCTCTTTATGGAGCCATCAGTGGGCTAATAGACCCCTAATGTCTCTCCTGCCCTCCGCTGCAGCTAATGAAGCACAGATTGTGCTTTATTAGTTGCTTCCCTGGCTACAGTTGCTGGGAAACATGGATATGATGTAATGCAAATCTCTTCTGGGTACATTGATTGCAGAGGAGATTCCAGAATGAATGTTCCTCAGTGTCCTCCTGCACAATGTGTTGGGTCATTTTACTGTGACCTGGATCCCTGGAGGAACAGGAGAACATGGGAACAATTGCTGTAAGCACTGGAGAGAGGAGCAGTGCCTACTTGTTACAGAAAAATGATCAGGAGGCTCTATACCTGCCCAAATCACTTTAACATAAAAGCCAATTGCTGGCTTAAAAATAAACAATTCTGAGTTGCCACTGGAACAGGAATAAATGGGGAAATCGTACCATGGGAACAACTGTTTAAGTGACAATTGTCTAAGAGAAGATTTTCCATACTTTGGATAGATCTCTCAATTTTTGTTCTGTCTTGAGACAGGAAGTGAAGTAAAATTGCCCCAATGGAACACGGACAAGAAAAAATGTTACTCTCTCACGTTTTAGCTTTAGATAAACTTTAAATAATAAAAATATATGGCTTACTACATATTTAAAAACTATGGATAGAAACAATACTTTTTATTTAATACACATTCATCATTTTTTAAACATTAAAAGGACTACATATCTCCTTTAAATTCATGAAGTGCGTATTTCACCAGTCATACAAGTCAATGGTCATGCAGTAAGCATTACAGTAGTAATCAGCGTTTGACAGATTCATGGCTCACCTCTTTTAATTACAGCTGTGAAGAGACATGCTGCATGTGATTCATTGTAGTGAGCTAATACCGTACTGAGGACATTTATGGGACTGATGCATGTTAGAAGTAAGACTACCCCCAAAGATGTGTACATATATATATAAAACGTGTATACAGTACACACTAGACTTTCAGCAGTAAAACTAAAACTTCTCATTTCCTTAGGTGAACACCATACAAATTTTGCAAAGGTACACAGTGTATCAAACTGTACAAAAACAGGGGAACTGTTGTATTACACTATTTGATTTATTATTATTTCTCTGTGACCATCACTTGTTTATTATTTCTCTGTGTCTTTAACCACTTGCCCTCTGGAGGATTTACCCCCCTTTCTGACCGGGCCATTTTTTGCTGCTCGGCACTGCGCTATTTCAACTGGTAATTGCGCAGTAGTGCAATGCTGTACCCAAATGAAATGTATGTCCTTTTTTCACACAAATAGAGCTTTATTTTTCACTATAAACAAAAAAAATCACACATTTTGAAAAACAAAAACTATTTTTTTCACTTTTGGTTATAAAAAATATCCAATAAATTCAAAGTTAGTCATTTAGGCCAAAATGTATTCTACTGCATGTCTTTGGTAAAAAAAAGTCTCAATACATGTATATTAATTGGCTTGTGTGAAAGTTATAGCATCTACAAACTGTGGTATATATATTGGAATTTACGTAACTTTTTCTTTCTGACTGCCTATCACATTCCTTGAGGTGCTAAAATGCCAGGGCAGTACAACCCCCCCCCCCAAATGACCCCTTTCTGGAAAGTAGAAACCCCAAGGATTTTGCAGAGAGGCATGTTGAGTCCATGGAACATTTTATTTTTTGCCACAAATGTTTTGAATATGACAATTTTTTTGTTTTACACATAGTTGTCACTTTAATGAGATATTCCTCATGCATGCCATGGGTATATGTGGAATAACACCCCAAAACACATTCTCCTATTTCTTCCGAGTATGGGGATACCACATGTGAGGGACTTTTTGGCAGCCTAGCTACATACAAGCCCCCAAAATCCAATGACCACCTCCAGGCTTTCAAAGGGCATATTTCCTCATATCACTTCCCCACTACCTATCACAGTTTCAGAGGCTCTAAAATGCCAGGATAGTGCAAACACTCCCCCAAATTACCCCTTTTTGGACAGTAGACACCCCAAGGAATTTGATAAAAGGCATGGTGAGTATTGTACAGATATCATTTTTGTCACAGGGTTTTGAAAAAAAAAAATTTTTTTTTTTGTTTTCTTTATTCGTTTTCCAAAAACATGTGGCAACAAATGAGATCTGCAAAACACTCACCATGCCTCTTAGCAAATACCTTGGAGTATCTATTTTCCAAAAACGTGTCATTTGGAGGGGTTGCTTCTACTATCCTGGCATTTCAGGGCCAACATTAGAAGCTTATGCCACATATCACCCACTCTTGAAGACCAAGCCTTTTCTGACACTTTTTGTTCACATGAAAAAAAAACAGTTTTTTTGCTAGAAAATTACTTTGAACCCCCAAACATTATATATATTTTTTAAAGCAGAGGCCCTAGAGAATAAAACGGTGGGTGTTGAAATTTTTTAGTTCACACAGTATTTGCACAGAGATTTTTCTGTGCAATCTTTTTGGAAAAATAATTTTTTTAGAATTTTAATGCACAAAACACAAAATATTGCCCAATTGTTTGATAAAATATAAAAGATGATGTTACACTGAGTAAATAGATACCAAACATGACATGCTATAAAATTGCGCATGCCCGTACAATGGCAACAAAGTACATACATTTTTATTATCAATAGGTGATGCTTTAAAAGCCTTTACAGGTCACCAATTTATATTTACACAGGAGGTCTAGTGGTAGAATTACTGCCCTCGATCTGACGTTCGTGGCGATACCTCACATGCTTGGTGCAACCTCTGTTTACATACCAGCATAGGTTCAACGCTTGCGCAGGCAGATGCACGCGCTCAGTGAGGCAAGGGTACTTTTTTTTTTTTTTTTAGTTATTTTGATTTTTTAAAATTATTTTTACACTGTCCCTTTCATTTTTTTCAGACTCTACATATCTCCTTTGCCCTTACACTATCTAATTTCACCAAGATTGGTGTGATCAGATGCTTTCCCAATTTACAAATGGTACTGTTTATATCCTGCGAAACTGAAGTGATGAAATACTCATAGTTTCCAGTCTCTTAGACTATAGAGATGACTGGAGCCATTCTGGTCTCTGATCAGCTCTATGGTCAGCCAGCAGAACTGCCAGCTATATTCTCGGATTCCCCTGTGGGACAGGCGAGCCCAGGAAAACTCTTGAAGGCAGCAAGAGGGGGAGATGTCCTTTCCCACTGCTCGTAAAAACAATTCAGCAGCTAATTGGCCATTAGGATTGCTTTTACATGAAAGCCAACCACCAGCTGAAAAAAACGATACTAGAATGATACATGTAGCTGCAGGCATCATCTTGGTATTACCACTCAAAGTCCAGCGACATACCAGTACATTGCAGGTCCATGTTGGGCATATATGTAATAGCAGAGAACATGGGCATACGATGAATCAGATCTGTGGATCAACATGACCGCAATTCATTTTTTCTGTAGTGCCCATGTTGAGGGTTAGGCCCAAAAGAGTTTTAAATTCAGAAACCATGATAGGTTTCCATGCGATTTGTCTGGAAAGAGCTGAATTTGGTTGGGCGGTGATGTATTGTTGTGCGTATAAATTGCTTTGGCCCACAATCAATTGGTACAAATCTTCCATGAAAAACAGCGGAGGGGCTAAACGGAACATTCAAATGGGTTTCCTCATCTGACTTCCTCAACATGTGAGTTTATTCATTGAGTTAACTTGTCTGACCTGAGGCAAGAGATAGATTCAACATCATGTGTATAGCTGTATACATCGCTGGAGTTAAAGTTTATGGTCCTGTAGTTGAGTCAGAACAGGAACAAAAGATATAAGTGAACAAGAGTCCAGTCAATACATCACAGCCATACAGAGCAACCAGGCATGTTTCCAAATTTCCTACAGTATACAATAAATAATTTAATACATCAAGGCCCATTTGGAGAGTCAAGCTAATTCCAGGGAATTTTTTTACTATTCAGCACTGCGCTACTTTAACTGGCAATTTTGCAGACATGCACCACTGTACCCACTGTACCCAAATGGAATTCTTTTCATCTTCTTTACACAAATAGAGCTTTCTTTTTGGTGGTATTTGACCACCACTGGGTTTTTTATTTTTTGCTATCTAAAGGAAGAAAGACTGAAAATTTTCAAATAATCAATATTTTCTAATTTCTGTTATAAAACATATCCAATAAAAAAATAAAAGAAAACACATTTCTCCAAAAATTAAGGCCAAAATGTATTCTGCTATATGTTTTTGGTAAAAACAAAAAAAATCACAAAAAGTGTATATTAATTAGTTTGTGTGAAAGTTATAGCATCTAACTAAGGTATACAGTATGTACTGGAACTTACACAGCTTTTGATACTATAATGGCAATGACCTACGCCTTATTGTGAGACTGTGATAGGGTGGCAGGCAATCTGGCATTAACATACACTATCTGGAAGGGTCTCTAACTGACTGACATTCCTAGTGACACTAATACAGTAATCATTGATAATACTGTACATTGACATTGTACTAATGGCACTGACTGGGAAGGGGTTAACATCTAAGGGCAATCAAGGGGTTAACAGTGTGCCTAACAAAGTGTAATGTGTGTAAAATGTGCTGCTTTTACTTTACTATCTGTCTGTTTTAGCTCCATGCAATTATTTAAATTAGCTGCCTGGATTGAAAAGGGTGTATTCACTATTTTTAGCAACGCAGCTCATCACAACGCATGGTATTCCCCAACACTGCATTGTGTTGCACTGCAAAGCACGTGTGTAAGAAAGGTGTGGGGTAAATTTCAGAATAAATAGCACTGCCTTTTTTTAAATCATATGCTCAGTCTGAATTATTCTGCCTTGCAACAGGTTTACTCAGTCCCCCTAGAAGTGGAATCTCATGAAAAATTAAAAATTTGCATGCAAAATGTTTTAATATTGCAGGAAAGACATTAGGCAGAGGAGACATACTGTATATTTCTCACCTTCCTCCTCACAAATGTTTGCACATCTCAGTGTACAATTCTGGCATCTGCATGGCGCAGGGATGAATTAGCTCCTGTGAGCATGCCCAGAATATACAGCATTCCAGGCTTGGCAAATCAATAGGGCCCAAGATCTTGAACTGCGAAGAAGCTGGTGAGTTGTTGATGGGAGGAATCTTGACCACCAATGTAAGGAAGCATTCTTTCTTCTACTGACCACCAATGGAAGGAAGCATTCTTCCTTCTACTGACCACCTATGTAAAGGGATATTCTTCTTCTTACATACCACCAATGTAAGGGAGCATTCTGCCTTTATTGACCACACAGCTAAAGGTGCAATCTTCTTTACACTGACCACCAGTGTTAGGGAGAATCGTTCCACCCTCTGACCACCAATGTAAATGAGCATTCTTTTTCCTACTGGCCGCACACGTAAGGGGGCATTCTACTTTCTACTGACCACCATTGTAAGGAAGCATTCCTCGTTTTACTGACCACCAACCTAAAGGTGCATGCATCTTCCTACTGCCAACACACATAAAGGGGCATTCTTCCTTCTACTGACCAGCAAGGTAACATAGCATTCTTCTTCCTACTGTCCACACACATAAGGGGCATTCTTCCTTCTACTGACCAGCAAGGTAACATAGCATTCTTCTTCCTACTGTCCACACACATAAGGGGGCATTCTTCCTTCTACTGACCAGCAAGGTAACAGAGCATTCTTCTTTCTACTGTCCACACACATAAGGGGCATTCTTCCTTCTACTGACCAGCAAGGTAACAGAGCATTCTTCTTCCTACTGTCCACACACATAAGGGGCATTCTTCCTTCTACTGACCAGCAAGGTAACAGAACATTCTTCTTCCTACTGTCCACACACATAAGGGGGCATTCTTCCTTCTACTGACCAGCAAGGTAACAGAACATTCTTCTTCCTACTGTCCACACACATAAGGGGCATTCTTCCTTCTACTGACCAGCAAGGTAACAGAACATTCTTCTTCCTACTGTCCACACACATAAGGGGGCATTCATTCTTCTACTGACCAGCAAGGTAACTGAACATTTTTCTTCCTACTGTCCATACAGCTAAGTGAGCTTTCCCCATTCTACTGGCCCCCACTTATCACCACTGTAAGCAAGTATTCTTCCCCCTACTGACTACACACTTTGTTTTCTACTGACCACCAATGTATGGGAGTATTCTTCTTCCTACTGACCACACACATAAGGGAGCATTCTCCTTCTACTGACCTCCAAGGTAAGGGAGCTTCTTTCCCTCTACTAACAACCACAGTAAGAGAGCATTCTTCCTTCCACTGACCCCTTACCACCAAGTGAAGGGGTAATCTTCATCTTACTGACCACACACATAAGGGCACATTCTTTCTTCTACTGTTCACCACTGTAGGCCTCATGCACACTGCTGCTCCTAAACTTAGGTTTAGGAGCTTTTGGCTTTTTTTTTTCTGCTAAAGCCTCTGAACTCAACTCATTAAAAGCTTATTTGTCCATGCACACAAAGGCTTTTACCAGAGTTTAGGAGCAGCAGAGTTTTGAGGCAATTAAATGTTCATCCTCTCAACACAGCAGAATCGCATTCAGGAGAGGAACATTTTGGCAAAAAAAGACAAATGGTGCAAAAACAATTGTAAACACACCTACCAGTGTTTAGCACTTGGGCGTTTATTAATTTTAATGGCAAATACTTTGGCCAATTAAATTAACAAATTTCCAAGTGCTAAATGCATTTACATGCATTTTTGCCATGTTTAGTGTTTTTCTGCTGCCTGGAGAGTTAATGTATAGGGGCGTTCCAGTGTGCATGTAGCCTAAGGAATTGTTCTTTCTCCTACTGACCATACACCTAAGTGAGCATTCTTCCTTCTTCTGACCACCAGCATAAGAGAGAATTCTTCCTTCTATTGACCACCAACATAAATCAAAATCTGTTACAGTAGTAAGTAATTGATGTAGCTTGAGACCTGTGTCACACGACTGTAATAATTTACATTTAAAAAGGTTGCTATGGGGCCCTGTGAGTTCTAGTTATAACCCATGCCAAGAGAGGTACGTATTTACTATCTTTTTGCACTGACATGGTTTACTGGCATTCTGATTTTAGAGACAGAACAATGTAAAAAGCAACAACAAGCCAAGTGAGAGTTCTACTTACTATACAAAATAGCCAGAAGAGAAACCAAAGGCAAAGTCAGAGAAGTAAACAGCTTAATCACAAGAAATAGACTAAAATGAACAATGGATTAGGCCGAGCGGTACAGATTCACAGTTTGGGCAGGGATCCAGGTCTACAACAAAAATCAGTAGCTACCCACAGCCACTAGACACTGTGCTGTTCTCAGTTAAAGAAAACTAAAATTCAGAAGCTGCCACTGCAAACTTCCATGGGGAAATGCTATTTGCCTGGCTCTCTCTGTCTACACATTTTTCTGTCACTTATATGAAACAAGCACCCAGTTCAGGACAATCATGAGAACTCAAAAATGATAGTCAGGGAGCTAGCGTTTTCAGAAAGAGAGGTTAGCAACAATAGCCTCAATGCTTCCTTTCTACTTGTTCCTTTAAAATGAAAAAACATAATCTCGTGATCTCCAATAGGGCTAAGCTACTCTGGAGATTTTAATCTTTTGTTGTTGAGAGATTTAACCACTTGCTGGCAGCAGGGGAGGACTGGCCTGAAGGGTAGGAGGATAGTATTAATAAGATGTACTGGGTTGGTGGCCCTGAGTGTAGACACTTTACTCTTCAGACCTCAATCAGATCAGGACCCACAGTCAGGGACACATGCTGGACATTATGTAGCAATCTTGTTCAGTCCTCCAATCACCATGTTTGCCAAAGGGAAGTCTTCCAGTGCTAAATACCTTTGCCGCTTAATTTGTCAATGAGTGCCGAGAACCGCAAAGGTAGCTAATACTTGCAAATGTAAAAAAAGGAGAGTCACAATAAACTGGGTCATTTAGAAACACCTACCAATCAATGAGGCATCATGGAGCACTGCAACTGACTCACAGAATTCTACCCTCTCCATAAAAGGCCTAGATGGTTGTGTTTGTCCTCCCAGGCTAAAGTTCCCAGACCTCCCTTGGCGGGGAGTCACCTTATTAAGCCAGAGCTACACAAGGCATTTGGTAGCTCAATTGTGCTACTAAAATGTATAGTTAAAAAGCCAGATTGAAAACCTACATGTTCTTCATATATAACCAACAGATACAATTTAATATACAAGTTAAAAACTACTCCCCTCCCCCTACTCTCTTTCCCTCTTTCCCTTTATCTTTCCTCTACCAATTTGGTTGGAAACATTCTCCATATCCTCTCTTTCCTATAATTTTCATGGGCTACAGTGCTTTCCTTGGTATGATGTCAAGACTTGGATGCTTGAATGCTTGGATGCTTGATTCTCACCCAATTTGGTTGGAAACATTCTCCGTATCCTCTCTTTCCTATAATCTTCATGGGCTACAGTGCTTTCCTTGGTATGATGTCAAAACTTGGATGCTTGATTCTCACCCACTAGGCCAATGACATTTAGTGGATCGATCACGCTACAATATAAAATGACAGCTCAATGACTATGGTTCTTTACATATCTATGGACTGTATACTACCAGAATATTGTTATCACCTCTTTTATTGCTTGCTGCCAGTTTATAAAAACGTGCTGTTATACCTGTTCTATCCCCTATTTTTGAGGTTCCCTATCAGTTGGTCATGTATTTGGTCATCTCATGTGTGAAAGCTAAATGAAAGACACTTTGTTGTATTCTACCCTTTAAAGTATTCTAATAAACATACATTTGAATAATGATAAAAAAAAACAAAACAAAATCCTCAGAACCCTAAACCCCCAACTTTTCTCCCAGGTGCTATACATGCTTCCTTGTCAATTGCAATGATCCTAAAGTGAACAACTTTAGCAATTTTACTATATGGACTGTTTATGTATTTATACTGTACATGGTGACTATATGCCCCTTAAAAGCCTCTTCTTAAGGGAGAATAAATTCAGGAGTAGCAACTGATCATTAAACAGATGCAACAAATGGCTTCATATAGAGTAAACTACATGAACAGCATGTAGGGGCAACCTGCCTTGCATGACTGGATATTAATACAATTATTTTCTCCCTCTCACAGTATTACGTCTGCTGTGCAGTGGTTTACAAGGGGCAATATAAAAAAGGTTCAGGTACTTATGCCAGCTGCACGTTATGATACCCTTGAAGTACAGTCCCTTGAAAAAGTATTCATACCCCTTGAAATTTTCCATATTTTGTCATGGAATTTTATGTGATAGACCAACACCAAGTGGCACATAATTGTGAAGTGGAAGGACTCTTCCTTAAAGGCCAGATTTGTGGAATGCGCCACTAATAGTCTTGTGGACAGATTCTCCCACCTGAGCTGTGGATCTCTGCAGCTCCTCCAGAGTTACCATGGGCCTCTTGACTGCTTCTCTGATTAAGGCACTTGTTGCCTGACCTGTCAGTTTAGGTGGACGGCCATGTCTTGGAAGGTTTGCAGTTGTGCCATACTCTTTCCATTTTCGGATGATGGATTGAACAGTGCTCCGTGAGATATTCAAAGCTTGGAATATTTTTTTTATAACCTAACCCTGCTTTAAACTTCTCCGCAACTTTATCCCTGACCTGTCTGGTGTGTTCCTTGGCCTTCATGATGCTGTTTGTTCACTAATGTTCTCTAACAAACCTCTGGGGACTTCACAGAACAGCTGTATTTATACTGAGATTTAAGTACACACAGGTGGACTCTATTTACTAATTAAGTGACTTCTGAAGGCAATTGGATCCAGTAGATTTTAGTTAGGTGTGTAAAGGGGGCTGAATACAAATGTATGCCATACTTTTCAAATATTTATTTGAAAAAAATGTTGAAAACCATTTATCATTTTCCTTCCACTTCACATTTATGTGCCACTTTGTGTTCTCTATCACATAAAATCCCAATAAAATTCATTTACATTTTTGGTTGTAACATGACAAAATGTGGAAATTTTCTAGGGGTATGAATACTTTTTCAAGGCACTGTATATCTAAAAACCAAACCCACAGTAAGTAAGACAAAATCTCTCCAAAGTAAGGAAAATCCCCTCAAAAGTGTGAGAGATAGTGATGGTACATCTCCCCAATGGGGACACAGACAGCAAAAAGGACTCAAGAGATGTTCTAATCTTTCCCTATTCTTTTCAAACCCTAAAAAAAGCCTTACATTCTAGCCCGCCAGACTAGAATGACAGATCCGTCCCAGCAACCGATTACATCACGCGTGCGCCCCACTTCTTGCAGCTCACTGTCCCTCCTGGCTCCCACTCCCTGCCTGTCCACAAGCTCGCACCCCGCACCCTTCAGCAAGGATCCTGGGAAGCTCCTGCCTCCCACTCCTGTCTGCCCTCAGGTATGGTGTGTTCTTTCAGGGGCACACTAATGGGCACATTTATATTAAGGGGCACTCTGATGGGCACATTTAATGTTAAAGAGTAATGCTGATTGGCACAATATAGAATGTGCCTATCAGAGTGCCCCTTAATATAAAATGTGCCCATCAGAGTGCCCCTTAAAATAAAATGTGCCACTTATTTTATGTAAAGGGTCACTCTGATGGGCACATTTTATGTTAAGGGGCATTCTGATGGGATGGGCACATATTGTGTTAAGGGGCATTCTGATGGACACATTTATATTAAGGGGCATTCTGATGGACACATTTATATTAAGGGGCACTCTGATGGGATGGGCACATATTGTGTTAAGGGGCACTCTGATGGGCACAGTTTATGTTAAGGGGCACTGTGATGGACACATTTATATTAAGGGGCACTCTGATGGGATGGGCACATATTGTGTTAAGGGACACTCTGATGGGCACAGTTTATGTTAAGGGACACTCTGATGGGTATCGTTTACGTTAACGGGGCACGTTGATGGGCACATGTAATGTAAGGTGTCACCGTGATGGGGGAACCTTATATAATGGGACACTCTAATAGGGACAACTGATGTAAGGGGGCACACTGATTGGAGACACCAAATGTAAGAGGGTCTACTGATGCAGAAACCTGATGTAAGAGGGCACTCTGATGGGAATGCCAGATGTAAGGGGGCACTCTGATGGGAATGCCCAATGTAAGGGAACACTCTGATGGGAATGCCAAATGTAAGGGGGCACTCTGATGGAAATGCCTGATGTATGGGGGCACTCTGATGGGAACACATTATTTAGGGGGGCGCTCTGACAGGGACGCCTGATATGGGGGGGGTACTCTGACGGTGGCAACTGATTTATTGGGGAAGTCTGATGGTGGCACCCAATGTAATTACTTTGGAGTTGGAACCTGATGTATGGGGGAACACTAATGGGGACAGTTATTTTAGGACCTCGGCCAGAAGAAGATTTTAGTGATCGGACCTCCTTGAATTTTAATTCAATACCCCTGATATAGAAGCTTGAGAGTCAGCACAGAAGCCAAGAAAATAGTATTTTCAAAAGGAAGTCATCAATTGTATTAATAAAGGTTTACTTTAGATAAACCCCAACATTGAACTTTTCTTGTTTTCTCCCTTTTGGTCAGTTAAACAGTTATACAACTGAAATCGTGTTGTTATAACTGTTATATATATATGTGTTGTTATAACTGCAAAAAATACCTGTATAGAAATCTTTCCTCTACAGGGTAGTTAGCATAGGGCTTAGAATGGGGGTGGGAGCAGGGTTAAGTATAGTTAGTATTTGACTGGATTTCCAAGTTCAGGCAAAGGATGGAAATTTTTCTTTTGCTTCTGATCTGAAATTAAATTCTAACTGTTAATATGGTCTCGTCAGGAAAAAAATAATAACTTTAGTCAAAAAATAAGTCCTACTAGATAACTTCAGTCTGGCCCCTATTGCAGGTATAGCTTTGTAAAACATCCAAAATAAATGCATATTCCGTTTAAAATCCAGTAATACACTGTCTCACCCTGCTCTGCACATGCTCAGCTGCTCTTTATTTTTCGGAACTGTGTTGAAAAAGTAGAGGCTGATCTGCTGACAGCCTAAAGATTTACTGCTGTTCAGGGACTCCGGGCTTCAGCAAATTGGCAGCCTCCATCAAGAAGAAACAGGAACAATGCTGGAGGCAATTTACAGCACACACTAAGTTTGGTAGCATAATTATTAATGTGGAATGCATGATCCTTGCTGAAGAACATTATTTTTTATCAAGTTGTTATGAATAAAGTTACGTTTTAAGGCAATGCGCATGTGCTTGGAAATGTTTTACCTGGAATTAGTGGTCACCAACATTCATTCTTTTAAATGATTATGTATGTAAAGGGATATATGAAAGAACTATACAAATAAAGGCGTTTGTATGGTGTGTGCAAAACTAAAAATATTTTAGTATTCACTACAACACGGGTATTGAATTAAAATTCAAGGAGGTCCGGTCACTAAAATCTTCTTCTGGCCGAGGTCCAAAAATAAATGTCCCCATTAGTGTTCCCCCTTAACATCAGGTTTCCCCTTCAGAGTAATTTATTACATTGGGTGCCACCATCAGACTTCCCCCATAAATCAGTTCAGAGTGCCCCCTTACATTGGGCATTTCCATCAGAGTGCCCCGTTACATCGGGCATTCCCAGCAGGGTGCCCCCTTACATCAGGCATTCCCATCAGAGTGCCCCCTTACATCAGGTTTCTGCATCCGAAGGCTCCCTTACATTTGGTGTCTCCCACCAGTGTGCCCCCTTACATCAGTTGTTCCCATTACAGTGCCCCATTATATAAGGATCCCCCATCACGGTGACACCTTACATAGGGTGCGCTCATCAGCGTGCCCCCTTACATCATGTATCCCCATCACATCAGGTGTGCCCATCAGAGTGCTCCTTTACATCAGTTGTCCCCATCAGTGTGCCCCTTTACATTGGGTATCCCCATCATAGTGCCACCTTACACCAGGTATTCCCTTCAGTGTGCCCCCTTACACTCAAAGTACTCCTTTTCATCATATTTCCCCATCAGAGTGCCCCTTTACATCATATTCCCCATCAGAGTGCCCCTTTCCATCACATGTGCCCATCAGAGTGCCCCTTTCCACAGTATGTGCCCATATGTGCCCCCTTAACAATACATGTGCCCATCGGAGTGCCCTCTTAACATAAACTATGACAAAAAGTGTCCCTTTAGGTCAAAAGCGGTTTTAGACCAGCTAGAGAACAGCGATAGTAAATTAGAACCACTTGCAGAATTGAGTGATAATGATTCGTGGGGAAATTCGTCATCAGACACTAAAAACGATTTTGCGACTTTGCTCAGTGATGTGCGAACTTGGCGCTATATTTCAAATTTCAGTGTTTTTGGTTTGATTATATTATTGAATTAAATGTATTATTATTGTATTATTATTTTTTATGATTATTTATTAAATTATAATTTATGATTTCGTGTTTCAAGTTTTATCCTACCCGGGATGTTTACTAGACTCTTGTTCAGACAGATTTCAGTGAGTTATTCCTAAAAATTACAGGCCTACAATATAAAACGCCAAATTTCCATGCAAAATAATGGTACCGCTTTCAGCACCAAAAATCTGAAATAATCATACCGCCAGAGAGGTTAATAAACTTTCATTTGTATTATTCTTCATCGATTTCATAAGCAATAAATGAAACCTGTTTAATAAATCTTGGATTCAAGGTTACAATTACTTACGGCCTTCAAACAATATTAGTTGATTCAGTGGCATCATCAAATGCTCCGATGACTGATTTTTTTCTTATATGTCGTACGAATGTCTACTAAAATTCTAAGCATTTATTCCCAGTTTAAGTGGTGGTCAGTGGTGGCTTAGCGGGTTTCACAAAGAAGGCAGCTAATGTGTAAGGCTCCCTTCAGCAGCAGGATGACATCATACCTGGTATGACATCATTTAACATCCATTAAACCTCTGCACATTACCACTTATAAATGAAGAGCTGCGTCAGCTGAAAGTTCAACCCTTATTATGAATATATAAATCATATTACATCCAGCTTAGTCCATTTTACTAAAATATTTTTTTTTCTTGAATTACAGTAAAATATTCCAGCATGCTCGCCGCTGTGTGCTGACCATTGCCCTATAACTGCCAGAAATAATTCCCCAGTCAAACCAGGGGTGTTGTGTGAGGCAGGGTAATCCCTAACAGCTGATCAGCTTTTTGCTGTTAGTTTAAAGCAGTGAGAACAATGAAAAGGTTCCTCCTGTAGGCTATTGCCCTTCAGTTTTCTTCTCTATAGAATAATTCTAATGGAGCATAACATGCAAAGCGCCCCATCCCTCTAAAGAAAAAAAAAGAATGTAGAGATGTGACATTGCGAGGGTTAAATCCACATCAGGATACAGATCTCACCCTTTACTTTGGCCCACATTTGCATGTATTGTTACTAAAAGATGGCGGAGGCAAGCAGCTAAACAGCTTGTGCTCTGCGAGCCGAATATTGTCTGACAGGGATATACCTGCCGCCAAACATGCGCCGTGGGTAAATGGACAAGTTACATAAACCTTTTAGGAAAGGGGGAGCCTGTATTGGGTTGCAGTTTGCAGATTGATTTAGAATGGATGACAGTGAACTGGCACTAGCCCCATTACTGACGAAAAACTGCTTATCCCCCCCTCCTCCCTGGTCGCCATGGAGATGAACAGGAGCAGTCGAGAAGCTGCCAGTGAGAAATTCAGCATCAAGCATCTGCGGGGGTCTGCAGGAGGAAGGAGGCAGGATCAGGGAGAAGGCAAACATGGACTTGCATTGTGATTGTGCCGAGTCCCCGGCAGCCGAACAGCCATCAGGAAAGATTAATAAGACCGCTTTCAAATTATTTGGGAAGAGGAAATCTGGCAGTGCCATGCCATCGATATTTGGGGTGAGAAACAAGGGAGATGGGAAGAACACAGGCAAAATGGGCATGGTACGCAGCAAGACCCTGGACGGATTAGCTGATGTTGTGCTGGAGAGCAGCAAGAAAGAAGAGCAGTGTGCAACACAAGCTGCTGCTGATCCACCAAGCACTGACATAAACAGCCAGGCTGTCACCGCCACCAAGACAGATGTCTCACCCAACAGCTCCGTGGGTAAATCCCACAGCTTCTTCGCTTTGCTGAAAAAGAATGGCAGATTAGAGAATGTGAAAGGGGACAATGTGGACCAGAGAGCTAGCAGCAGACAAAAGAAAGGACTGAAGGGATTGTTTAACAGCATGAGATGGAATAGAAAAGATAAGAATTACAAAGAAGATAAAGAGGGAGCCACTGAAAGCCAACCTGGGCTCATACTGTCTGGCTCTTTGACAGCCAGCTTGGAATGCATTAAAGAGGAGATACAAAAACCGCTGTGTGAGCCTGAAGTACCTGCAGAGACTGTCACAGCTGATTTGCCCTGTGAGGAGCAGAGTGAGGTTGTAAACAACTCAACGGAGGAGCATCAGTTGAAAGCAAACAAGGAATCCCCCTCATCCTCACACCCCACCGAAAAACCTCAGGATGGGGATGCAGCGAGTAGCCCACAAGTGGACCATGTCCGCCAACTGCCTGAACCAGAGGTGGAGATCCTGCAGGATAAGAAGGATGAAAGACTAACAGGTGAACTTCCAATAACCAGTATTTCCTTTGTTGAACCTGAGTGTGATAGTGGGCCAGAGATTGCCATTCCCGACCCTTCTGCTGTTGATCCACCCTCTGAACCATCTTTTGATCGTATATGTTTGATGTTGGCTGATGTTACATCACTGAAAAGCTTTGACTCTCTTACAGGATGTGGCGATATTATTGCTGAGCCGGACGATGAAGGAGGCAGCAGTAGCAGTGCCGGTGCAAGGATTATCCCTGGGAATGGCAAGAAAGCTATCCCCAAAAAGACCCCAAACATTATTGCCTATCAAGGAGGAGGGGAGGAGATGGCAAGCCCGGATCAAGTTGACGATAATGACATGCAAGAATTTTTGGGAATGATACCCCAAGCTGAGGACACCAGCAAAGAGGTGGGAAAAGTGAGTAGGCAGGCCTCAAGGGAGGAAAAACGTTCTGAGAGCACATGTGATGGGAATGGAGTGAAGCCATATAAGCTGAGACAGGATGCAACTAATTCTATTGAAAAGGGGGAGATTAGAGGGCGAGGAAAGGTGCAACGAGATTCTGTTCGTAACAGCGATGAGGGTTATTGGGACTCAACTACACCTGGGACAGAGGAGGAGCCTTCAAAAAGTTCTGGGAAGAAGGCTCTATCCAGAGACAGTTGCAGCGGAGATGCTCTCTATGACCTATATACAGAAACAGATGAAAACACAGCAAGAGCGCATGCGGAGGAGAAAAGACCAAGTCAACTTCACTCCAAGGCACTCTCGCCAGTTACCATCACATGCCCAACAAAAACAAACCAGGCAAAGGAATCCAAAATACCCAGAAGTATTAAACATCTGCCAGTTCATCCTCCCAGCCAACCAGCTGATACAAGTAGTAGCAGCACCCCAACTTCACAACATCACCCTACAAAAAGTGAACTTCCCAGGACAAAAATACCCGTTTCAAAAGTTTTGGTAAGACGGGTCAGTAACAAGACCGTCACTGGAACCTCAGGTAAAACAGCACTTCATGATCCAGCCAGGAAGTAGTGGAAACAATGGTGGATAAGCCAATCAGATCGCTGTGATTTGCTATTGCCTTGATGGGTTGTTAGCAAATACAGGACTATTCCGTATGATAACATCAGCAAGATGTCCAGGGCAACTCAGATTTGTTCACTTTTTATTTTAATTTTGTTAGTTTCTTTTCAAGTTTCCTGTAACATTCGGATGTTTTAATGCCTAAATAGGCTAGAAGATTTCTATAGCTTTCAATGTCAAAAGATGAATACTAAACAAGTCTACATTACAATTGCTGAATAGTGATGGATCTCAAATCTAATCTGTTTTAACCATCAGGAATCTGGTCAGGCAAAATTCAGCTTTATAGCAACTGCAGAATCCTGTTGCCAAATATGATGGTACTGATGTTTTTGGTTTTAGAGACTGTATGCAGTGGAGCAGGTAGGTTTTCTTAGCAGTGTGACATTAACCTTTGGGCTAAAATGTGTTCTATAATGAAATGGTTCATCTGTCAGCCACAGGTTAGTAAAGATAATTTGAGTGATGTCACAAAGTTTTACCATTTTAATTAAAATACTTATTTAAAAAGAACAAAAATCAAAGTGCAACTACAGATAGAAATCAGCCTTTATTCACAGTTGTCAGAATTAAAATAGTTGCTATATTTTAAATAGTCCTAAATGCCTTACTAAACAAGGTTTACACTGGTTTTTTTTTGCCATTACTCAATGGATTTACTTACACACAATACTATAACCATTAAACTATTTTTTCTTAATCTTGTATGATCTACCATCGACTACAAGAAGATAATATTTGCAAGTGGGGCAACCTAAAACTTTTCAAACACAAAGTACTTTAAAGCAGTATTTCACAAACTCTTCTGTCACATTTTTGCAGTGTCTGAGTTCCACCTGTACTACTAAAAATGACCACATCTACATTGCCATTATCCATTTAGAAATCTTTCTTGCCTAAGATGTTCACTGGAATATACCCATGGCCATATAATCTGTTTCCGCCACTGGTAGCTGACAGTAGCGTTATGCTGGCCATAGACACTAGAGGGTGGTCAGCTATGCAGACATGATGCAACCACACTCAGGCATTTGTGTCTACTGTTGGGTTCCAAACACAAATGGTCAACTCTGACTACCATTCATTATTAGATTACTGAGAAACAGGGGTAGGTATGGTTTTGATACATCCTATGTTGACTTGTAAGGGGGAAACGGTAGGAACTGGACAACAATATCTGTGGGTATGTTATAAACATGGACATACTACCACAATACAGTTCTTTTTAGTGTTCCTAAACCCTCCAGTATCCTACCCACAATGAGTGTCTTTTCCACCAGTAAAACTCATCACACACTTTGGGAAACACTGTTTTAAAATACCTACAGACAACAGATGGTTGCTATATAATTCAAAGGATTTGGGGCATTACATTGTCTGTGGGCACTGTTGTATTTATCCAGATTGTTATGCCACACCAGTGGACAAGGAGATGAACAACAATGCAAGGTTTCAGGTGAAAAAAGGTGTTTTTTTCTAAACAGCATGCCTGCAACCATGCAATGAATCCACTTGCTGAATCCACAAGTACATTCTGGTGCATTGTATTGTTGTAACTGGTTACAATGTCTAATCTATTAATCTATGCTGATTTGAAGCTTGTCACGTTGTATCCATCCGAATTTAGCAGACACCCCTGGTTTACTGATCCCTGAGATGTTTGTGGTGGGAGGAACGATCATGTTGCTTGGATTTTCCTGGCTGACTGCTTTTATTTGCCTGACACAAGGCCAGTGTAGGGGTTGTTTGCTCACTGTACAGTCATGCACCCTTTTTCTGTAGGACAGCAGATGTCTACAGATATACATTTGGAAAAGATTATCCAGAGGTCATATTGTTCAAACAAAATCCTTCTTCCATCAAGTTGATGATGACATTGAAAAGGAATTTTAACTTCAGTATAAATACGGGAAAGCCTTCTTCAGCTTGCGTTAATATCCAGTATCAAAGTCTCCTCTCTCTCTCTGACCCTTACCACTGTGCCACTTGATTTGCAGCAGTTTGGCATTTGATGGCTTTCTTAAGCTTAGAAGAAAGCAGTAACTAAATTAATCATGAAAATCAACTAATTTTGATGGGTTCGCCAAGCTAAGAGCACTCTGGTCTTTATTGTTAGAAAATATGCAAGTTAGCAGATTGGTGGGGTCCTAGGGTCTCCATGGGCTACACGCCCAGTTTAAAATGTTATAGGAGGAATTGTGTATTGAATATGGAATCTTCCAATCAGAGCTGACCAATCAGATTCCATATTCAACACATGCACCTTCCATTCTTTGCCTAGTCTAAGTACGGTGTCATAGTAAAACATTGATACTATAATAGTTATAGCATGAGCTGCATGAGGATAAAAGCCAAACACAGCTCATATCGAATACTGTGCCACAAATCATTAGAGCCACCCATTTTATACTACCCAGGGATACCATTACTGCCATTGAAAATGTGGACTTGAAATTGTTGGCTAAGTCTGGAGTCCAATGTATATTCATAATACTGCATTGAATCTGTACTATGTGTACAAATTAAATGAGACAGCAAAGTAGAGGTCTGCATTTTTGTATCTCCTGGTCTTAGAGTATGAAGAGAGCACTCCAAATGTAATGCAAAGCACACTTCATACATGTTATTGAATGATGCAAAAAATGACTATTTTGGAACCAGACCACTTGCCAAACATTTTTTACCCTCTGAATGTGAGTTTTTCTCCTTTTTAAATACTTTTGATAGGCCCTTCAGGTATGTCCATTTTTGCTATAAAGAGCTTGTGAAGGCACCAAATTATAAATGCCTTTTATTTCCTTTTTTCTTTAATCCTGCCTTGTCTGGCTACCTCCAGCCGAGGGTACAAGGTCCCATGATTCCATGTAGCTAAATAACCTGTAGCTCGTTTGTTTTTTTTCTGAAGGCTCTTCGGTG
Source organism: Staurois parvus (assembly GCF_062004578.1). NCBI lineage: Eukaryota > Metazoa > Chordata > Amphibia > Anura > Ranidae > Staurois > Staurois parvus. Next base: position 4,653,057 of record NW_028318183.1, on the reverse strand, counting down.
ATGGATTTTAAGATCTAGTTGTAGCTCAAGATAGCAGGCTGCCTACCATACGGCATTTTGATGCTGTTATAATTTCCATAAATGACAAAAGACTGATGAGTATTGTAGAAAAGGATGTTGCCAGTCAGATGCAGTCAGAGTAGTACCATCTCAAACCCCCCCCCTTTTTTGCACGTAATTTGTTTTTTTTTTCTCTGGGCACATGGGCTTCCATTAAATGTGATGTTGTGACCTTTGTTGCCTATCTACACAGGGATGGGCAGATTTAACAGTCAACAAAAAGATCTGCATTCCTGAAATGATGGCTCAGCCCCAAATGCCTTAGACACATTTGCGCCTACCTACACATTGGCAAGTTGGTTAATATTGTTAGAATGAGATATTATTCACAAACATTTACCAACATGGAAGATCACTGTGGTCAATTCCGCACTTTTGCCGGTTCTTGCTTGTTGTCTCTTACGCTTCCTGATAATCCCTGATGATAACTGGCTACACTGCTGGCAAAATGTGGGTGGCATATGACCTACAATAGCATGTGTAGGCCAATGAAAGCTGATTTCTTGTGGATTTCTCTGAATTACTGCCCTCCAGTGCTCTATTATCTATTTTATTAAGGCCAGCTACCTGTAGATACACTGATTGAAGAGAACTATTGAATGCCCGTCCCTGATGTAGGAGAGACATGGGCCAGCATTGTATAGAATATAATACAGAGTTTATTGTTTTTATACACCTTCTCAGATACAGAGCAGCAAAACCTTTATACATGTACAGCACTTGTATGGACCAAACTTTTTTTTTTCTTTTCCTGTGTATTCTGTAAATATGTGGATATCCATGTGTGAGTACAAATCTGTGTATAAATATATAAACGCACAAATGTAACGGTCACTCATGGGGAACCTAATAAGAAGCAAAACAAAAAAACCTTTGTGAGACACTTTAGATGAAAGCTGCCACTATCTGACTCCTGTGCCATCTACTGGTTCCAGGGCAGCAAAGTCACCCAGAAGTCTGAGAATGGCAGCTTCTATCCAATGAATCTCCCATAGGTGTCTTGACTCTGTGAATAAAGATTCCCTTTAAAGCAGCAGGAGCTTATTTAATAAGGTGAATGAACCTATAACAATCAGATTTCAGTTTATGGTTGTCACACCTGTGAACATAAATCCTAATCGATTGCTATATGGGTTACTACACTTTACAAATAAGCTTTAATTATACAAGTACAGGGCTTCACAATATTTGGGCCCCACCAAAAAATAAACAGTTTATATGTTGCTATTTTTATATTTCTGTATGCATCAAGTAGAGCATTAATGTCATTGCATATCTGATAACAGATAGGTGTGATGGGCATTGTAAAAATTAAACCTTCTCATGTACAGATAGGTAGGTGTTTCATTAAAGACTACTTTTTATTAAAAAAAAAATGTCCTGTGTAATCTTTCTGACACATGCACCTTACAGTCTCAGAACAATGGTGAGCCATGAGGATGATAGGGGGTTAATATAATAAAGCTAGTTATGCCCACAATGCTTTGCGCTTGGATTCTGTTTTAACAAAGGAGGGGGGATTTGTAAATGTGACCCATGGCCCCCTAGAGGCAATCAAAGGAATTCCATCCTAACAGGTGATAAACAGTCTATTGTACTGTGCTGTCCCTTCCAAATATTCCCTTGCTTCACCCATTGTGCTACAGTGTAGGAAAATGTGCAGGATGTACCTTGTTTGCTATCAATCATCTGATTCCAGAGCAACAAAGGATTAATCTGCTATTCAGATGATCCATGTCCAGTCTTTTGGTAGTAGTACAATGCAATCTGCTGTACCTAATATTTGTCACTGCTAACAAAAAAAAAAATTTTAAATATTGGATTTATGTCTGCCATGTGTCAAGAAAATACCCTGATCCATTGTCCTGATGCAATTCAAGGCTATAGCCATTGGTTTAAATAGATCTTTTTGTGGGTAAACAAGCTGGGTCACGTTTGAATGCAGACTGCAGACTGTAAGCTCTCAGGATGAAGAAGAGAAAATCAGCTCTTTATGCAGATATTTTTGATGCATCTTCATCCAGGAACTTGAAAAACAGAATGAAAAATGCCTTTGTTATTTATCATTCCTGGCAGCACTGCATCAGTACACTAATAGATACCCAGTCATTTCAGCACATTCTTTGTGAAACTGTTCAATCAAAAATATATTTTTTTATATCAAATATTCTATTTATAGAATATTCTATTTATATACAGCATGTGCTTTCTTTTTTATAGTATTGATTTTTGCAGCGTTTATAAAAAAGTGAACTCACAAAAATGATCACATTTGTGTTTGTGTTTGGGTATGTTCCTTAAGGAGGGGAGCAGAAAATAGAACCATTCAAGGTGGAGATGAATAATGATCTATGAGCAATAAGTGTGTACAATAATAATAACAACAACAGGAAAATAACAGGAGGAAAGATTAGAGGAACTGAATTTATTCTCTCTTGAGAAGAGGAGATTAAGGAGGATATGATCAACATGGATAAATACATCAGTGGTTCATATAGTGAACTCGGTGTAGAGCTATTCACCCTGAGGTCATCAGAGAGGACAAGGGGGCACTCTTTACATCTGGAGGAAAAGAAATTTAATCTCCAAACACGGAAAGGTTTCTTCACAGTGAGAGCTATGAGAATGTGGAATAGACTCCCTCAAGAGTTGGTTCTGGCCAGCTCAGTGGATTGCTTTAAAAAAGGCCTGGATTGTGTCTTAGATACACAGAATATAACTGGATACTAACATTTATAGGTAAAGTTGATCCAGGGAATATCCGATTGCCTCTCGGGGGATCAGGAAGGAATATTTTCCCTTTAGGAGCAAATTGGATCATGCTTTGCTGGTTTTTTTGCCTTCCTCTGGATCAACTGTGGGTATAGGATTATAACTTTTTTTTTTTTATGGTTGAACTGGATGGACTTTTGTCTTTTTTTCAGCCAGACTAACTATGTAACAGGAATAAAGATTACACACCTATGGCATATATATGTACGTGAACTGAAAAGTGTGATAAGAAATATATTGCTAGATAAATGTTAGGATGCAAACTAAATCACTAGCATCTCATGTAATAGTAAAGTGACACTAAGCTCTGATTAGAAAAATAAAATTGTATTTAAATATGTATTCTTAACCACTTGCCCTCCAGAGGCTTTACCCCCCTTCCTGACCAGGCTATTTTTTGCGATACGGCGCTTCATTATTTTAACTGACAATTGCGCGGTCATGCAATGCTGAACCCAAATTAAATTTATGTCCTCTTTTTCCTAAAAAATAGAGCTTTCTTTCAGTGGTATTTGATTGCCTGTGCGTTTTTTATTTTTTGTGCTGTAAACAAAAAAGACTAACAATTTTGAGAAAAAAACAATAATTTCGACTTTTTGCTATTAAAAATGTTCAATAAAATTTTTTTAACAAATCAAAGTTCGTCATAAATTTAGGGCAAGATGTATTCTGCTCCATGTCTTTGCTAAAAAAAAATCCCAATGTAAATTAATTGGTTTACGTGAAAGTTATAGTGTTTACAAATGGCGGTATATATACTGGAATTTTTTTTTTAAATTTTAGTTTACTAGTAATGGCGGCGATCAGCGACTTATAGTAGGACTGCAGGACTGCGACGGACATTCTGACACTGGGGGGAATTGACTTTGTGTCACTGACATCCCCAGTGACACCAATACAGTGATCAGTGCTAATAAAAAGCACTGACACTGTACTAATGGCACTGGGCAGGAAGGGGTTAGCATCTGGGGTGATCAAAGGGTTAAGTGTGTGCTGTGTGTGTTCTATGATGGGGGCTGTGTGTGTGTGCTTTCCACTGTAAGCACACTGATTTGTATGGCTCTGCTTTGCAGAACCATACAAAGCAGTGTTCTGGAGCTGACAGGGGAGAGAACTGTATTGTTTACATACAGTTCTCTCCCCCCCGTCAGTATTACTAGGTGATCACTGGGTGCCGGCGAGTAACTGACAGCTGAGGCTGCGAATAGTGGCGCGTGATTTTGCACACACCTGCTGCCTTGTAGCAGTATTCCTGCTATGGGGCAGCATTAAAGCAATTAAAGAATATGTAAACTCGACATTTCAAGTCGTACTGCAAAGAATTGCAAGCAAATTGAACAGGAATGCTGTGTGAGCCTGAGTTCACACAGGAGCGGTGCAGGAAACCTCCCTGCATGAAAGGTTCCACCAGCTTCGGCTCCTGATCCCATTGTGGACATCAGTGGCCACAGCTTGGGCTCCTCCTGCCTCTCCCCCCAGTGTCCAGCAGCTCTCTCCCCCACCCTTAGCGGTTCAAGACGTCCAATGGATCCCCTCCCATCTGCTCCAGTCCTGGTACCAGATTACTGATCCCCACTGTCAATGAAAAGCCGCTTCACAGATCCGGGGATTTGAAATCCCCACGGCTTTCTCGCCTCTCCTTGCAGTGCTGACAATATGGGGTGTCACATGGACGGTGCTAACCAGTCAGACACCGTCTAGCCCAGCAATGGGCAAACTACGGCCCACGGGCCGTATACGGCCCGGCGGACCTTTTAATGCGGCCCGCGGAGCTAGGCTCCCGCTAGGCTCCTCTCACAGTCCGCCCTGAAGACCGGTGTAGCATGAAAATCTGTCTCCTATGAGGATCTGTCCCCCTCAACGTATCTGCGCATGTGCCGGAGATCGTTGATCGGCTGCTAATGCCTGAAACTGGCACAAGCGCAGATACGTCGAGGGGGACAGATCCTCATAGGAGACAGATTTTCATGCTACACTGGAACGGCGCGGGAACACGATGAGAGGAACGCGCGGAGCAAAGGTAAGTGAATTGACACAGGGGGGACTTGGGGACTTAATATGGGGGATGAATTAATATGGGGGATGAATTACTATAGGGGGGGTGAATTACTATATGGGGGATGAATTACTATATGGGGGATGAATTACTATCGGGGATGAATTACTATATGGGGGATGCATTACTATATGGGGGATGAATTACTATGGGGGATGAATTACTATATGGGGGATGAATTACTATGGGGGATGAATTACTATATGGGGGATGAATTACTATATGGGGGATGAATTACTATGGGGGATGAATTACTATATGGGGGATGAATTACTATATGGGGGATGAATTACTATGGGGGATGAATTACTATATGGGGGATAAATTACTATGGGGGATGAATTACTATGGGGGATGAATTACTATGGGGGATGAATTACTATATGGGGGATGAATTACTATGGGGGATGAATTACTATATGGGGGATGAATTACTATATGGGGGATGAATTACTATGGGGGATGAATTACTATGGGGGATGAATTACTATAGGGGATGAATTACTATGGGGGATGAATTACTATATGGGGGATGAATTACTATGGGGGATGAATTACTATGGGGGATTAATTACTATGCTTACTATGGGGGAATATTACTATACTTACTATGGATGACACATACACATCATTCATCTACTCTTGGTCCGGCCCCCGGGTCCAATATATGAACCCATTGCGGCCCTCAAGTCAAAAAGTTTGCCCACCCTTGGTCTAGCCCATACTGTCAGCACTGCAAGGAGAGGCGAGAAAGCCGTGTGGATTTAAAATCCCCGAACCAGTGAAGCGGCTTTTTGTTGTCAGACAGCGGGGGATTGGCAATCTAGTCCAGCGGGACCTGGGGGATGTGTTGATGGCTGGAACTGCTGGAGGCTGAGGAGAGAGAGCCATGAGAGAGGCAGGAGGAGCGCAAGCCACAGCTGCTGATATCCACAACAGGATCATGAGCCAGAGCTGGTGGAACCTTTCATGCAGGAAGGTTTCCCGGACCCCTACTGCGTGAACCCAGGCTCAAAGTCACTATGACAAACCTGGGTTCACACAGGGGCTGTGCAGGAAACCGCATGCAATTTGCACTGGAATCGCACAGTATTCCTGTTCAAATCGCATGTAATTCTTTGTTGCGTGATTTGAACCCATTCTTTTTGAATGGATTCAAATCACACTGCAAAGGTATTGGTTTCGGTATCGTGAGGAAGTACTCAGTATCGACACATATATCAGTATCAGTGCAACCCTACTCACATGAAAAAGTACACTTTTATCTCTGTATAGCTTCCTTTGGCTGAAATACCTAGTGATTCTGCCAGTCCCTTGCTCTCCTGTTTCAAAATGGCCACGACAGGCATGAGAGCACACCCTTCAAAATGTGGCCAGTTCTCTAGCTGTGTCCTTAAGTCAAAAATGACAGAATGCGTCAGCAGGGGGCTGTATGGCGGCTGGAAGTGACATCTGAACCGGAAGTGATGAAGGAGCGTCCTTGTTTGGGATCCGGCAGTGGTGAGAGCATTACAGACACATCCCACAATAGTCTGTACAACAGGCGTTTTTATGAGTTTATCTTGTGAGTGGCTGTCTATTCATTTTAATAAAGGTGTTATTAGTACTACACCATTGGAGTTTGTCTCTTATCTTTACATGGTTCTTACATCTTGTGGAGAGGAATAAGGAGATTGGTGGAGATGTTGGAGCTCATATATTGATGCATTATTTGGAGATTTGCAAGCGATACATGCCGACCATGAGAGTGGAAGGCATGTAGGTTCGGTGAGTGCATACCCAAAAGGTACTACGGTATTTGAGCACGTGGTGGTTTTGGTTTTGGGAGCATTAGAAGAATATCACATTGAAACTGGTATCTATGTTTCATTATGGACTTTAAGTTCACATTTTATCTTCAAAGTTTATTATAAGCTTATATGTATTTTCAAAGTGCCACTGAGCTGTTTATGTTTATTTGTCTGTATGCACTGTGTATTTAATTGAAGTTAGCAGCAGTGTTGATTATTTAATATTTTGTGTCTATTATTGAATTTTTCATCACTTTATTGCACACATCCAGCGCAAAGGGTTTTTGTTTGTATTTTATTGTGCTGAGAAAACAGCCTACCTGTCCTCGTATGATCAGATTTGTGCTGGCACACCCTCCCTGCACTGTCATCCACCGGGAAGACCTGTGTACTGCTGTTTCTCCACCCCCAGCTCTCCAAGCTCCTTATGCAGCTGAGAACAGGGGGCATGTGATCATTTAAAAAAAAGAAAAAGAAGGTATTTATATTTTTTTATATGTACACACAAATGATTTGCCTTTCATTTCTGTTTTAAACTGAATGTGATGTTTTACAAGGTGAGGGATTAAAGATACTTTAACACAAAAAAAGTCCCTTCTATTGCTATCAGCTGCCTCCAAATCTCCAAATTTCTGTTTTGCTGCTGTGATCTGACTTTCTGTTAGAGGGTGGCTATGTTTATTCCCAATGGCCCCACTGTGTGTAGGAACATAGCCACTCTCTCTTTCTCTTTCCCAAGATGGACTAGGGACTATGGACTTTGGGATGTGTAGTGTGCATAGAGCAGTGTACATGACTGCAGAAAGATGAAATCACCCCTGGGCTGTTTCTCCTTTAACTGTGCAGTCACAGTCTAGGGGCGGATCCAGGACAACCTGGGCTCAGAGGAGGTCGGTTTAATAATGTTGGTCAAGAGACTGATGACATCTTGTAGCAGAGAAGTACTGCATGGGAAATTTTCAGACTGAAAGTGATTTTTGCAACAAAAGCCACTTTTTTTGTATTTTACATTTTAATTGTTTATTCATTTTCATTGTGTTATTTTTAGGCGGAGATCTGCTTTAAGATCTATTATACACATAAATGCATCAAGGGTTTTTGCTTTAGAATCAGAATTCCAGGAAATCTCTATACTATCTTAAAATGTGTATCTGTATTCAGTCTGATTATACACACTCTTGGTTTTTAAAGAGACACTAATCACTTAGGGCAAAGTGACACTGTCTTCACAAAGGAGCTTCCATGCCCCATTGATGCTCACCTTACCAGTGCTCCCCTTTCATCCATTCCTGCAACACTAAAATGCTGTTGCTGGACACTAGAGACCAGCATTGACATAACTCCCGCTGAGGTCCTGGACCGACTGAGGTGCAACCTGGCATCGTAGGATGGACTAAAACATGACATCCCAGAGGTGTTCCATTGGATTTAGGTCAGACGAGCGTGGGGGCCATTCAATGGTATCAATTCCTTCATCCTCCAGGAACTGCTTGCATACTCTCACCACATGAGGCCAGGCATTTTTGTGCACCATGAGGAACCCAGGACCCACTGCACCACCGTAGGCTCTGACAATGGGTCCAAGAATTTCATCCCAATACCTAATGGCAGTTAGAATGCCATTGTCTAGCCTGTAGAGGTCGGTGTGTCCCTCCATGGATATGCCTCCCCAGACCATCACTGACCCACCACCAAAACGGTCATGTTGAACAATGTTGCAGGTCGCATAACGTTCTACATGGCTTCTCCAGACCCTTTCACATCTGTCACATGTGCTCAGGGTGAACCTGCTCTCATCTGTGAAAAGCACAAGGTACCAGTGGTGGACCTGCTAATTCTGGTGTTCAATGGCTAATGCCAATTGAGCTCTATAGTGGCGGGAAGTGAGCACAGGGCCCACTGGAGGATGTCGGGCCCTCAGGCCACCCTCATGAAGACTGTTTCTGATTGTTTGGTCAGAGACATTCACACCAGTGGCCTGCTGGAGATCATTTTGTAGGGTTCTGGCAGTGCTTATCCTGTTCCTCCTTACACAAAGGAGCAGATACCACTCCTGCTGATGGGTTAAAGACCTTCCACGGCCCTGTCCAGCTGTCCTAGAGTCTACTGGAATCTCCTCCCTGCTCTTGAGACTGTGCTGGGAGACACAGCAAACTTTCTTGAAATGGCATGTATTGATGCGCCATCCTGGAGGAGTTGGACTGCCTTTGCAACCTCTGTAGGGTCCAGGTATCGCCTCATGCTACCAGTAGTGACAATGACCCTAGACAAATGCAAAACTAGTGAAAAGCAGTCAGAAAAGACGAGTAAGCAAAAAAAGTCAGTGGCCTTCACCTGTAAAACCATTCCTGTTTTGGGGGTCATCTCATCGTTGCCCATCTAGTGCACCTGTTGTTAATTTCATTAACACCAAAGCAGCTGAAACTGATTAACAACCCCCTCTGCTACTTAACTGACCAGATCAATCTCCCAGGAGTTTAATTGACTTGATACTATACTCTGATTAAAAAGCGTTCCTTGAATTTTTTTGAGCAGTTTATAAAATCAAGGGACAGCAAACAGCACAAAATGATTAGTAAGAGGCTATGGTCCTAGCTAATGAAAGCTCTACTCAATCTAATTACAGTTGATCATCTATCCTCTATCATGGGTGCTCAACCTATGGCCCTTCAGCTGTAACGGAATTACAAGTCCCATGAGGCTTTGCAAGGCAGACAAGCATTACTCCCAAGGCCAAAGCATGATGGGACTTGTAAATTTGCAACAGTTGGAAGGCCACAGGTTGTGTACCCAAGTCCTACATAAACCTCACACCTAAAGTGATATTAAACCCAAAAACAAACATTTATTATATCATAGCTTACCAATTCTTAGATGTGATGGCTGCATTAGTTTGCTTTGTAGGCTTTCTTTCCTCTATTGTGATCTGGTGATCCTGCCAGCAAGTCTGTTGTTTTTCAAAAGCACAAGCTTTTCAGCAGAATGCATCCAGTTTCCATGGATGAGACAAACCATTGAACACTGGCAGGGATGTATAAAATGATCAGTTTTTATTTATTCATGTAAAACCTTTATCCCAAAAGGAAAAAAAACTGTTTGCTGTAACTGATTATAAAGTGTGAGCTGGAGTTAAACTTCAATATGTTCATGTATCTAAATCTGTTAATACACTTGACACTAACCCCCCCCCCCCCCTCCAGGCTCCTGTCTGGTGTGCCTCCTCTGCACATTCTTCCAGAGTGGTGTATAACTGATGCAGGAGATGTGTTACTGGGTAGATCACCAGGTGAAACCCGAGGGAGAAAAGCCAAAGAAATTAAAACTAATGCAACCCTCACATCTAATGATTGGTAAGTTGCAATATATTACATTTTTGGTTTTGGGTTTAATACCACCTTAAGGAGACCAGTGCCAGCAGAAATATGTAGCCTGCCATTGTTGACATCTTCTTCAGAAAATGCTAGTTGCCTGGCTGTCACACAGATCCAATTGACCTGAAACAAGTATGCTGACCAGCAGTTCTGATGTCACTCTGACATCACTGGCTGCATGCTTGTTTCAGGTCAGTGACACAGTATTGAAGCCACTGGATCAGAACAGCAAATGAGGTTAGCTATAACAGTCTATGTTTTTCTCCCAGCACAGGATTACTTTAAAGTAGATTGATTTTAGCATATTAGCAATTTTTTCATAGCCTGAAATGAGTTCATTGAATTATTTTGCATATTCTGTAAATTCTGATGCCTCTTGCATACAGAATAAATGTGGAAGAAATGTACACAGAGCCCATGTGATGTGAACTGTTCCCCATATGTCAGGGTAGACAGCTCCTTCCATTGTTCTCTTGGATGAAACATTTACTGATTGAAAACATTGACTCTGTTGTTTTAATCCTCTATCTGTCATTGGATTAACATTGTTATCCCTACATTAACAGACTTGTTACCATTTAGCAGGAGACCCATCTGTGGGTGTTCAGAATGAGAAGACACACAAGACCTTCATTTGTTGATTATACAGCATTAGATGAGAATGATATCAGGGTCGAATTATTCATTGCACAAGACGTCAAAGCAAGTTTAACCGGTGATGTCAACTCCTAGGCAATGCTATTCCATGGAGAAACATTCATACAGAATCATGACTACAATAGGTTCATATTATCATCACAATGAAAAAACTATTTATAAGCCAGGATCCTAACATTGCAGAGGAAATGTGGAGCATTGTTGTTACTAGCGAACTCCAGGCAAACAGCTAAATCCACAGATGAAGTACATATATCAGAACGGTTGTATCTGCCAAAGGATTTGTAATTCTGTCCATCCAGTGCTGAAATTCTGTCACACAGCTCTGTCCTGTCTGGTAGGGACAAACACTTGACCTTTCTTTGATGCAGTTTCACTTTCTCTTACAGATCCTTTTGCATGCCCCAGCCTGTGACTGGACAGTGAAAGGAGTAGTATCACACTGATGAAGTCATCTTTATCACTCTGCTTTCTACTCCTTTCAGCGCGCTCCTTATGTCCCTGTTTCGCAATTGCTCTTGACCCTGTTACATACACATCCACTGGAGCCTAAAAGTGGCCAGGCTGTCTTTAATTGTGCAGGGATGATTTGCTATTATCATCATCAGGAAGTCTGCCCTAAACAATGCCTTCTCTGAAGCACAAGCACAAAAAAATAGAGTGGCTGCAAAGTGGCTGGAAACCAGCAGCACTGAGATGCAAACAAAGGGTTAAATGTTTGTTTAGTGTAGGGGTGCAGGGGTAAGGTGTATTATTAACCCTATCCCTTGGTCCAGCAGGCTCTAATGCTATTCTCTTCTACCTGAAACTTCAGGTCGTAGCTTAGTATCATCATGTAAAAATTCTTGGAATGTGTCACTTTTTAACCACTTGCCCTCCAGAGGATTTACCCCCCTTCCTGACCAGGCAATTTTTTGCGATACAGTGCTGCGTTACTTTAACTGACAATTGCAGGATCATGCAACGCTGCACCCAAATAAAATTTATTTCCTTTTTTCCACAAATGGAGCTTTCTTTCGGGGTATTTGATTGCCTGTGCATTTTTATTTTTTTGCACTATAAACAAAAAATATCAACAATTTTGAAAAATAACCCCAATATTATTGACTTTTTGCTATAAAACATATCCAATAAAAAATTTAAAAAATCAAATTTCGTCATAAATTTAGTCTGAAATGTATTCTGCTGCATGTATTTGCTAAAAAAAAAATCCCAATACGTGTAAATGAATTGGTGTACATGAAAGTTATAGTGTCTACAAATGGCGGTATATATACTGGGATTTTTTTCTGTTATATATACTAGTAATGGCAGCGATCAGCGGTGGGCATTCTGACACTGGGGGGGAACTGACTAACTGTCACTGACATCCCCGGTGACACTAATGCAGTGATCAGTTCTAATAAAAAGCACTGACAGTGTACTAATGGCACTGGACAGGAAGGGGTTAACATCTGAGGAGATCAAAGGGTTAACTGTGTGCTGTGTTGTGTTTTCTTGAGTGCTGTGTGCTGTGCTTTACATTTGCAGAGCAATACGAAGCAGGATGCTGGAGCTGACAGGGGGAGAGATCTGTATTTTTTACATATAGACCTCTCCCCCGTCAGTGATACTCAGCGATCGGCAGGGAATCTCTGGCCAAGACCTGGTGATCGACAGCTGTAGCCGCAAATTGCAACACGGGTAGCGCGTGCGATTCCTCTACCCGAAAATACAAAATTGCATGTATATACGTGATTTTGCGCAGCTCTGCCGCCCTGTAGCAATAGTTCTGCTATAGGGCAGTCGGGAAGCGGTTAAGCAGGGTCCTTGGTCTGAACGTATCTTCTGCAGGCAGCCATAAGGTGGGCAGAAGTGCTCACACCTACCATCTTGGTGGCGATTTGGTCATGGGTCAGTACTGCCACCACAAACTTGGTTCTAGTGCACCATGACTAGAATGTGATGGTATTTGGCTTCTGACATGTCAGGTGTAAGAAAGTCGATGGTCAGTAGTTTCAGTGCGGCAGACATGTCCTAAGTCAGAGGTGAAATTTGGGTCTCGGCAGTCTTTTGACACTGAACAGACCACACAGTGTCAGGAGATATGTTCAACAAACTGAAATAGACCCATACACATGGCTTGTCTCTTGAAGAAGGTGAACGTTTTGCAGACAACCCAGCGTCAATCTTCCATGTGGATTTTCCTTTCCCACAGAGAGGGCCTGGGTCCTTGACAGTAAAAACCCACCAGATCACTGATGAGCCACTGGGGAATATTATTTTGGGGTACAGTATACCATCACTCAGAATGAGACAGGACCTTTGATCTTTCTTTGAGACTGGGCCATGGCTATAACCGTATTGTCTCAATTAGAGTGGCAACCACAGGATCCTTTGTGTCTCTGTACAGGTATATTCTTCCTGTACATGGATGAGGTCTACTCTTGGGCCTTCCACCAATCAAGTCACAGATTTTTAGCTCTTCAGCTTCTTCATCCACATCTTGCTTCTTGGGTGGTGAAACATTCCACTTTGTTGCCCCACTGCTTGACTCTTGGCAGTGGGTCATAATGGCTTTCACTGTGTTTGGTAGGGGCATTCTCTTTGTAAATGACCCAGCTTGACAGCCCCAGCATAAAGATGGTGACCTTGCTTGCCTTGGCCACCTCCCAGGTGGTGTTCACCTTCTCCACGAGGAGGCATCCCCTCCTTATCCCTGGTCAGTGCTGTCAACGATTGAACCTAGATAACTGTCTGAAGCTGAGCCATCCCTTTTATTAGGTTCTGGATGGCCACCTCCTATGTAGCCGTGCATTTTATTGCAGGTGAGTCTATCGATTTATAAGCTATGATGGCTATAGTTGCACCTGATCCTGTAGACACACTGTGGTTTTCAGTCCTGTACATCTCTGTTCCTGACATTCTATGGTCACTTCCAACAGTTTGTGAAACTGGGGTTGCTTCTGCTTTTCTTTTTTAAGGTTTCTCTAATCTTGTTGGACAACAGTCCATCTACAAAATGTTCTTCAGCCATTGTTCTACATCACCACAGCTGTCACCCCACCATACTCAGTCCCTTTCCCAACAGCGTATCTCTGCTGCTATGTCTTGCAGTTCCAGTGCATATTGCAGAATGGTTTTCTCCCACTCTCCGCTTTTTGCTGTTGAAGTAGGCCCTAAGGTCCCATAATAATGGTACACAACTTCTAAGCAGTTATCTGTTTTGTGAAGGGAATCTTGGTTTTCTGCTGGGAGGTGCAGGGACAAAACTACTTGCTTCCCCCATCTTGGCATTAATGGTCAAGAGGGACCTCACATTCTTTGGCCCAGCCACCCAAATCCTGACTTCACCCTGTGACCTTGGGTAATTGTTTTATCATGAATCCAGTTAGGAATAAGGAGGTCATAGAGAATAAGTAGGTTGCCTGCCTCCCTCTGGAGCAATACTACCAGGCACTGCTTTCGTGCCATTCCCATCACCATTTTTTGACATGGCTGATCGTGTTTATAGACACCAAATTTAACATAATAGGTAATCAGCTGAATGATTAGACAAGAAGTAAATGTAGCTTGCAGTTTACTAAACAGGTGCAAAGTTAGAAGTAATAATCCAACAGGTTGGCAAAGAACATGCATACACTGCAGAATAATAAAATAACAGGTTGGCAAAGAACATGGATATTTTACAGCAATGTCTCTGTGGCTCAACCAAAGTAACATATGGCTAAATTGCATAGTCTCTATAAGACTCTATAACAACAGAGTCTAGCTGAAGTAGTGAAAAGTTCAGAAGACAAATTGTGACTGCAATTATTCTCATAACCAGCAACCCTCAAAGTGAAGTCCAGGGTAGTTCTGGTATCACAGGTGAACAGCTGGAGGGATCCAAGGTCCAAGGACAAAGCACCACTGCACTGGAACTAGATTATTCTGGTGGCAATAGGGGAGGAGTTCCCCATAGTAGTCTTTTGGAGAAGTTACATGCTATTAGGTTCGGGCTTGCCTGGCCACACACCAGTTCTAAAAATAGAGGGCCAAACACCTGGCTGAAAATTACTTTCCCAGCTACCTCCATCTCAAGTATGACCTCTCTGAGATGCTGAGATGAGGGAGACTAAGAATTGCATCTTCCCTGAGTGTGCTCAGTAACCCAACGAGTTAAATAAGAACTCCAAAACAGGCAAAAAAAAAATCACTAATTAGTACACACCATACACTAAACAGTTAATAACATTTTGAAAATCCTTACCATTGAGGAAAAAAGTCAAATTGAATTTTCATGACCTCATCTGTAAAATTCAAAATAAAACAGCATCTGCTCTGCCAAGGAGGAGGTGCGACAGCAGGAATAATATCATTATTATTATTATTATTACTATACAAGATTTATATAGCGCCAACAGTTTGCTCAGCACTTTACAACATAATGGGAGACAATACAGCAATAATACAGTTCAATACAAGAGGGTTAATATTATATCCTCTCCTCTCACTCTGCAGTAAAAGGATTCTACAGTTCCCATCAACCACAGGGAATTGTAGTAAATGTGAGTAGGTACACTAGGCCTGTACATGTTGAATGTGTCTGAGAGTCTTGATCCGCCCACCACTGCAAGAATTACATCACTGCTTCCTGGAGAAAGAACTACAGAAGGGATGTGCCAAGACCAGTGGCTGGGGAGATAGGAGGTATAGCAGCCACCGGTCTTACAAACAGGAAACTAAAGAGAATTAAAGTGTTACTAAACCCACAACAGTAAAATCATTCTGTATACTGTATGTAGTAAAGCATGCTTGTTTACTCTCTGTGGAACCTAAGGAGTTAGTCCTCTGCATTGTGTCAAAAATGCTGTTTGATCCTGACTTGTGTCCCCCTCTTATCTCATGATAAGACATGTTGTGTGGAAACACTCTGCAGATGCTCAGTTTGGGGTGTATTACTAGAGATATTTTTTTTTTCTTGAGCGAGTGCATGTGATCAGCACAGGGCCAATCACGACTGTCCAGACAGAGGTCAGTGGTTCTGCATCCTCCTAGAGCAGAATGAAAACTCCTCCTTCAAGCTTTAACTAGTGCTCTGCTGAACACTGATAGAAGTCACAAGACTGCTCTAACTGCTGATGAGAAAAGGTATTTTGCAGTTTTCATTTACTAACATAATTGGATTTCCATGTTCTGTGTACTGTGGGAGATCAGATAGAGTGAATGCAGGGTCCTGGGTTTTGTAACACTTTTGTAACAGTTTGATTTGAAAATGAATAATCTATTTCAGAGCAACTACTGAATGAACCAGAAGATGGATGGCATATTCAGTGAAGGTAGGAAATCAGCAACAAGGACATGTTTTTGCCCATAGTTTTGCTTTAGAGAAATGGAGTTAAAGAAGCCTGCGTCTGCATCTACACATGGTAAGTAAATAGGCACTTCACTACTCAAGCAGGTTGCTAGGTGAAAAACCCTAGAAAAAACAGCATAACTGATCCCTTACCTCTCCTTTCCTGTTAATTCATAATTATATTGACTGCATTGTTCAAAGTAAGAGCTCCTAATAGCTTCCAGTCTAAGTGCTGCTGCACAGACTATTATTTTTAGTGTATTATGGGGTGATGATTAGTTACCAAAGTTTTTATTCTGAGAATGAAGGGTCCTATAATAATGGCCTATTGAATGGACTTGAGAAAAGGTAATACAATAATACATTGTACAGAGGCTGACTCTCTAGTAATCCATATTAAATGTATATTGCCTCTTCTTCTTCAGTTCATGCATTCATTGGGGCCAACAATGTACAATTACTGTGTATTGTTTAGTGTTCTCAATCTCTTGTAACTATGGCAATGAATCATCCCATTCACAGGCTGTTTTCAGCACTTTTGCTTTCTGTGATTTTGCATATAGTACATGGAAATTTTGCTAATGAGGCATTGCTGTTTAATAGAGCATTTACACTTGTCAACATTTCTGTCAACATATTTACATACAGATATTTAAAGTAGACATTTATAACAAAAAACAAATTAAGAAACTCCCACTACATTGACCAAACTCTTCTATTAAATCCATTAATATTAGAAGAAAAGATTATTACATGACCAAAAACTAGTACATGAGTTATGTGGTGTCTGCTGAAGGGGCAGAGGGAATTGCTGTTCACGTAAATGCTTCAGCAGAGATCATGCGATCAATGGGAGAGAAGTATTTTAATACCTCTTTTACAACTTTTGCGTTTAGCCAGTAGGGATGAGCCGAATGTACCTGGGTTCGATTTGAGGCAGGTTAAGGGACATTACCGAAATTCAGATGCTGAAGTTGATCCCTATTGTAGTCAATAGGGGCTACATTTAAAAACAAAAAATAGTAATGGCCATTTGCTAGGCTAATGGGCAAAGATATGTCCAACAAATAGCATGGGGGCCTGGGCACTCCCCTGAGGAACATGTACCAAAGCAAAATGGTTTTTAAAAAAAATGTCATTTGGTGGGGACCGGTTGAACAGATGAAGGGAACCTACTGGGGGTGAGGACTAAGGTATTACACCATATTCTTCTATACTTAACAAGCATTAATTTAGGGGCACAGCACTGCATTGGTAATTTTTATTTTCCTGGGGTTTTAAAATATATTTCAAGGCATAGTCATATCACAAAAATGGGACAAATAATAGAATAGCAATAGTACTTCATATCATATCATATCAATAATAAGAACAGGGCTATTTATTTCTAAAACAGTGAATGTAACACTCATCAAACATTTAGGCTACAATCTGATTTTGATCCAAATTTCAGTGTGATTATGTAGTGCAACTTGGATTTGGCTTGTATATTCTTTGGGGCCGAAATCATAGTACAGGAACCTTTTCCAAAACTGCACCATGCTGGGTGGCTTTGATGTACTGTACATGGTCACCACTGAAAATAATGCGATTCCCTTTGTCATATGATTCTCTGTGACTCAAGTCACATCTGAAATTGCACTAGTGTGAACAGAACCTTACTGCAGCTGTGTCTTCTTGATGTTTTAAATTACAGGAACTAACTTACTTGTAGGCAGGTGCGGTTTGTTTTCACCACTGCAGTCAGCACTCAAATCGAAGGGAACCTCAGCCTGGAGAGGCAGTCCAAGAGATACAATGTTTCTCTATGCTTTTCTTGGTCAATGGAGCAGCGTTCCGGTTGGCTATACTGTGCCCATGTGTCCCTCAGTGACCATCTTGGGTCAGAAGGTTCTATTTAAGTCACTGACCCCCGGTTTGTGTGCGCTCTTGGCATGTGGCTAGTGTAGGGTGAGAGTCCCAGCTTGTTATTGAAGGTAACTAACAGTAGGGAAACTGAAATCATACTGAAACCAAACTCTGTGTATTTACTGCCTGCACCATACTGCACCTCCCCACATAATTGTAGTAAATGTTTGGTGAATTCTGCTTTATAGCTATGCTCATAGTTTTACAGTTACCTCTCATTTGTATGTTTTACATCTTTTTGGCTTAAAAAAGTTAGAACATGGAAAAATCCATGGAAAATAGTACCAGTAAAAGAAAGCTGCATTTGTCATACCAGACAAAAACAATAGGTGCGTAACGTCTGTACCATAATAATGTGAAAATGGCTCTGGAGCTTACTAATTAACCACCTCAGTACCACGCAATAACTGAAAGACAGCTACAGCGAGGCTCTCTTGTTCTGGGATGGTGTCTATTTATGTCCTCGGAGAACGCACCTCCCGCACACCCCCTGAATCACACATGACTGCTGTTTCATTTGGACACAGTAGATCACAGATTGATGAAGGGCCAATAACAGATGCCCCTTACCATGTGATCAACTGTGTCCAGTCACAGCTGATCCCATATAAACAAATTTGCCAGTTATCGGCATTTCCTTTCCTTATGCATTGTCACTGTGAGGAAAGGAGAGCCAATAACCGGCAAGACTGACAGGGCATATTTACACTGATAATTAGGGCACTGATCATCAATACCCTGATCATCAGTGCAGCTTATTAGTGCCCATCAATGCAGCTTATCAGTGCCCATTAGTGCTGACTATCAATGCCCATCAGTGTTGCCCATCAGTGCCGTCTCATCAGTGCAGTGTTGTCCATGCCTCCTCATCATTGCCCATCAGGGCACCTAAATAGTGCCGCCTCATCAGTGCCACCTCATTACTGGAGCCTCATCAGTGCACATCAGTGCAGCCTCACCAGTGCCCATCACTGCAGCCTCATTAGCACACATCAGTGAAGAAGAAAAATGTGCAAATATTTATAACAGAAACTAAGAAAAAACATTTTTGTTTCAAAATTTTCAGTCTTTTTTCATTCCTTTATTAAGAAATAAAAAACCCAGTGGTGATTAAATCTCTATCTGTTTTTAAAAAATGATAGAAATATTACATGGGTACAGTTTTGCATGACCGTGCATTTGTCACTCAAAGCGCGACAGCGCTGAAAGCTGAAAATTGACCTGAGCAGGAAGGGGGTAAAAGTGGTTCAGGGAGCCAGAAGGTAATGGGGGCTGCTATTTCAGGAAAGTTCTGCTATAAAGTAGATCTATTTTTAACATTTATCTTTCCTATCAGTGGAATATTCCATCTATGCCAAAACACATCTTAATTATGAGTGCAAAAATACCCTTAATCATTTAAATTAATCACACCACAAGGTTATTTAAAAACAGAAGACAATATGGAAAATAATATTGAATATGATTACCTTTTCAATGACCTGTAGGCAGGTGCAGCTAGCTATTCTGCCACTAGGTGGCACTGTGTCAGAATAGTGTCTGGTTACAGCAGACAGTGTCATCAGGTGCTAGGCCCCTTTTAATTAGAGCCCTCCTGTAGTGGTGTCATGGGTGAGTAATGCAGGCCATACATGGGTCGAATTCCAAACAAATGTTCTTTAGAAAATTGGATATCTTGTGCATTTTGTAATGCGATGGTGCCACCATTGATTTTGAAATTCAACCATCCAAGCCTTCAATTTCTCCTCATGTTGCTACAGAAAAGAATTTCCGTGGCCAAGAATTTTCTTTTCTTTCCAAGTCACAGCTTTATATTTCTTGCACGATTCTCCCATCATTGATTCAAAATTCTTTTGTTTTTAAAAGATTTCCAACATGCCCGCTCACTCAAATTCGATGGCCACATGAAAATCGGCAGTTTCTGTGACCCACTAATGGTGCGAAATTCTAGCAAAAATTCTTAGAAAAGATTTTCGAAAGAAAATTCTTTTGGAATTCAACCTATGTATGGCCAGCTTTAGGGCCCAGATATGAGAGGAGCTGTAGTGCTCTTCACCAGCACAGATATAAGCAGCATGTGGAAGCCCTGTACAGGGCAGGAGGTCAGGAAGGAGCAGACCTGCACCAAAGAGAGCCGGCTATATTTTGGCACTTAAAATGATATGATAAAACCAGCCATCTCTGTTAACAATGCACTATTTAAATCTAAACTGGGTTGCCCCTAATTTTTGATTGGAGATGCGCTTTAATAGTATGGCCCTTTTGACCATATGCCCATGTGACTCTGTTTGTGAGATCATGGCTGTTTCTGATAATGGTTATTTTAAAATGTACGTCTATTATTTTTCCTTTTTTGGTCTGTTAATTACAACATTGAAAGTACCTGGTTAATAAGTGCATAAAAATACTTATTGATCTGATAGAAATCCATTACGTTCTCTGCCTCTATTTGCACTGATATCACTTAGCAATGTTCCCAGTTCTCTGTGGAAACTACAGAACACATCCTCCCCATCTTATGTAGATGAGAAATGTTCTGTAGTCCTAATGCACTTCCTGTCCTTGGTGAGTGCTGTCACACTAGGACCCGAAGAGTGTTACTGGCCGGATCATCTGGTAAGCTGAATTAGAACTGGTAAGCAGGTTTACATTTTCTTTGAGTGGCTATTTGGGCACAGCTTACTCAGAAATTATAATAGGTTTTGTGATTCATTTATATTAAACAAATACATTTTAAAAACAAACATACATACTCACCTAAAAGGCTGCAGCATCAATCTGATGCTGCAGCTGTCCCCTGGTGGCTCTAAGAACAAGAACCGAGCAATCAAATGACCACTGATTGCTTGGTTCTTCTTCGATTTTCAGTGCGCAGAAAGCAGTGACTGTGAGTCACCAGCACTCTGTTCTGCACCACCAGCGCTCGCTGGAGTACCAGGCTGTGGAGGGGGCGGGAGTGGCTGGCTCAGGCTCTCAGAAGCACACTGAGAGGCTGGGCCAGCTGCTGCTACATGTATCAAGGCTGATTGTGACATTATTGTCAGGATCCCTCTAGAGTCTGGACGGGCTCTGTGATGTCATCTAACAACTAAGTGCCCTCCTGTAACCCACAGGGTATGTTTGACCAAAAGATCTTTGGCCCTGCTTCTCTTTTAAAGCCAAGGTTTAGGAATGTTTGTTTAATCAGCACAAGGGACCTTACTTACATTTAAGGTGAGGTGTCCCTTGTGCTGATGCTGGCTCTCATAGTGGAAATCTGAAGTCCTCTGCCTCCCTCCCACACCCCTGCAGCCTTAAACCTCTGGTGCTGCAGAGGTTAATACCAGTGCTAGACCTGTGACAGACACTCATCAAGAGTCCTTTCCAGCCTCCTCCTCCATTTATAGATGCTGTACTACACCTTCCATGAATGAAATGCGAGCTGTGAATGGAGGATGAGCGAATGAAAGAGCCGCTCCTTCACTTACATATTGCATTTCATTAGTGGAAGCTATAGAACAGCATCTGTGAACAGAGAAGGGGGGCAGAAGGGCAGGCATAGTTGGCAATCTTGATGAGTGACTGTGACAGGTCCTTCCACTCTATTAACCCCGCAGCACCGGGATTGGAGGACTTCAGATTTCCAGCCGGCACCAGCACACCAGCACAAGGGACACTTCGCATTAAAGTAAAGTTCCTTGTGCTAATTTTCTAAAAAATTGCTTACCTAAACTTTGGGTTTAATGCAGAGGGCTTCAGTGGCATGTGTTTGTAATAAAACAGCCCATCAGCAGCTGCTCACTTGTGAATTGTCATACTTCTACTGTACTTAGTCCTTATTCTATTGCCTTTAATTCCATTCCTAAAATATATCTGGAGTTGATATATAAAAAAAAAATCTAATTATACAGCATACTCATAATTTTGACCTATTCTGTCATGATACTCTACACATCGGGTAATTACAGGTTGTATTTTTAATTAAAAAAGGCTGAATAAAAATTCATCCTTTTTTAATGAAAAATACAATATACTTTGTTTCTAAAAACAGAATTAAAATATTCAGTATGGTATGATACCATACTAATGAAACAAGTATAACTGTGTGAATGTGAAAGGAAGGGATCCTGTTGTATCCATGTATTATTGCCACTTAAAAGAAAAAAACGATCCATGAGAAATGTCTCTATAACTAGGCCTAGTCTTCCAGCCTCTTATAAATACTTCATTTATTCTTCAGCCCAGGGGACTGTCTGCTTTTAAACTAAGGCTAAACTGCTCCCTATTTCAGTAAGTGCAGCCATTGGAATCAATCCACTTTTATGGTTTTTGTTGTCCACTAAGCGCGAACCAACTAGTGAAAGATTTATTAAGAATAAAACTACTGTGCTGTTTTCAGCTGCTTATTTTTCCTGACACAGAGCTTTTGTTACTCCTAATCTGTTGGCTGCATCCCCAATAAATGTAGTTATGAGGTTTCTGTTATCATAGAGAGCTCTAATGATGTGAAAAGTACAGTCACCTCTAGCAGCCAATTAGATTTCAGCTTTCAGAACACTGTGGTTTATGTGGATTACTGCCCTTTAGATATAGCCATAGTTGTGCAAAAAAAGCTATACTATCCCTTTAAATGAATCATTAATTAATTTAATGTGCTCCAGTGCGACAAATTCATAACCCTATAAATTCATACAAATTTTACAAATATAGTTCAAAGTGCTTATGTGCAACAAAAATTCTTCTATATCAAAACCATATACTGTATTAAAAGTGCTAATGTGCATATATAAATAAAAGTGCTCATTTGCATCAAAAACAAAAAAAAATTATAAATCAAGTTCAGTTCTTCTCTGCTCAGCTTGATTATTCTCATTCCTCAGTTACATGTGTTAAGGCCTAAATTGTTCAACCCACTAATTATTACAGTTCACAGCAATCACGGGGGCCTACTGCACTATGTGTCATCTGCAGGCCCAGCTGTGTTATTGCTCCCATTACAGTCAGCCTATTTGCCAAAGAGCTCCTGCATTACTGCAGTTTGCTACTGTGGCCTAAGGAAGAACCCAACTCCACAGAAATGTGTTTTTCCCATTTCTACTTACTGACAAAGTTTGCACCTTATCCTGTGTGTGTTTCAAAGGAGACACCATCCAAATTCAACATAATTTAAAGGGGTGCTGTCCAAGCTGAACACCACTTAAAAGGGGAGAGCTCTTTCCCTTTGTATTCACCCTTTATTAAGGAACTTCCGTCTTTGCTCCCATAGAGATTTGAATCCTTAAAGTGCACCACCTTGGGCCCCATCAAGCGTGCAGAAGACCTTATACTGCAGATAAAAGGGACATTAACCTATTCAATTTAAGAGCTCTTTCTTTGCCTCAGAATTGAAGCCTGACATCAGCCTCTGAGAGCCCAAAGTGTGTTAGCCACACTGTTTGGTAGTTTCTTTGCTCACTGGGGAAAAGACATCTCAGGACTGGGGCTACTGGTTAAATTCTGAATTGCAGGATGTCCAGGACTGATTGAGATTTTGCTGTGCTTGACTTTTGCTTGAAATTACTCCAAGTGATAGCTATTATTTCATTCACAAATGTTTGAATGGAGATGGAAATCCCCTGGCCTCTGTCCGGAAAGTGCTGATTGGAAAAAAAAAAACCTCTTTAGCAATACACACCAAACTGAGCATGTGCAGAAGGGCTACAAATTCAGTCAGTACCAGGTGGCCATTTCAACAATTGGAGGGGCAGAGAAGAAAGGATCAAATAACATTTTAACACAATGCAGAGGATTAACCCCTTATGTGACACAGTGAGTATAACAAGCATGCTTTACTGCATATTCAGACTGATTTTACTGCTGTGGGTTTAGTAACACTTTAATCTCAATACAACCAAGATATCAGTTTACTCTAAACTGTCTGTGAGTCTAATTTGTGGTTGCTGCCAGACGGTTGCTCTGACCTGAGGTTTAAGGTGGTGTCAGCAGGGGTTGGGCTTTCAGAGTGGGGTCAGGCATCTTGCCCACTCACAAATTACTCAGCAACCCCTGAGGGGTAGTGCTACATATAAGTCTACAAAAGTCTAAGGGTCACAAGGTAGACAGATGCTGTGAGCAATCAACTCCAATTCCAATTCTGTGTATCACCAACACCACCAGAGTTGTCCGCTCACCAAAAAATAACCTCTATATTAACAGAGTTTAAAACAGCAGATTATTGCTCTTCATGGACACCACAGCATCAGTCTAGACTAGCTCCCCATTTAGCAGCTCTCTCACCAGCACTTCCAGATCCAGCACGCCACCACCAAGATCAGGCTTATATCAGTCAGATAGAAGAAACTACAAATCAATGGCCCAATATCTTTAATCCTGTAAAATGTATTAAACTTGTAGGGTGCTTACAAATATTAGTCAATGATAGAATAAAATAACATGTGGCTCCTGTCCCACAGTGTGTGCGATGGTGTCACAAACTAGCTCCGCCCCATATAGCCATAGTCACCATCACCTGAAATGAACACTTTGGTATTTAGCACAATGTAGTCTCAAAGAGCCATGGAACATGCCCACGACCCTTCCGAACATTCTAGGATGAATCTCTTAACAAACTTTTATCTGGGCTTTATAAGGAGTTATTCCCTGTTTCCCAGGCAAAATGGGTAGAGGATGAACCTGTTCTAGACAGTGAAGACTGGGATGAAATGTGGGACTTTCCCTTCACACATTTGGTAACAGCTAGAGGATTTATTATACCCCTGCGAAACTGTCACATATGTACCCACAGGTCTCCGCTGAATGTTGGCAACGCTAGCACTCCTCGGCCAACTCTGGCCATATACAGTATTTTGATATTGCCCAGTGATGCAAGGATTTTGGAAAGATGTATTGCAGATTATCTCTGGGGTTACCTCTATACAATTGCCCCTGACAGTATCAGTTTGTCTCTTGGGCCTGGTGGAGGGTCTAGCTCCCACTGGGGCACAATGCATGCTACTTAGCCTACTAATTTTTTATGGCTGCAAAGCTATTATTCTGCATTGGAAGAAAGCTGTGTCTCCTTCCTTGACTTTCTGGAAAGAGCTAATCAACAAACCCTGCCATACTATAAAGCTACTTACTTAAGGAGAGGGTGTCCCGAAAAATTTAATCGTTTGGAGACCCCGGCTAGATAACCCCTCCACTAGCGCTTAGATGTTTGGGCATCTCTACATGCTTACTCTATCCCTGACTGGCCCATGCTCCTTATTGACCTTATAGGTCATTGGCCAGAGTGCCCACACCTACAGCTCACAATGTAGCCCTATGGATATCGTTGGATATGTTAGTATGCTGGTATAGTATGGCACTAAAATGTATGGCACTACGATGCTTGTAGCTCTTGTAGACTAATAACTTGTAGACTACCCATCACTCCAGACTTCTGCATGGTGGGATCTTACCCAGAGGGGAATGCCTTTAATGGGGGGCTTCATGAGGAATGTGAAAGTGTTTTCCCTTTTTTTCTCTTTGCTGCTCAAGCATTAAAGTGATACTAAACCCACATCAGTTAAATCAGTCTGAATATGCAGTGAAGCATGCTTGTTATACTCATTGTGGAGCGTAATAGGGTTAATCCTCTGCATTGTGTAAAAAAAAAGGCTTTTTGATCCTGTCTTCTTTGATCCTCGCCTTCTTCTACTGTCTCCAATCCATCTGCTGATAGTACATAGCTCTAGGAGTCACTCTGCACATGCTCAGTTTAGCATGTATTGCTAAAGAGTTTTATTTGTTCGAATCAGCACTGTTCAGACAGAGGGTCAGGGGTTATGTAGCCTCTTAGGACAGTCAGAACAGAATGAAAACGCCTACAAGCTATGACCAGGGCTCAGCTGGACACTGAGAGAAATCACAAGACTGCTATATACTGCTGATGAGAAAAGGTATATAACAGTTTATATTAACTAAAATAATTGCATTTCCATGTTGTGTGTACTGTGGGAGACTAGATATAGTGAATCCAGGGTCCTGGGTTTAGTAACACTGTACCTTGCTGGTCTTGCAAGACCACTTTTATTTTGCGCTAGTAACTATTTTTTACTGTTGATCGTATTTTATATGTTACACACAAAATTAATCAACAGAAATTAAAAAAAAAAGATCCATGGAACATGATATCCTTACGTTATTATTAAAGAGGAATTCCAGGTATGTAACATTTTATGCATAGTTACATTGGTCCATTTTGGACTAATGTAAATATGTTTATATACCATATCTGGCTGATTCCCCTAGAAGCTGGAAATCTCTGAAGTATACACCACTACTATAGTGATATCCACTTGCTTCTGGGTCCCCTACTGAGCAGCTTGCCTGCTGCATTGTGAATACAGGAGGTCAGCTAGAGTATTGGTGTCTACTGCTGTGATTTCCAGCTTACAGGGGGATTGGCCAGGTATAGTGTATACATATGTAATACACTGCACTAATACTGATTACAGGCTGTTAATTAACCACAAGATGGCAGTGTTCTGTGGTTTAGTTATTCAGACTTAATTGAAGCAAAGCAAAGGCTTGTTGAATTTATATGCTGGTAGCAGGACTTCTGCACTCAAAGAGTGAACAGACTACATTTCCCAGAAGAGCTGGCAAAGGGGCAGAAGCATATATATTAAGAAGCCTGGGAACTTTCGAGGAAGGAAGTAGATGGTGAAATGTTGAGGATGTGTGTGTGGAGAAGACAGTGCGGGATTCAGGGAATCTAGCCTGGATTGGGCAGCATTGCATAGAAGGAAAGAGGGACTGCACTTGTATCGCAGGACAGTCAATCCTGCAGGCAGGTGGATCATAGTGTTGTCATTGGCATCGCCTCTTTGACAGAGTGATCAAGAGAACATGGGGCCCCCCAACCAAGAGACCACCGTTTGTGCTGCAAACACTACAGACCAGGTGAGATGGTTCCATAACCCAGATCATCACAAGTTGCAAGTAACTCTGTTATTTTCAATTGTTCCAGTTCAGTGCACATTACTCCACAGTTAATCACACTGAGACAAAGACTGCCTAGCCCATTCAGTGCTGCGGCCTATTGCTTTAGTGTCTCCCTATTATTCCGAAACCACAGGACTCTTGCTACAGCATGTGTTCCCTGCAGACAGAATTACACTTAGTATCTCATTTCAAGCCTCTTCCAGCTGTATAGGAACTTGCTTCCCCAGACTAGTTAACCACTTGTAGGGGTTCAAACCATGCTGCAGTCTGTTCCCTCCCCTTTCTTCAACTTTAACAAATTCTTGCATGCATCTGTTAAAGAGAACTTACTCAGTTTCCAACACCACTCTAAAGGGAATGTTTCTGTTGCTGTACCAGCCTAAGGAAATCTTGCTCCTGCACAAAAAAGATCTTGACCTTGAAGTGTATCAACTAGGGCCCCATCAAGCGAACAGAAGATTTGTCACCATTCCTTGGTGAGATACTAAAGGGTACATTATTGCTTCTAAAAAAATCATCTCTAGAGTTAAACCCAGTTCCCAGCTATTGAGAACCCAAAAGTGAGTCAGCCCAGAATCTTGATAGTCCACCTTAGCTCACTTGGGGAAATATATCTCAGTGCTGGAATTGATGTTTAAACTCTGATCTTGTGGGACACTTGGGTTTACTTAAAGTGATACTGTGCTTGATTATTCTGTAAAACCTTTTGGAGTGCTTAATTTTTTTATGCACATCTATTGTCATTCTTTTTGTGTTTGCACTCCCTATACCCTGACCTTGATACAATCAGAATATTTGTTCACCTTAAACTGTGTGTTTATTTTGTGGTTCAAAGCCAGGGAGTCCTCCTGGTCATGGTTCCACGGTGGTATCAGCAGGGACTGTGCTTCCAAAACGGGCTCAGAACAGACAAGGGACCCAAGATGCTCAGTGGCATTTAAGGGGGTAGCGCTACATATAGTTACGTCATAAGTTTATATATGACTCTGGTTACCTTACCTACATGCATTATCCTCTAGCATCTGTAATACTGATTTATCTATTTGTTCATTAAAGGGAAAAACACACACATACACAGGACACATTTTAGCCTTTCAGCTGAAATTACTTTTCAGTTTCTTTTCTAAAGGTCATCATTGTTAGATGGCTTTTAATAAATTGTGGCTGTTTCATAATGGAAACTTGGCAGAGAATTATGGAAGGAGTGGATCTAGTACTGTGACCCCGCTATTCATTTGGATAAGGTCAGGAAAGTCCTACTGGTTATACGTGCTGGGCAACTGGAAAATGGCACTGGGATTGTAGTGGAAAATGTTGATCAAGGACACTTCACACATTTCACATACTATGATATTGTGTCTGAAAAAGGTCACTATTTACTGATGGGGCTTCAGGGGGCATTCCAAGGCTAATACATGCAAGCTTCAGCAAAGTTGATGGTTATGATGGTTATTACTGTTATCAGCAACTTCATCTTTTTAAAGTAGGGCTCTGGCCTCACCCGTAAGTGTATTTTACCCCATCCCCATTAATCATTAGGTTAGATTATGCACCTTACATGGGATAAAATACCTGAGCATGTATATAAATGTATATATAGTGCATATTAGAAATATTTGTTAATGGGTAATTTCTAATGATTTATTTTAAGCACTTTTATTTATTTTACATTTTTACATCTATTCACTATATATGTACTTTTTAGATTGATCCACTTTATTCTGCATATTTTGTAGAGTGGCAGATGGCCCTGTGGGGAGTACTACATGTAGCCAGGTGGTTGGCTAGACAGAGAGAAAGCAATTTAGGACATTGATGTTTATTTACTAAAGCTGGAGAGTGCAAAATCAGGCTAAATTCTGCAAAGAAACCAATCAGCTTTCAGGTTTTATTGCCAAAGCTTAATTGAACATGCTGAAGTTAGAAGCTGATTGGTTTCAATCCAGAAGTGAGCCTGATTTTGCACTCTCCAGCTTTAGTAAATTAACTCCACTGTGCTGCAGTTACTCCCTGTGCTCTCACTGGATCATCATACTGAATTAAGTAACACTGTCTGCCTCTGCCCAGCAAGTGGGAGACTGCAGGCAGAAGGAGCTTGAGACTTTAGTGTAGGCCACACTGAACCATGGGAGATGCAGTTCAGAAGAGGAATTTTGCTATGAAAGTCAATGGACCAGTGGATGACAGTTCCCAGGGGAAGAAAGGAACTATTTTTCTGGGCTGTAGACTAGAAAGCTTACTCTTACTGTGATGAGATGTAAGAGTGAGTATTGCTTTTCTTGTGCACACACCTGCCTGCTATAACTCTGTGGCCTGAGACTGTGAACTACAGTGCCGATAACCTGTGTGCTGTGTCTGGAGTTGCTCAGGTACAGAGTTCCAAAAGTAGCCAAGAGCTGAGGACCTGTATTGAGGTTGGCTTTATTGCTGGGACTGGTGAGAGATCGCTGTCACAATTGATTTACCTCTGCTAGCAGAGATTGAGACAAAACAGCGAATGTCAATCGGTTTAGTGGCTTATATCACTGCATGCAGGGTTTGAAAAGACTGTACTCACCTGCTCCACCTTAAAGACTGGGCCCCACCATTAGCTGGCTGGACGTTTAGAGCTAAAAACTGCCTACCATCTAGCTGCTTCACAGGGATTTCACTTTAGTCTCTCATAGCCAGAAGTACCTCTCTAGGGACATACATAGACATAGTTATTCATATAGAGTGCACTCTAAAGTGGGTATGAACTACTAGTTGTAGAGAAGTTACTGTGGGGTTAGTCATTATCGCTATTACTGTTTTCTACTGATACTTTTTTCCCTGACACTGTTTATTGCTGGGTTAACTTTGCTCATTTGGTAGTGTCCTAAGCTAAGCTGCTATAACGTAGTGATTGCATTGTTTAGCTCACTGTGAACAAGCTGCTTTTTCTACACGCTCATTTATGTATGTGTTGCCATTTACCCTAATCTGTTAAAATATACTCACTTTATTCCCAGTTGACCAGTCTGGTGTTTATTCCCTGGTGCTATAGTTTATTCGTATGCAGGGTGCCTATATTTGTGCTAATATATGTTTTCTTGTGATAATTTTCACTTTCAGGTGTGGCAGAGTGGATGAGGTTGTTCCCAGAGTCACGGCCAAAGAAGAGAGAAAGAAAAATACCAAGCTGTCCCAGTGGTGCTATATACATGCTTATATGGAATGATAGACTGCTAGTGGTGTATACTAGAAATTTAATGTTTAGAGCTAGTTAGAAATTTAAGCGCAAAAATATTATAGAAATATAAATACCAGAATCTGTCTTGATATCTGCCTTATGTCATCCCCTGCAATGCTTAGTCTGAAAGGGCCACACCAGTAGCCAGTTAATAGTCTATTGCATTTACTTGTGCTGACAGGGAGCAAGCTGACAGGAGGAGGAACTTCACAAAAAATGGTACACATGGAAGGGCAATGCACATCACAAGACAAACAAAAGATTTCCCAGCAACACTTACCAGCCAGATTGCGAAACAACCAATTTGGCCCTGTCTAACAGTATGCATTCAAAACAGAGGGTTTTGTTTGCACACATTTGCAAGTACATGCGTAAGCCACAGTCCCACATCTAGGGTCCTCTGTATACTGAGGACTTAACTAAAATTTCCAAAGCCTCCATAGTAGGAGCACATGTATAAATGGATAGGTTAAGGGTAGGTGTGCCTGGAGGAGTCCATCCCTCCTTAAAGGTACAGGGACGCATGTGATGCCCAGCTATACCAAAATGACAGCAAAGGTATCCAGTGCATCCCTGTGTCCAATTTAGCCAACTACACAAAAAATGGCAACCGTCCCAACCTATAACCAGCCTTAGCAGTAAGGTGCACATGAAAGGTCAATGTACATCGCAAAACAAACAAAAGATTTCCCAGTAACGCTTACCAGCCAGCTTATATAACAACCAATTTGGCCCTGTCTAACAGTATGCATTAAAAACAGAGGGGTTTTTTTGCACACATTTGCAAATGCATGCGTAAGCCACATTCCCACGTCAAGGGTCCTCTGTATACTGTGGACCTAACTAAAATTTCCAAAGCTTCCATAGTAGCCTTTATGTGTACCTTTAAGGAGGGATGGGCTCCTCCAATCACACATGTCCTTAACCTATCCATTTATACATGTGCTCCTACTATGGAGGCTTTGGAAATTGTAGTTAGGTCCACAGTATACAGAGGACTCTTGACATGGGACTGTGGCTTACACATGTATTTGAAAATGTGCGCAAACAAAACCCTCTGTTTTTAATGCATACTGTTAGACAGGGCCAAATTGGTTGTTTCACAAGCTGGCTGGTAAGTGTTGCTGGGAAATCTTTTGTTTGTCTTGTGAGGAGGAGGAACTTATCAGTGGGTCACTGTTCCTCCGCATGGGAGTATGACATCACTATATTCCTTCATTCTTGCAAAGTATTCTCACTCTCCTGGCTGTGATGTCTGGTAAAGGTGTCTAACACAAAAAGTGCCCAGACAAATTTATAAATACTTTGGGAGATAAGGCAGGTTAAATATGTGTATTTCAAATGTGCATTTTTCTGGCATTCAGCTTTAACCTTTAAACATTATAGATATTAGGTCAACAAGTGTATATATAAGGAAGCTGTAGATACTTCAGGCAGAGATGGGTTAACATGCTGGGCTTTTCTCATGTACAAGGCAGCTCTTCCATATTGAGGTCACCTTATTCCATTAACATGTTATTTATGCTAGGATGGACATAGTAACTGGGTCTTAGCCTAACATCATCTGTACTGATTTTCTATGCATGAGTGGATCCTCCCCTGTTTATCCATATCCAAGAGCTTGCTTTATGCATAAGCCATGTCCCAGAAAAGCAGTGCAGTGCTCACTTCAACTGCATTCCTTCCCTTTGCCGTGACATTAGCTCTGTATCCATACAACAGCCTCAATGCCCTCTCATTAGGTATGACAAGAATGCCAGAAAAATGCCAGCTTGCTAAAATGTTCATCTTTTATATGATTGTTCAGCAGTTCGTAATTTTTACAACTACTGCTGCAGGGCTTAGTTTTATATCATAATTCCAATTATGTTCTTCATGCTGATCTTTTTTCGTGACAGATTCATCACAGATCCTGTGACCCTTCTGCTGTGTCCTTCACGGGTTCTGGATCAGTAACAGAGCATGGACACACTGATGGACGCAGACTAAGATGACTAACATAATGTGAAATTACTGGGTTGCTTGTGATGAAAGTGAAATTGGTAATAATGAATAAATGCAATATAAATTCAACACAATTTTCATCAATTTGGTGGAATGTTTCTATTTGGGTCAGATTATTCAAATTTGTCCTGCCTCCCAAAAAATAAAACAAATCTATTGTCACTGGAGAGCTGTCCTTGTTCCCTAATTAATAGCAGACATGTTTTCCCTATACTGTTTTTTCTTTTTAATGTATAACCTATGTTACCCCAGGTCCCTCAGTCCAGTTTTTACTTTCCCCTTCCCTTGAATTCTTCTACTATCATTCTGTTTCCGAAATTGGTATTGTTCGTGCTCACCTGATATTTGTTGATACAACACAATATGATGCACAGTTGGTCTTTGAATTTTGGCGTGCAAAACCAAAACTTTTAATTTTAGTTTAAAATAGAGGCTTTAACCCTTACCTACTGTATCAGACTATCTGTTGCTGCTTGCATCCTGCTGGTAAGATTTCCCTTCACTTCCTGTGCTGGAGACGCCAAAAAGTCTGTACCAATTGATCACAATTCCCATTTTGTCACAGCAATAGCTGTCATCATTGTCAGCCCCCTTGTTCTCTGGTGACAATTCAAACTTTTTGTAATATTCTTTGGATTTCTGTCTCAGAGAACATGGTGACCTGGACCAATAAAGGGGGGAATCGCCTCAGCTGGGACATAGCCTGCAATAAAAAAATTGACAAAGCATCTATTCCTTCCCTACTTTATCCAAAACTAGAAAAAACTTTTGCCTATGTATATACTTTTATTCTAGAAAGCCAGAAGTGGTGTGGCCTGTGACTCAATATAATGGAAATAGAAGGATAGAAGGAGGGAAATAGGGTCTGGTTTCCTTTGAAAATTAACCACTTGCCTACCAGGCACTTTTACCCCTTTCCTGCCCAGGCCAGTTTTCACCTTTCAGTGCTGTTGCACTTTAAATGACAATTGCGCAGTCATGCAACATTGTACCCATATGACATTTTTATAATTTTTTCAAACAAATAGAGATTTCTTTTGGAAGAATGCATTCTTCTTCGTTTCTATTGTAATATTTTGCAAATAAATAATGTTTCTACACAAATTTAGGCCAAACTGTATTCTGCTACATGTTTTTGGTAAAAATAACCCAAATAAGTGTTTATTATTTAGTTGGTAGGAAAGTTTTAGAGTCCACAAACTATGGTCTATATCCATATGGTATATGACAGCTATTCTCATTTCTTGAGGCCCACAAATGCCAGGACAGTACAAATACCTCCAAAATGACTGCTTTTCCTAAAGTAGACAGTCTAAGGTACTTAGTAAGAGGCATGGTGAGTTTTTTGAAGTTGTCATTTTTTGGCATAATTTTGTGGAAAACAAAGAAATGAAGAAAAAATGTTCACAATTTTTTTTTCTACATATACATGGCAATCAAAATATTTTATGCTTTCTGTACTCAGTCCTCTATAAGACATTATGGATCTTCCTGACCTTTTTCGCTGGTCTTCAGGCCCTGAGCCTACGGTCTCCTCACTTTCAGCAACAGTCTTGTAATTCCATCCTGAACCCTCAATCTCTGGAACAGCCTTACTGGACACTTTAGGAGTTTTCTGTGATACTAGAGGTTTAGGCTGTAGAGTACTTAGCAGGTCCTCAGCCACAGTATATCTTCGCATCATTTCCAACAGCTAGCCTTCTGTTTTAGGTTCTCTGGGCTTACCCACCTCTTCAGAGTGGCAGGTGTATAAAATCAAGCACCTAGGCATGCAGATTTCTTTTACAAACATTTGTGAAAGAATGGGTCCCTCTAAGGAGCTCAGTGAATTAAAGCGTGGTACCATGATAGGTTGTCACCTGTTCAATAATTCCATTCGTGAAATTTCCTTGTTACTAAATATTCCACAGTCTACTGTTAGTGGTATTGTAAGAAGGAGGAAGCAACTGGGAACAACAGCAACTCAGCCATGAAGTGGAAGGACATGTAAAATGACAGAGCGGGGTCAGTGCATGCTGAAGCGCACAGTGCTCTCTCAGGCTGTAGCCGGAACAGAGCCGTATGCGTACTCTGTGCTGCAGTCGTCCTGCTTTGCTGCAGACAGAGAGAATGTTTTGCCCCCACACTGACACTAGCAAAGTTGCCGGAGCGGCATTCTGGCACGTTCCGCCAGAAATAAAAGCCCTGGCCAAACTGATCCAGCTTTTACAATGTACTATCTGTAAGTCCCAGATACTGATAGTACTAACTAAAACACACACACAAACATGATTCACCCCATACCCCAAATTTAGGTCAATGATATAAAGGTTATTAAAAAAAATCCAGCCCATGGCTGAATTAATTTCCAAATGAGAGTAATGGTGTCACTGTCAGGGGTCAGTATCCAGTAATCAAACCCTGTGATCACACTATCTGCCCATACACAGGCAGGCACTTTAATTCAGCTGTCAGTGTGGGACTGAGCTTTGTCCCCCTGGTCTGCCTCTCTCCCTCCAAGGCTCTGCTAATCAGTGGATTGCATCTGTGGCTGGCAGGGTGACATTTGCAGTGAGTTGAAGATCCACAATCTGACAGATCCCAGGCTGAAATTGCTCAGGCAATGGAGGGAGATAAAACGCTGTGACAGCAGGCAGCCCACACACACAGAGGACACTCGAAGTCAGCGATCCCACAGTGACAGATCCACTGCTCAGAGGATGTCATCAGTTCCTGTCACTGAGTGATCCGACACTGAGTGACCCGACACCCCACCAACACTGACAGATCATCAGCGCTAGCACACACTAGAACAGCAGGCTGTGGGAACGTGATGTCATCACTGACACTGCACATGTGGTAGCTGGGTCACACTCACACACGAGACAGTACCAGGGGCGGACTGACAACTCATGGGGCCCCCGGGCAATAGGGGATCATGGGGCCCCTGTGTCCTTGCCCAAACTCAAAAAAGCCTATGAAAAAGGTACCAGGGGCATCTTATGGGGCCCCCTACTGACCCCGGGCCTGAGTTTCCAAATGGTCAGTCCGCCCCTGGACAGTACTTTCCTCCGTAGCCTTTTGGGAGAAAAGCATCCTTACACATTGAATTGGTTCATCAGTTATTGAACATTTAACAGCAAATGTCCTAACCCATGGCAATCAAAATATTTTATGCTTTCTGTACTCAGTCCTCTATAAGACACTAGGGACCTTCCTGACCTTTTTCGCCGGTCTTCAGGCCCTGAGCCTACGGTCTCCTCATTTTCAGCAACAGTCTTGTAATTCCATACTGATCCCTCAATCCCTGGAACAGCCTTACTGGACACTTTAGGAGTTTTCTGTGATACTACAGGCTTAGGCTGTGGAGTATTTAGCAGGTCCTCAGCCACAGTATATCTTCGCACCATTTCCAACAGCTAGCCTTCTGTTTTAGGTTCTCTGGGCTTACCCACCTCTTCAGAGTGGCAGGTGTATAAAATCAAGCACCTAGGCATGCAGATTTCTTTTACAGAGTGATAGATAATGCTTTCGCATAGTGATCCACAACAACACACTCCACTACCTCAGGAGCTGACAGGACCT
This sequence comes from Staurois parvus, assembly GCF_062004578.1. Classification (NCBI taxonomy): domain Eukaryota; kingdom Metazoa; phylum Chordata; class Amphibia; order Anura; family Ranidae; genus Staurois; species Staurois parvus. The sequence continues at coordinate 4,617,401 of NW_028318183.1, read as the reverse complement.
CTGTTTATAGTCGTTTTCTGGTAATATTGATGAGATCAAACATTTAGGAGTGAAGGGCTTTTTGGCCATATGCACTGTGGTGCACTTTGCTGCAAAGGTTACATAGTTAGTCTGGCTGAAGAAAAACAAAAGTCCATCCAGTTCAACCATTAAAAAAAAAAAAAAAAAAAGTTATAATCCTATACCCAGAGTTGATTCAGAGGAAGGCAAAAAAACCCAGCAAAGCATGAACTAATTTGCTCCTGCTGGGAAAAAAAATCCCTTCCTGATCCTCCGAGAGGTAATTGGATATTCCCTGGATCAACGTTACCTATAAATGTTAGTATCCAGTTATATTCTGTGTTTCCAAGAAACAATCCAGGCCTTTTTTGCAATCCACAGAGCTGGCCAGGTCCATGTTTGGAGATTAAATTTCTTTTCCTCCAGACGTAAAGAGTGCCCCCTTGTCCTCTGTGATGACCTCAGGGTGTATAACTCTACACCGAGTTCACTAGATGAGTCACTGATGTATTTATACATGTTGATAAATACACCCAACTCCCAACTGTGCTTTAAGTTTTCATTGTACTAAGCAGCATCAGGCTCTGAATCAAAGTAAGCCTTTTGGGGTTCAACAATCAGGAAAGGTGCAATAAGCCCCACCCACTGCTTTCTGCTAACCTTCCCAGGCTGCAATCCCTTCAAAAGTAGTCAAATAGGCTTCATCTTCATCTGCTGCTGTCATCTTTTGCAGGAAATGACTTGCGTACTGCGCATACTGCCATGGACCTACCAGGAGCTGAGGCCGTAGAGTTTTAATTTACACGGCAATTGGCCACCTCACTTTAATTTACCAGACACTGGGCCACCTCCTTCAAGTCACCTCTCTCACGTGAGCTGCAGGCAGGGAATGACCTGACTCATAGTTCATTGGAGTACAAAAAAGTGGGAGTTGGAAGCTTGGTGTTAGAGATGAGTTTGGGAGATGTTGGAGCTCATCTCTAACCACAATATCTCTCCCTTTCTCTCTCTCTCTCTCTCTCTCTCTCTCTCTATATATATATGTATTTGCCGGCGTATAAGACGACTTTTCAACCCCTGAAAATCTTCTGAAAAGTTGGGGGTCGTCTTATACGCCGGTATACGGCGAGCCGGTGTGTCAGGGCGGCACTTTTTCCAGGGGAGGTGTCCTCCAACGGACACTAAGTACAGGGGTGGGCAGAGGGGCTGCTGTACCTTACCTGGCTCCGGTCCCGGTCCCACGATGATCCGGTCCAGGAAGTGCGGCTGCTCCTTCTTTCAGTTCGGCCACTCGATGGTTGCGCGGCCGCTCGGCTCCGCCTCCTCACCGGTGATTGGGCGCCAGCGCACACAGGCGACCAATCACCGGTGAGGAGGCGGAGCCGAACGGCCCCGCGAAAATCAAGCTGCGAACTGAAAGAAGGAGCAGCCGCTCCTCTCCCCCACTGACACTAACAATGGGGCACTATTCCTCCTCCACACTGACACCAATGATGGGGCACTATTCTCCCCACTGACACCAATGATGGGGCACTATTCCTCCCCCACTGACACCAACGATGGGGCACTATTCCTCCCCCACTGACACCAACAATGGGGCACTATTCCTTCCCCACTGACACCAACGATGGGGCACTATTCCTTACCCACTGACACCAACGATGGGGCACTATTCCTCCCCCACTGACACCAATGATGGGGCACTTTTCTCCCCACTGATACCAATCATAGGGCACTATTCTCCCCACTGACACCAATGATGGGGCACTATTCCTCCCCCACTGACACCAACCATGGGGCACTATTCCTCCTCCCCACTGACACCAATGATGGGGCACTATTCCTCCTCCCCACTGACACCAATGATGGGGCACTATTCTCCCCACTGACACCAATGATGGGGCACTATTCCTCCCCCACTGACACCAACGATGGGGCACTATTCCTCCCCCACTGACACCAACGATGGGGCACTATTCCTTCCCCACTGACACCAACGATGGGGCACTATTCCTTCCCCACTGACACCAACGATGGGGCACTATTCCTCCCCCACTGACACCAATGATGGGGCACTTTTCTCCCCACTGATACCAATGATAGGGCACTATTCTCCCCACTGACACCAATGATGGGGCACTATTCCTCCCCCACTGACACCAACCATGGGGCACTATTCCTCCTCCCCACTGACACCAATGATGGGGCACTATTCCTCCTCCCCACTGACACCAATGATGGGGCACTATTCTCCCCACTGACACCAATGATGGGGCACTATTCCTCCCCCACTGACACCAACGATGGGGCACTATTCCTCCCCCACTGACACCAATGATGGGGCACTATTCCTTCCCCACTGACACCAACGATGGGGCACTATTCCTTCCCCACTGACACCAACGATGGGGCACTATTCCTCCCCCACTGACACCAATGATGGGGCACTTTTCTCCCCACTGATACCAATGATAGGGCACTATTCTCCCCACTGACACCAATGATGGGGCACTATTCCTCCCCCACTGACACCAACCATGGGGCACTATTCCTCCTCCCCACTGACACCAATGATGGGGCACTATTCCTCCTCCCCACTGACACCAATGATGGGGCACTATTCTCCCCACTGACACCAATGATGGGGCACTATTCCTCCCCCACTGACACCAACCATGGGGCACTATTCCTCCCCCACTTACACCAACCATGGGGCACTATTCCTCCCCCACTGACACCAACCATGGGGCACTATTCCTCCCCCACTGACACCAACCATGGGGCACTATTCCTCCCCCACTGACACCAACGATGGGGCACTATTCCTCCCCCACTGACACCAATGATGGGGCCCTATTCCTCCTCCCCACTGACACCAATGATGGGGCACTATTCTCCCCACTGACACCAATGATGGGGCACTATTCCTCCCCCACTGACACCAACGATGGGGCACTATTCCTCCCCCACTGACACCAACGATGGGGCACTATTCCTTCCCCACTGACACCAACGATGGGGCACTATTCCTTCCCCACTAACACCAACGATGGGGCACTATTCCTCCCCCACTGACACCAATGATGGGGCACTTTTCTCCCCACTGATACCAATGATAGGGCTCTATTCTCCTCACTGACACCAATGATGGGGCACTATTCCTCCCCCACTGACACCAACCATGGGGCACTATTCCTCCTCCCCACTGACACCAACGATGGGGCACTATTCCTCCTCCCCACTGACACCAATGATGGGGCACTATTCTCCCCACTGACACCAATGATGGGGCACTATTCCTCCCCCACTGACACCAACCATGGGGCACTATTCCTCCCCCACTGACACCAACGATGGGGCACTATTCCTCCCCCACTGACACCAACGATGGGGCACTATTCCTCCCCCACTGACACCAACGATGGGGCACTATGCCTCCCCCACTGACACCAACGATGGGGCACTATTCCTCCCCCACTGACACCAATGATGGGGCACTTTTCTCCCCACTGACACCAATGATGGGGCACTATTCTCCCCACTGACACCAATGATGGGGCACTATTCCTCCCCCACTGACACCAACCATGGGGCACTATTCCTCCTCCCCACTGACACCAACGATGGGGCACTATTCCTCCCCCACTGACACCAACGATGGGGCACTATTCCTCCCCCACTGACACCAATGATGGTGCACTTTTCTCCCCACTGATACCAATGATGGGGCACTATTCTCCCCACTGACACCAATGATGGGGCACTATTCCTCACCCACTGACACCAACCATGGGGCACTATTCCTCCTCCCCACTGACACCAACGATGGGGCACTATTCCTCCCACTGACTAATGATGGGGCACTATTCCTCCCACTGATACCAATGATGGGGTGCTATTCCTCCCACTGACACCAATGATGGGGCACTATTCCTCCCACTGACACTAATGATGGGGCACTATTTCATCCACTGACACAAATGATGGGGCACTATTCCTCCCACTGACACTAATGATGGGACACTATTCCTCACACACTGACACTACTGATGGGGCACCATTAGTGTCAGTGGGAGGAGTAGTGCCTCATCATTGGTATCAGTGGGAGGAATAGTGCCCCATCATTGGTGTCAGTGGGAGGAATAGCACCCCATCATTGGAATACCATACTGAAATACCATACCATATTGAAATCAAATCTGATGTTTTTTCATTTTATTTGGTGTGCGTTGGAAGAGGGGTAGTCTTATACGGCGAGTATAGCTCAAACCCTATATTTTAATAGGAAAAGTAGGGGGTCGTCTTATACGCCTGCAAATACGGTATATTATGCTGTATATAAAGATAAGCTTTTTTGTGCCTTAGGGTCCAGCCACACCAGCCTCTGAGTTACAATGGCTGGTGTGCTGTGCTAGAACAATGCAGTTTTGACACGCCAAACTCATCACATTGCACTGTTCAGTTGTTTGTTTTTTTAAATGAACTTAATGAAATGTCACACAGTGACATTTCATAACGTTCTATTGGCTAATGTGAGGTGGCCCACGCTGCTCTGGAGAAATGTACTGCACTGCAATGCAGTGGTGTGAACCTGCCACACTGGAGACAAGTTCTTGACTTGTTTTGCGGTGCGTGTGATGGCGCTGCACTGGAAAAGCGGCCCAACACAATCCCAATGCACCTGGTGTGAATGGACCCAACATAAAACTCCCACAGTGCAATGTTCTGTCTGAGATCAAAAGTGATCCTGAGCAGCGCGTACATAAAGAACTCAAAGAGAACCTGTTGATCAGGCATTGACTGAATGTTCAGAAGTCAATTTAAGCGCTCCTGATCGGGGCAAATGTACACTGCCGTCAGGGTGCTAACCAGTGCCAATAAGCTGTTTGGGAACTTGTGCTAATAGCCTGCGTGAGCATGAGCGTTTGTGCCACAATGGGTGCATGCGCGTTGCGTGGATGTCTGTGCATGCTAGCACACATTTGAACATGTCCAATTCCAGAGCTGGTGCCAAATTTCTTATTTAAGGAAAGGAGTATTGACTGGTAATTGCTGGATAATCTTCAGCTAATTTGTCATCCTTATTCCTGAGTATCTTGATCCTGTATTCTGATTACCTTTTACCGACTTGCCTTGCCCCTGGATCTTTCTCTGCCTGACTCCTGATCATGTTAGTTGAAGATCCATGCTTCCATTTTATCTTATAGTATGACCCTGGCCTGTCTCTTGATCTCTGTATTGTCTCCAGCTGTACTGCTCACCTCCTGTATATGACCCTTGCTTGGCTCCAGACCAGGGGTGGACTGACAACTCATGGGGCCCCCAGGTAATAGGGGATCATGGGGCCCCTGTGTCCTCACTCACACTCAAACCACACCCAAAAAAGCCTATGAAAGGTACCAGGGAAGTGGCGGACTGACAACTCATGGGGCCCCGGGCAACAGGGGATCATGGGGCCCCTGTGTCCTTGCCCAAACTCAAAAAAGCCTATGAAAAAGGTACCAGGGGCATCTCATGGGGCCCCCTACTGACCCCGAGCCCTCGGGCAGTGCCTGAGTTTCCAAATGGTCAGTCCGCCCCTGCTCCAGACCATTTCTCTCTCTTTGTTCTAAAGGCAGAAGCAGAGCCCAGCAGGTAGTAGACCTCATATAATACTACTGTAGGCTATTCTACTATACGAGCTACACAGCTGTGCTGTTATAACATTTGTAAAGTATAAAGTGCACTTTTTTTCTTAACAGACAGTAAATAAAACATAAAGGATTTTTTTGTTTTACAAATTTTCTAGGTAGTTTGATTGTTTCTAAAATATTCTTCTTTATAGTTCTTCTGTAAGTATGCTTTTGCCTCTTTTTTTATCCTGCTATTATTTTTGCTATTATTTTTTTTAAGGAAACATTGCAGTAAATGTGATGTGTCACAGTCATTCAAGATTGTAGAAGGGGGCATATGGAGATAAAATGATAATAAGAAAAATGAATCCTTGTCTGGGAAACCAGCCAAAAACAGGAGTTTGTATTTGTATTGACACATTTCTTAAGACAGACAAAGAAAAGAAAAGAGCGCTGTATTAAATTCTTTGCTTTCAGCTGCCAATCAAAGACCAATTCAGCAGGCTTTAAGTAAATTACAGGAGACTGTTAATTTTTCAACTGTCTGTTTGAATTCTGTTCTGTGCTAGAAGAACAATGGTTAATAAGCATACTTGCCGTCTGTCTGGTGTGATTTAGACAATGTATAAAACAACAAATTGGTTGTTGCAGATTTTAGAACAGATTAGCAACAGCGATGTTGCTAAACCCAGGAACCTAAAGGACACATGAAAATGGTATTTTAGGAAGTGCCATGGGGCTTGACCCTACAAATGTTATCTCCCTTCCTAATCATGCCTCCATTACTGCACAAAGAAGGCAGCAGTGGTGGTGGAAGGGGGAAGAACGTAGGTTCACAGCAACCTAGCTTCTAATCCAGGTCAGACCAGTATGTAGCCTTTTAGATCAGAAGAGTCTCTCATTGGCTAATTCCAAGTTTCAGTTGGTTTGGTGGCATCTATGGGACCCTTGTTGGCACTACAGTAGAGACATCTGTGTTTTCCAATGTAGAGATGACGTGAAGATGCCTACCCAACCTTCAGCTTATCCAGGTGCTAATGCTTTAAGGAAGGGTTAACACTTGGCCGGTGTGTTTAACACACATGTCATTTTAACTGGCTTCCCACATACCCCAGCGCAGTCAAAACTGCACCTGACCCTTTATCAGTACATTTCAACCCTATGGGCAATGTGTTGCACATAAACTACTGCAATCAGGGTTCTTTTAAAGCAAAGCATTAAAAGGAGTAAGGGAAAATATCTCCAAAGGACACTTGGATAGCAAAAAAAAAAAAGCCTCTCAGAACTTATAACGCTTTTCAAAATTACTGAAATAAGTGCTTTTATTGTTGTTTTGTGTTGCATCAGGAGAGATTTCCCTCTTGTTTACTGACCCAGTGGCCACATAGGATGAGATGAAATCTTCACAGTGGGGCTACACACAAACAAAAAAGGGAGAAGGCTGGATTCAAACATTTCTAGGTGTTTTAATTAAATTTTATGTTTATAATCAATTTTGATTTACATGTGCTGCTATCATCATTAAAAGCCTCTGTGATATGTGTTTATGAATCATAAAAAAGAACCATTTATTTCAACGCATCACATGGAACTACAGTACCTCTGTTTAAAACAATGGTTAGTCTGTATATACACTATATTGCCAAAAATATTGGGACGCCTGCCTTTGCACGCACATGAACTTTAACCTCCCTGGCGGTATGATTATGTCAGGAATTTTGTACCAAAAGCGGTACCATTTTTTTGCATGGAAATCTGGTGTTATGTATTGTAGGCCTGCAATTCTTAGTAATTACTTACTTAAACCTGAGCAAAGAAGACTCTAGTAGACAACCCGGATGTGATAAAGTATGAAACACAAAATCATGAATTATAATCTAATAAATAATATAATTTTATTCAATAATTAATAAAAAATAATGAAATTTGTCAAACAAAGAAAATTCAGTAAACATCCTGAGTGTGATAAATTTTTAAACATGGCACTGCACACAGTCCGACATCACAGTCAGGGCAATGGAATCTAGTTTCTTTTCGAACTTTTTTTCCATTGCCATCTCTCCTTGAGCAGCACACCACACACATCCTGGTAGGTGCTGCCTTTTTTGTGGTTGGTGGGATGTAGTCCATGAAATGGCGACCAGTCAGGCGTTCTGGATTGACAACGTCAACAGCATGATGTCCAGCTCTGTTCATGGCTACTGATGGCGTTTGGTAGTTGATAAAAATCTGCTCAGCCACCTTCCAAATATACTCAGAATGAATAAGAGGCTTGTCACTCTTTGCACTGTGAAGGATGTACGAGTTCCAAAGGCATTGTTCAAGAAGATGCCTGAATATCTTCTTATATTATTTTTTTTGTTGTTTGCGCATAGCTTGATAAAATGTCATTGCCTGATCAGCTCTGTCCACACCTCCCATGGTGTTATTATAGTCTATCACGAGTTGTGGCTTCTGCACATCTTTCCCACCTCTTGTGTGGACCATGGCAGTGGACAAATTATGCACAGTGCTCATGAGACACACGTCCTTCTTATCTCGCCATCGCATTGCCATCATCTTACCCTTTTGCCAGGCAACCATTTCTCCGGTTTTGAGTTGTTTCTTGGCAAACGTAGACGGCATGCCATGTCGATTAGGCTTGACTGTACCATAAGCATCGGTCTTGTTTTTTATCAAAACCTCATACAGTTTCGGAGACGTGTAAAAGTTGTCCGTGGTCACACAATATCCCTGGTTCAGCAACGGCTCCAGCAGTGTAAGGACAGATGATGTGGCCATCCCATAGTCGCTGTACCTGCGGTTGAACTGCGTGCCTTTACCGGTGTAAATGACCGAATTCCAGATGTACCCGTGGATGACTCGCAGAGCATGTAGAATTTGATGCCAAACCACGCTCTTTTGGACGCTATGTACTGGATCCAGCTTAGGCGATCCTTGTAGGCCATCAAGCTTTCATCCACACTGACGTCCCTATCTGGCACGTAGGTCCGCTGGAAATTGAACACAATAATTTGGTACACCTCCCAGATTTTTTTAAGTTTGGGCTCAAGATGCGTGGCCTCATCAAATTCCTCATTGTTAGTGAAGTGTAAAGACTTCATGATGAGGGAAAACCGATATTCAGACATAACGGTGCCAAAAAACGGAGTGACCGGTAATTTATTGGTAGTCCAGTACCATTTCTGGAGCGGTTTTCCTACCACGCCCTGCAGAATGATGAGACCCAGAAACTTCCAGATGTCCTCTCTGCTCACCGGTTCCCACTTTCGGTTTCTAGAAAATCTGGCTTGCAGCATAGCGGGTTGCTGCTCTTGGTAGCGGTTGGTCTCCGTGACAATTTTTTCAATTACCTCCTCAGTGAGGAATAATTGCAGGTAGGCCAGAGGGTTGTCACGCTCAACATCTACCTTCATCCCAGGTGATCCAATAAATGGGAATCTTGGGGGCACTACATGGCCCGTATCGCAGGCAATAGGGCACCAAGTGCGCATATTGCTGAGGTCAGTTGGTCTAAAAGTGCTTTGGACATAATTGGGCGCTTTTTTGATGCCATTTTTTATTTTTATGGGCACAAATGCCAGTAAAATGTCAGGCAAAGGGCACTGTATGAATGACCAAAGGTCAGATCTGAGGTGATCTGAGGTGATATATTGTAATCCTGTCATATTACAATGTATCATCTCTTTTATATGTATGTGTGTGTGTCACTTTAATTTTTGAAATTCCCTCCCAGTTCTGCTCTCGTGCGCCGCGGCTGCTCGCAGAGAGGGGAACCAGGAAGTCAGATGCCGGGCAGCGTTCTCGCCTTCGATTACAGCGGGGGACATCGCTGAATCGCGAGGAGAAGGTAGGTGAAGTTCGCTGTATGCTCTGCAGTTTACCCGGAGCGTGACTCGGGGTTACCGCTCCTGGACATGAAAATTAACCCTGAGTCACGCTCGGGAACACTGCCGTGGGTAGATTATTATGCAGACACGTCTGAGGATTGATTAGATTTGAATTATGAAATTATACACTGAATGGTTCCCGAAATCTACGTTTCTGCTTTCCTGTGTATTCGAGACAAGGAGAGTGACCCATCAAATTGTTCGTCTCCTCTTAGCCAATCTGACGATATGTCTGGTTTTTATGTAAGTCTCTCATATTCCAAGATATGAGACATAGGGGAAAAATGGATTTTGAAAAGTGTTTATCTGATTCATGCTTCGTTGGAATGCCTTGAACTCCTGGGAAAACTTACCTTATCTTATACGAGGTGTTATATGGTACAGCTCGCCCAGACAGCCAGGCACCTAGCTCAAAAATGTTTTATTGCTCTGGGGTTCCCTGCTGTGCCCTAGCCTGCCAGTGACACACAACCAGCACACACACACTGGCCAAATGACTCTGTGCCTCTCAGAGAGGGAGGGGGAGGGAGTGAGGGGAGAAAATGGAGATTCTTAACAAAATGGAGGCTGCGTCCTGCCTCTGGTGTGCACGTTCGCGACAGCATCATGGGTCAGAAAGAGAAAATCAACAAAAGAAAAGTAATCTCCAGTCAGAGTATTAGTCTATGAGGTTCCTAGCTTCCACCCAAGATAACCATATTTTATCAAACTTCTTGGGGCAGTTTTGCCCCATACAGGTCATCATGCACGTGGTTAGGGTGGCAATAATCATGGATTTCCACGCGGAGAATGTTGGGGGTTCAGGCATCTTCCATTGAGACAAAACAGTTTTCCTTGCATAGTATGCAGCATAGAATATAAACAATTTTGTGTGAGTGTTGGTGGGTACATTATCAGTTATACCATGTAGTAGAATCAAGGGATCCACTGTAATTGTGATTCCACTGATTGCATTAATGTCAGCAACCACTCACTGCCAAAAGGTTTGGAGTAACGAACAGGATCAGACCATATGGATAAAGTTTACTATCTCTCGGCTGCACTTAGGACAGGTATCATTATTGGTACAGTACATGGCTGATGGTCCTACTTCTTTAATCATAAAAGTTAGGATCTTATATACCAAAACAGGCTCCAGGCAATCATCAGGGATGATCATACTATCTGCAAAAAAAGATGTCCCTCTTTATCATTTCAGAAAGTTGGACATTTTGCGTACCTTCTAATCTATGGGCTCAGGTGCAATGATGATGTAATCTTTAGCAAAGTGTGATGAATCAGTTGTGCTGCCCTTGGTGCTATCATCACATGTGTACATTCAATGAGCTCTGATAAAGGCAAGAGCCATTGCAAGCACAGGAACGATGTTCGGGGCCCCAAGATCAAACTATGGGGTAAGCTACATGTCTGACATCATCCAGCCACAGTTGTCCCATTGTTCTACCACTCCTTGTAACATCTGGAACATGGCAATTGTTCTTTTCAGCTGCTACAAAACAACTGATGTCTTCTTTTGAAAATTGTAGAATTTGTGATGAAGGAAGGCAAAATAGACAAACATTGGACATCTATGAATGGTCTTAATCTATAATCTTTTAGACTGATGAACACTACTTATTTTTCCTTTTATTGTTTTCATTAAAGCGTATCTATGGTCAAAATGTTAAATCATATATTCATTTCCACGTCAAATTATAATTATTTGTAGCCTACTGCTATTAATCTGAAGGATCTTGAGGTTCGTAAACTTACTTTGTGAAGTTCCCCACACATTTACTTCCTTGAATTCTGTGACACGTATTCACTATGCCCTGTTGGGAGGCACTGCTGTGTCACATATTTCACAGAGCCTGCCTTCTGATCTACAGAGGTGCTGATAGGAGGAGTTTCAGGAGGCGGAGTCAGTACAGGAATCACTGCTTGCAGGCAGCAAGGTACCATGGGATATGTAGTCTTTTGAAATGGAAAACCGCAGAGGAGTAGCTGCAAAGCATGCTGGGAATCCAGGAATTTGTAGAAAGAGATGTCCAACAGACAGGCAGCACTCACATGGAAGGAGACTTTTTTTACACAAGAGGGCTTTAGTCGCTGAATCAGAATATCCTGTACAGCCAACGTCCAATATAACAATTATATCAAACGTGAACAAGCAATGTTGTACAAAGCACATGAACAGGTAATCACAGTGACAGGTAATGCAACTCATACACCTCTCAATGAGGAGAGAATAATCAAGGCAGGGGAACATTTGCATCATAAAAGGTTTGTAAAAGTTTCCGGTGTTGCCTAAAAAATAAATCATATGACAAAATTATGTAGCGGAATTTCAGAGACCGTCAAACAGAAGAGAAAGCACAGTCTATAAGAACTAAGAGTGGAAGGAAAATAAGGTAAAGAAAGAAAGAAAAAAGAGGGTAGATGTGCGATTTGTTTCATAATGAATCAAAATTTGGACAAACTTTTCATTATTCGGAGATTCGGAAGTATCCAAATCTCCAAATCACAATAGTAATGAATTTCAATGAAATTGAAAGAAATTATAATGAAAAATATTTCATTTGTATTCATTTGTTTCATTTGTTTGTGGCTTCAGAGAGTTTTGTAAGTTCTATAATATTATCACATTCTGTATTGTTATGATTGACCAAAGTTGCAAAACATCAAAGTCGCAAGCAGGTTGCATCAAAATCACAAACAAGTCTCAAGCAAGTCACAAGGCATTGAAGTTGCAAAGCAAGATGCAATACAAAGTCGTTCTGGAAACAAAACAAATAAATGTGAATCTTCTGAAATAATTTCCAAAAATACAAATCAATTAGGAATATCAAATATACAAAACAATCCAAATATACAAAACGAATTCTGAAAACGAATCATTCTATCATAATGAATATGATGAAATGAAATTATTGAGTTCACAAATTATTTCTGAAATGAAATGAAACTAATTTTTTGGTCATGCACATCTCTAAAAGAGGTAAGGGAATCCGAGAGGGCCTATTGTTCATTTTATATGGATATTTATTCTGGCTATGAGTATAAGATATCCAAGGTTGGTAAATCTGAAAAAATTTGGGGCAAGAGTTTGCTAATAAAGAAGTAAGTTTTTTTATTATTAATGATATCTGTAATCCTATTTTTGTCTAACGTGAGGGTCTTCCAGGCTCTAGCTATGGTTAATCTGGTAGCTGCAAATATGGGGGCAATCAGTGCTCTGAACGAAAGGTTTCTGGAAATGGTTCTTTCAGTAAGGCTTCATAGGGATTTTTGCGGATATTTGTGTGTAGGGACCAAGTTAAATTATAAACCCATATTGAAAGGAAACTTTCAGGTAAGTTTATACTGGATTGCCAAAATAACTATTGTTTGTATTTCTATTCTGATGTTAGAAAACTCCAAACCGTAGGCATCATCCCAGTACTGATTTTTAGAGCCGACGGTGCTCCATTGTAGTAGCAATCAGAGCGGCTAACTAGCTGCTTTATTGCTGTTACAACTAGTAGGAGGGGAAGCCCCCCCACCCCTCCTGCTGCCTTCCGCAGCTTTAACAGAAGCTCCCAATTGACCAGCCTGCACTGCCACCAGCTAGTCACAGAGCCAAAGACTGGATCTACTTTGTTGGACTCTGCAATATAGTAATCCTGAAGTGATGACCTGACATCACTTCCAGTTTACTCAGAACTCCGTTTTAAAAAACAAAAGCATTCAATCACACTGATCTTGGTGTGACTGAAAGCTTTTAAGGCAGTGGAGGGATTTGGGGTCTTGTTGATCCCCCCCAAAACCCTCCATAAAGAGTACTTGTCACATGCCTATTGCTGTCATAAGGGATATTTACCATCCTTGTGACAGCAATAAACATTTAAAGCAGCAGTGTGAAAAATAAAATAAAATATTTTCTAAAAAAATTAAAGTGCCCCTGTCCCCCCCTCCCCGTGCTTTCACGCAAAAGCAAATGCACACGTCGTTCCTACACTCACACAAACAGCAATTGTCCCACAAATGTGAGGTATCACCACGAATGTCAGATCATGGGCGGTAATTCTAGAACCAGACCTCTTCTGGAAAGCTAAAATGGTAACCTGTAAAGGCTTTTAAAGCGTCGCCTATAGATAATAAAATTTATACCAGTTGACGCCACTTTAAGCGTGACATATTTGCTATTTTACTCGGTTTACTCTATTTACTCGGTGTAACATCATATGTTATATTTTACAAAAAAATGGGTTATGTATTGTGTTTTTTTGCATTCAAAATCAAAAAAGTGTGTTTTTTCCCAAAAAATTGCGTTTGGAAAACAGCTGCCCAAATATTGTGTGATGTAAAAAATTGCAAAATGCACGCATTTATTCTCTAGGGCCTATGCTTTAAAAAATATATACAGTATAATGTTTGGGGGGTTCTAAGTAATGTTCTAGCAAAAAATACTGATTGTTACATGTGAACATAAAGTGCCAGAAAAGGTCTGGTCTGGAAGTGACTATTCCAAAGGTTTCCTAGCATCTTGTGATTATCCTACAGTGACACCTTGTGAGAATTATGAGTACTGCAAGTTTACAGGGATCACTGCTCCATGATCAGACCCTTCTGTTATCACTGGGAAGCATGTTCACTGGTTGTGTCACAGAGCAGATTAGTGTTGCCCAGGGGCGGATTGACCATTTGGAAATTCGGGGACCGCCCGAGGGCCCGGGGTCAGTAGGGGGCCCCATGAGATGCCCCTGGTACCTTTTTCATAGGATTTTTTGAGTTTGGGAAAGGACATAGGGGCCCTATGATCCCCTATTGCCCGGGGGCCCCATGAGTTGTCAGTCCGCCCCTGTTGTTGCCTTTCCTAAAATAAGCAGATTTCCTTTGCAGCATGTATATTTGTGTACAGAACTCCTGCACATTATTCATGCTTATAATTTTGCAAATCATTGTAGGATACTGTAGTAGGTGACACAAGGTGATGCATGAGCAGGTCATGTATGCGGATGCTGTTTTGATGGCAATGGTTAGTTTAGTAGAGCTGATTATGTCATTAAGTATTAGACAAGACTAGTCAACAAGAATGATGACCATGCCCTCCCTTTCTGTCCTCCTCCTCTATTCATAGGAGATCTACTATTGTTTCCATTGAAAAGCTATCTATGATTGGAGGAGGCAGACCTTCCATTCATAAGCCCATCCTCCAGTCAAAGATAACTTTTTATTGATGGAAGCCATGGTACAGCTTCTATGAATAGAGAAGGGGGAAAGGGAAGGTATGGTCTTGTTGGCTAGTTTGCCATAGTTGGTTCTATTGACTCCTGCCGCACTAAATTATGGTTGCAGGGTATAAGAAGAGGTCAGTGGACAGATAACTTCAACTATGATAACTGGCACCAGCACAAGGGACACTTCAGATTAAATGTGAGTTGCCAGAAAGAAAATCCATAGCATCCCACTGACAGGACAGAGCTCTGCTTTGTTTACAGCTCCATCCTGTCTGTTTCCTTTACAATCGGAGGGTTCCAGTGGACGTCCATTGGCTGATCAGCTTCTGCTGTTACAGTGGCAGAAGTGCAAGATAACATATATATATATATGTGGTTTTGCACACAATGGACGCCCTGTAGCAGTAAAACTGCTACGGGGCAGTAAGCAAGTGGTTAAATAAAAGACCATTTTTTGGCATGATCAGTCATATTTTCAATATCAATACCAAACTGTCATGATTTCTGCCACGGTATGCAAACTTTTGAGCACCACTCTATAATGAAACTTAATAGTTTATATTTAAACAGTCTAAAATAGTACATAAACAAGTCCAATAAAACAAGACTCATGAGTGGTAAAACACTAAACTGACATGCTCATATTCCCCATGTTGCCTGCCTATTATTTTGAATAATGAGAAGATGCTGTCTTCTAAAACTCCATTTATAGCATAATCACAACATTATTAGAGAAAGCATGAGCAATCGACTACATGTTTTGCTGCGGTAAAGCCTAAGTTTAGCTAAAATGAAACACATTAAAATCAGGAAGATTTCTCCTGAAAAAAAAATCAACACAAGGGGCACATCATACTAACAGCACTTTATGTCCTTTGTGCTGATTTTTATATGTTCACTCTTAGCTGAACTTAACCACTTGCACTCCAGAGGATTTACCCCCCTTCCTGACCAGGCCATTTTGTGCGGCGCTGCTTTACTTTAGCTGACAATTGCGCGGTCATGCAATGCTGCACCCAAATGAGGTTTATGTCCTTTTTCCCACAAATGGCGCTTTCTTTCAGTGGTATTTGATCATCTGTGCATTTTTATTTTTTGTGCTATAAATAAAAAAAGAAAACAATATTTTTGACTTTTTGCTATAAAACATATCCGGTAAAAAAAAATTTAAAAATCATATTTTGTCATAAATGTAGACCAAATTGTATTCTGCGACATGTCTTTGCTAAAAAAAATCGAAATACGTGTAAATTAACTGGTTTACGTGAAAGCTATAGCGTGTACAAATGGCAGTATATACACTGGAATTTAAATTTTTTTCATGCTAGTAATGGCGGAGATCAGTGACTTATAGCGTGACTGCGGGAGGCATTCTGACACTGGGGGGGGACTGAGTAACTGCCACTGACATCCCCAGTGACACTAATACAGTGATCAGTGCTAATAAAAAGCACTGACAGTGTACTAATGGCACTGGGCAGGAAGGGGTTACGCTTTATTAGTGGGAAAACAATCTAGAGTATGCAATACAAAAAAGAAACTATAAATAATGACAAACAATAATGATAACATCTACAAAATAGAAACTAAAAGTACCAATGTATTCTTTTATCATGCATATGTACAGACATAATAAAAACATTCTTATGCAATCATGTGGAGATCAGGGTTTACAATGCAGATATAAGAGGAGGCTCTTTCGGGGACCACAGGAGAACACTACTCCAAGGACGTAGGAGCTGCTGGTTGTAATGGATCCTCTGTTCTTACCTTGACCTCAGCACTGACCTCAACACCTTGGGTTTGCATGTTAATGAGCAAAGACTGATAGTTCTGTCAATACCTTGAGGTCACCCTGTGACAATAGTGTAGTCAGGCAGGCCGGGTCGGCAACAACGGGACAAAAATGGTACAGAACAGTAGACAAGAATCACAGGTCACGGGCCGGGTTCAGCAACAAAAGGTCAGATCAAAGGAAAACACAGAGAATGGTCTAGTCACAAGCCAAGTCAGATACCAGAAGAGTCACGAGAGTATACACAGAGCTGTAACAACACAAAAACACAAGACACAAGTGCAAAGAGCATGTGCCGATCACAGGCTTATATGTACTCAGCCACACCCCTCTGGGGGATGGACCTCAGAGACCTGAAGGCATAAAATACTCCCACCATGCTCTGCAGAAACCCAAGATGGACGCCAGTACATGAAGCAGCACAATCTCTGGGAAAAGGTAGGACCTTGACATACACATACTAGGGCCAATTTAGAGAGGAGCCAATTAACCTACTAGCATGTCTTTGGAGTGTGGGAGGAAACCGGAGTACCCGGAGGAAACCCACTCAGGCACAGGGAGAACATGCAAACTCCAGGCAGGTGATGCCGTGGTTAGGATTTGAACCAACGACCCTAGTACTGTAACACTGAAGTATGTATATATATATATATACAATTTCAAGCATCAAACAATGTAGTGGAATTCCTAGGTTCTGGCAATGTCAGCATAAAATGTAGCTTTCCCCACTAAAATAAGCAGCCTAAGGTGACCATGAGTTGGTATAAAGAGAATAGTGACTAAGTAGCCTAGATGAGGAAGCTAGGTCTAGGCTGTAATTTGATGGTTGCAAGTTTTTACCTGCATAGTTAAGATTTTATTAAACAGGTACTCTGCCCTTGGGGTAAGTCTTCTGCCGGCTATGTTAGGGCCCTTGAAGATGTTGACGCACTAAAGGGGTTCTTTCTGCAAACAGGGAATCAGTCCACAGAGCAATGAATTTCTAGCAATCACTGAATAAGGAGAAGCCAGTCATGGGTTAACACTCTGTTGTATAGTGATAGATGCTACCCAGTACTGAGATGCACAGCTCTGAACAGCAAAGATTGTCAATGGTTACTAATGGACAATAGATGGTGCCTTTAGGAGGGGTGAGGCAGTGTTGCTTTCCAGTTGATTTTGTGCAAGGTCAGTTTATGTGTCACACAGGGTACTAACCCATTCACCATCTCCACTGTATTGTAGAAATGTCTTCTTTGGTGAAAAATGGGGCCCCCTTTAGATGGCTCCAGGTGAGCTTCTGCAGTGATTAGACAGGATTGCACTGCAGCTGCAACCTTTAGCTAGGATCGGTATCATCACAGCAGAAATCAGTAGGTCTGGATCTCTGGCTGCTCCGGTAGTAGGCCTCAGGATGATCCCTGGCTCCAGCTGACAGTGGTACCAATACAGACTGGACTTGCCTGCATATGGCAGCTTTCCCTGTTCTCCAGAACTGACAGACACTGTCTGTGATGTACTGTAATGCACAGTCTTTCACTGTATCTTCCTCCCTGTCTCTGACCCAGACAGTATCTTTCCTTCTGCACACACCAGTGTCGCTCTCTCTACTGCCTGGGCTTTTCAATTTACATGGCCCATCTGCATTTAGGCACACAGGATTTGTAGCTTCCTGTTTCTGTATTGATAATGGGATTTCTTCTGGCTGGGACTACATTTTCCATCATGCAGTGCTCTATCTAAAGATGAATCAGAGTCTACAATGCTCCATTTTGTGACAGAAAAAGGGAGGTTCTTGAAAGAATGTTAACTATGACAATGCATGAATAAACCTGCACTTATTAGTTACAATGGGTCTTGTTACATTATTGCTAATTGCTATGATTTATAAATAAGCAGAATGGACAGTTATGTGTGAGCTTACTCTATTTATTAAATCATATACAACTCGTGCCTACCTATGTATAAAGGATTCGTAATTAGCCCGAATAGTTTACTGGAAATAAACACCTGGAAGCAGGGTCGTTGCTTCCAATAGGTAAACTAGGCGGGTGCCTAGGGTGCATTGCCACCTAGGGGTGCCTGAGCACTCTTTCTGTGTGGGCACCTGCCACATCATGAATCATCCTTCAGCTGAAAGGAGGGGTGGGAGAGGGGAGGAAGAATAGATAGCGGAAGCTGCCTGGTGTCTGGGGGCAGTGTAGCAGCTGAGCTGCTGCTCCTTCCAGTGTTCCTCTCAGACTCAGTCCCTTACTGCAAGCCTGCTGGAGGCTGCTGATCACTATGGAGTTCCAGCCCTCCTCTTCCCATTCATCAACGGAGGCGAGAGGAAGGTAATGTCTGACTCTGATGCCTCATGTGTGAGTGTGACCCAGCTGGCTGGCCATCCATCTCCTGAGCAATGTGACAATGAGTGATGACATCATTATGATCCCAAAACCTGCTCTTCTAGTGTCTGCTGGGCCTGCTGATCTGTGTCAGTGTTGGTGCTGGTGTGTTGTGTCGGATCTGTCACTGTGTGGGATCTCTCAGTTCAGCTGCTTGCTGTTACAGCATTATGTCCTCACCCCCATTGCCTGGGGAATTCCAGCCTGGGATCTGGGATCACTGCAACTGTCGCTTTGCCACTGCCAGCCACAGATACAGTCCATCTGTGACACTGATTTTGTCTTTAATATTGGTGCTGGTGGCATCTTATGGCACTTATTTTTGTACATTAAAAGAAATTTAGCAGTTTAATGTTTTGTTGATTTAATATTTTCTACTGTTTTAAAAAACAGTGTTTTTTTTTTGGGGGGGGGGGGCACAAGTAGCTGGCCTTGCCTAGGGCGCAAAATAGTCTAGCACCGGCCCTGCCCGGAAGAGCACTTCAAGTGAGTATATGTGAAACTTTGTAAATGACAACTTTTCAGAGTTCAGTAACTTCAAGCAAAACTGCAGCCTTAAGTTGGCCATAAAAGGATGAAGATTCAGCATGTTCAGCAAGGACCAGCAAGTTTCAACCCATCTTTGGCCATTCCTATTGAAGAACAGTTGATCAGAGAACAAACTGCTCTCAAACAGGCTTGTTGGAAAATGTTTTTCGATCAGCACTGATCATTGCGTTCTGACAGTGGGGATGTCTCCCTGCTGTCAGAACACAATAGCGCAGCTGGGAGGACTCCTGCATCCACCTTGAAGGTGTGGATGTGGAAATCAGTTCAGTTTTTTCTTGTTCAGTTAAACAGAAAACACCTGAACCATCTATGGCCAGCTGAAATTACATAAATTCAGTCAAATGTATTCTAAGCCCACTAAAGGGTTTCCTAATTAAACAGAAAGAATAAAAAAAGAAAAGGATAACAATGATGTGAACAGTTGCCACTTGGACAGTATTATTTCCCTTTCTTTTTTCAGTCTTTCGGTTAGACTCTGTTCACACCTACAGTAACTACGCTCCCGTGTCACGTTTTTTGTGTTTTTTTTTTTGCATGTTTTTGAAGCATTACTATTCACTTGAATGGACTTCCCTCTACTTCAAAAATGAGCCAAAGTAACTTTTTTTTAAAACCGAATTGGTGCATTTGTGAAGTGCACATTTTTACATGTTATTTGTGTGTTTTGTTGTGTGACAAAACACCTACCGTACTTTCTTTGCACATTTAGGGTGCCATTAGAGTTAATATCACCCAAACATGTGTTGTGTGTTTCAGCATGTTTTTGATGCATTTCGGAAAAGCATGTGTTTCTAATACTCTCAGGTGTGAATGGGGCGTTAAACAGCCTATGTCCTTGTACAGGCTAAAATGGAGACAGTAAACTGTCAATTTTTTTTGAAGCTCTAAAGGGCTGCTCAGTATGAATCAGCTGTGTGTTTAAAAAAATCTTAGGATCGCCTAATACTATTATTTGTTTGTGATTTTGTTTTATGTAGCATTTACCTGCAAAGGAGCCGCTAAAATTTAAATTCCTCTGTTCCCAGTGACCCTCTAGTCAGTACTAGACAGTGCTGTCTGACACACCAGGGCTGAAAGAAAGGTTTTTTTCAGGCAATACATCCAGCAGAGTAAAAGCCAGCTATACATGGACCAAAATTCGGCCAGGGAGCAGCCGAACGTCGATCCATATATGGGCATTGTGGTGGTACAGAATGCAATCTACCGATTCATTTCATTACAACCACCTTGTCAGATTTTCCTTGTTCTATCAGACTCCAGGCTATAGAGTTCAATGCTGGTCAGTGTATTCACAGAGCAGAGAAGTCTCTCTGCTGTCAGAATACAATGACTCAGTGGGGAGGATTCCCCCCATCCTATTTGAATGTGTGGATGGGGGAATCCTGTCAGTTTTTTTTATTCAACCCACTTGTTTAACAAAAAAACTGACCCATTCATGGGCTTCTTAAAGTGTTACTAAACCCACAACAGTAAAATCAGTCTGTATATGCAGTAAAGCATGCTTGTTATACTCACTGTGGATCCTAAGGGGTTAATCCTTTGCATAGTGTAAAAGGGCCATTTGATCCTGTCTTCTGTGCTACTCCTCTTGTTCAAATGTCCACGTCTTATCTTCTGATAAGACAGAGTGAACCGTAGCCATTTTGCACATGCTCAGTTTAGTGTGTGTATAGTGTGTTTAGGTTTTATTTTTGATCGGGAGAGTGCATGTGATCAGCATAGGGCCAATCAGCACTGTCTAGACAGAGGTCAGAGGTTCTACATCCTCTAACAGCAGAAATAAAACTCCTCCTACAAGCTTTAACCAGTGCTCCACTGAACACTGATAGAAGTCAGAAGACTGCTATATACTGCTGATGAGAAAAGGTCTTTAGCAGTTTATATTTACTAAAATAATTGCATTTCCATGTTCTGTGAACTGTGGGAGACCAGATATAGTGAATGCAGGGTCCTGGGTTTAGTAACACTTTAAGATGTCAACAATAATACCAAAAACTGTGGCAAAATAAAAACAATAAAATGGGAATACAGTAACTCAATTTATAATTGAAATAATATCCGAAGGATGTATATTGTATACCCCACAAACAGGTGGAGAGTATTCCCTACTTCTCAGCAGCAAAGTTCTCTTGGGACTTGTAGTCCCACACAGTCTTTCTCTGATCAGAGGCTGCTTCCAGGGAACTACAATGCCCAGTAGCCCCTACACCTGCAGCTACTAGCTTCAATCATTCTCTATATCTCTGGCTATGTCTGCAGCCAAATACAGTGTTTCTTTTACTCGCAGTCCAACTGTATAGACCCTCTCTCTTTCCTTTCTCCCCTTCTCTTTGGGTTAAATTTACATAAACCATGAAATAATGACCATTTAGTAAATTATTTCCTTTAGCGGCCAATGCTGTTTAACGTGTATATATAGCCAATGCATCATTTTTAGTATTGTATAGAGCAGTAAAAGGTTATTATTTGTTGCTGATCATATCCCATTGGAGAGATTACCCTGCAATTCTTGTCCTTGAGATACAACAGGAAGTAAAAGAATATCTCTACAAAGTGAGGGGAAATGCCGTCTTAGACAGTTGTCACGAAACATGGTGATTTTCACTCTATTCCTGTTCCAGTGACAACTCAAAATGTTTTAGTCCCAGTAATAATTTCACCAAGACACATAAAGATGGTGAATCTCACCAGCCAGGACATAAAAAAAACCCCAAAAATGTGAAAGGGGTTCTAATTATTTCCTACTCAATCCAAACGACAAAGAAAGTTTTGTGTACATGTACACTTTCATTTCTCACCTTTGGTGAAACGGGAGAAGCTTTGGAGCACAGTGCATGAATCTGAGACACCTGCAGGTGGCAGTAGTAAGACACATTTTCAGCAATTGCTCATTCAGCCACTCTACTCTGTTGTATGCCAGGACATGCTTTTCACTGCACGTATGTTAACACATGTATATTACAATATTAAGCATGTAAATGTATATTATCTTCTATTTTTACATGTAAAAGTATCCACGTTTATTATGATCATCAATGCTTCATTTCAAAGAACAAACATAAATAAGACAATTACTAGTAAAATATGAGAAAAGTTTTATCAGTGTGCCATTTTGTAAAAAAGTATCTGTAAAAGTTTTGGGTCTGTATCAGGGCAAGAGAAAAAAAGCCTGTCTCCTTTGCCCCCCCACTCTGAGATTTAGGGTGCACTCAAACAGGCAGTTTTAAAGAATATGTAAACTCAACATATTCCTGATATGTGCCTGCTGTACCATGTACTTGTATGAAAAAGAATCCTGTTCTCTTTGTATTGCTTCCTTTGTGTGAAATCCCTGGTGTCCTCTGCTTGCCTATTAAAAACTGACCACGCTAGGCATGAGAGCACAGCGTGGTCAATTTTCTGGCTGTGCTGAGAACTCAGTGTGCTCTCCTTCAATGATCAGACTTCTCTTGATACCCCCCATCCTGCACAGCCTTTTACTGGGAAGTTCAGTGTCCTGCTGTTTCTCCTCCCATACCTCTCTGTTCTCAGCTGCATAAGGAGCTTGAAGGGTATGTGATCACTTATAAAAAAAAAAGGGAAGAAAATGGTATTTATAATGTTTTTTTTTATATCTATACACAATTTCTATTTTAAACTGAATGGGTTGCTTTACAAGGTGAGGGATTACATATACTTTAAGTGAGCCTGGGCATTGTTCAACCCTTTGGTCCAGTTTGTTTGTGTGGTGTGAGTATACACCTGAGTGGGGGCTGTGCATATCTGCATGGGGACACAAGTGCTCTGTGCATGTACTTGCAGGCAGTCCCATTTTATTTCCATTTTTAATCCAGCATGTGAAGGTTTAGGCCAGCTTTACACCTTTACATATGGCACCTTGAATCATTTTTGAATAACACCCCAACGCATTAATGCAGGGGTAGTCAATCTTTAGTCCCATTTTATTTCCATTTTTAATCCAGCATGTGCAGGTTTAGGCCAGCTTTACACCTTTGCATATGGCACCATGAATGATTTTTGAATAATACCCCAACGCACCAATGCAGGGGTAGTCAATCTTTAGTCCTTCAGCTGTTGAGGACCTACAAGACTCTGACAGCTACAGGCATATCTTAGTGGCAGAGGTGTGGTGGGCTTTGTACTTTCACCACGGATGGCGGGTAGATGTTTGTCTACCCCTGCATTAAAGAAATTCATCTACATTATAGTGCACTTGCATAATACCATAATAACATATTATTTTGTGCTGTGATGTGCTGCATTGGGGAAAAAACACAGGTGATTTATTTTTTTGTCCATGCTGGTTGTTGGCAGTGCATTAATACTTAATGTTAATGCACAACATAGCACACATTTAACACACTGCATAGGTGTAGATTGGGCCCTGGGCTTTCTTCACATGTTTTCAGATTAGTCTTATCTACATGGCTGAAAAAAGTATGTTGTTCACAGTGCTCAATAGCTTGAGCTCAAATTTACACGCATGTGGCCATGTGTCAGAGCATTGGCTCCTCAAATGCAAGTGGAATACACCTGGAAACACTTTCATTTGCACAATTCCAAAGGTCGTTTACACAGGACCTAAGGCTGACTGATGTAAGGTTCGTACAGAAGAATTATACACTGATTGGAATAAAGAAAAAAATATCATCTTAAACTGTTTGCATAATAAGCATAAATCTATGAAATTTCACAAGTGTTCAGGGGAGTCCATTCTCAGCAGGCAGTAGTATGATAACAACACTCCCATCTGCTGAAAACTTCTGTGACTTCTGCTTGCATTACCAATGTATCCATGCTACATACGGTAGTTGTCTTCTGTCTCTCATTTCCAAATGCAAAGATTTGACCCTAAATAATTCTATCCCTAGAAAAGTCCTAGAAATTCAAAACCAAGCAAATGTTTTCATTGTTTCATGTACTGTATGTTAAATGAACCCATGCCATGTATTAATATTGACTTGTTGCATTTCATTACAGAGCACCATAAAGTGGACCTATATTCTACAAGTAAAAGTGCTTTATTGTAACATACTGTATAGGCTACAAGAAAAGAGCCACATGTCAAAAAGGGTATGAAAACATATCTCTGTTTAACATATAGTCTAGAACAGACTTTTGCTAATTTTTAAAATGAAGAAACACTTGCGATAACCTTCCACTTTCAAAGAACCCCTGATGATAATTACTATATGTACAGCTCACTAATTCTTAGTGTGATGGTCAGTGAGAAGAATGTTCCTTACATTGGTGGTCAGTGAGAAGAATGTTCCTTTCATTGGTGGTCAGTGAGAAGAATGTTCCTTATATTTTTGGTCAGTGAGAAGAATGTTCCTTTCATTGGTGGTCAGTGAGAAGAATGTTCCTTATATTTTTGGTCAGTTAGAAAAATGTTCCTTTCATTGGATGTCAGTGAGAAGAATGTTCCTTACATTAGTAGTCAGTGGAGAAAAATACTCTTGAAATTGGTGGTCAGCTGGAAAATGCTCCTGACATTGGTGGTCAGTGGGAAGAATGTTGCTGACATTGGGGGCCAATGAGAAGAATTCTCCTGACATTGGTGGTCAGCAGGAAGAATACTCTGTACATTGGTGGTCAGTGGGAATAATGTTCCTTACATTGGTAGTCAGTGGTAAGAATGCTCCTGACATTGGTGGTCAGTGGGACGAATGCTCCTGACATTGGTGATCAATGGGAAGAATGCTCCTGACATTGGGGGTCATTGGGAAAAATGCCCCTTCATATATAATCAGTGGGAAGAATGCTCCTGACATTGGTGGTCAATGGGAAGAATGCTCCTGACATTGGGGGTCAGTGGGAAGAATGCTCCCTACCTTTTAATATGCCACGTCTAACTCCTCCTTTTCATATTACTATCCTGTGTTCCCAAAATCTCATTTCTTTACCCCTCTACTCCACCCCAAAGCTTATACATCTCACCCTCACTGCTACTATCTCCCTACTACTGCTCTCATCACCTCTTGCTGATACTTTACTCACCTGCTGACCCAAACACCAGGACAGGAAGGCATGTGCACTCATATACATCCCGCTCCCACCTTGCTTTTCTCACCCTCCTTCTTCTCTTAACCTCTGGGGATATCTCCTCAAACCCTGGTCCTACAATATCTCACCCACACACCAGGCATCCTCCTTCCTCCAGGAATAGCCGCAATCCGCTTAATTTAATCTCAATCCCCATGCCCCTAAAAACCACACTCCCTTTTTCATGTGCACTCTGGAATGCCCGCTCTGTCTGTAATAAGCTCACCTCTGTCCATGACATTTTTGTCTCTCTCTCCCTTAACCTACTAGAAATTACAGAAACCTGGCTTCAAGCAGCAGATTCTGCTTCTCCCGCAGTACTTTCCTATGGAGGCTTTCTTTGGACTCACTCACCCAGACCCAGTGCTCGGAAAGATAGTAGAGTTGGTTTGCTTCTATCCCCACTGAGCACCTTTCAAGTCCTCCCTAACCCTCCCTCTCTATTCTTCTCTTCTTTCAAGATTCACTGCACTCGGCTGTTTTCTCCTATTTCTCTGAGGATTGCAGTGATCTACCGACCTCCTGGACCGGTGTCCTGCTTTCTTGATGACTTCTCTGCTTGGCTAACTTACTTTCTCTCCTCTGAAATACCCACTATCATTCTTGGAGATTTTAACATCCCCATTAATGTTAACAACCCAGCTACATCCCAACTCTTCAACCTAACCTCATCTTTTGCCTTAACCCAATGAACACAGTCCTCCACTCACTCTGATGGGAATACATTAGACCTTGTTTTCTCCCATCTATGCACTCCCTACAACTTCAGAAACACCCCCTTTCCTCTCTCTGATCACAATCTCATCACCTTCACACTCTCCTCGTCTTCAAACACCTATCCCTCCAAGCAGCAAACAATTACCCGCAGAAACCTTCACAACTTTAACCCTTCTCTTTTCTACTCTGCAACTGACCAACTCTATGACAGAATCTCTCCCCTGTCCTGCCCTGATCTGACCACTGCTTTCTACAACAGTTCACTTTCATCCACAGTAGACTCACTTGCTCCTCTAACCACACAAAGCATCAGACCAAACCATTACAACCTTGGCAGAATGACAACACCAGACATCTTAAGAGACATAGTCGTGTAGTCGTGCGCTGGAGTGAATGTGGCGTAAAACCAAATCACACCAAGCTTTTACCCTATATAAATCTGCTTTCTTAACACAATTCCTCCCTCCATGCTGCCAAACAAACCTACTTTGTCACTCTCATTAATAGCTTGTCATCCAGTACTCATCGTCTCTTCTCTACTTTTAACTCTCTACTTTCTCCACCTTCACCTCCACTCAGTCACTGCTTACGAGACTGCAAATAATTTCAAAAACAAGATTGATGCAATTCTCTACTGCACAGACATCCATCCCACTTGGCATACCTTATACTAAACCTCCCTCAACACTTTCCTCTTTTGACCTTGCTACTACTGAAGAGGTCACTAAAGTTTTATCAGAAGCCCATCTCACTACCTACGCCCTGGATCCTGTCCCCTCACAACTACTACGGTCACCCTCTTCTTCTATCCTATGCTCCCTCACTCACATCTTCAATCTCTCCCTCTCTAATGGTGTCTTCCCCACCCCTCTAAAGCATGCACACATCACTCCCATAAAAGCCCTCCCTGGACCCCACCAACCTGAACAACTTAAGACCCATCTCCCTGCTGCCATTTACCTCTAAACTCTTAGAACGCATAGTCTACAATCGCCTGAGCTCCTACCTCACTGACAACAACCTTCTTGACCCTTTACAGTCTGGCTTTCGCTCACTACACTACACTACACAAAACTGAGCTCTTAGTATTCCCTCCAGCCCCTGCCCCCTCCCCTGACTTCTCCATCAAGACCAATATTACAATCATCAGTCCATCCCCTCATGCCAGGGTTCTAGGTGTAATCCTAAACTCCCATCTGTCCTTTCAGCCCCAAATCCAATCGCTGTCCAAATCATGTAGACTTCACCTCCACAACAACTCCAGGATACGGCCGTTTTTAACCTTGGAAACTACTAAGCAACTTATTCACTCATGCTTGTTATCTCATGCCTTGACTATTGTAACTCCCTCCTCATTGGCCTACTTCATCGCAGGCTATCCCATCTTCAGTCTATCATGAATGCTGTTGCCAGGCTCATCCACCTTACTAACTGTTCCGTATCTGCCACCCCTCTCTGCCAATCCCTCCACTGGCTTCTCATTGCCCAACAAATAAAATTCAAAACATTAACAATAACATATAAAGCCACTTATAACTCTGCCCCAAATTACATCACCGATCTTGTCTCTAAATATCACCCAAACCGTACTCTCCGCTCCTCGCACGACCTCCTGCTCTCTAGCTCCCTTGTCTGCTCCTCCCATGCTTGTCTCCAGGACTTCTCAGGATCTTCCCCTATCTTCTGGAACTCTCTACCCCAATTTATCAGACTATTGCCTACTCTGCTCACTTTTAGGCGATCTCTGAAAACGTATCTCTTCAGGGAAGCCTATCCTGCCCTCAGCTAATAATGGAATCTTCTACTCCTCCTACCAGTCCATCCCCCACAGTTACTACCTTTTGTACCACTAGCCCCTCCCTCTTAGATTGTAAGCTCCAAGGAGCAGGGCTCTCCTAACCCTTTTGTATTGAACTGTATTGTTGCTGTATCATCTCCTGTTATATTGTAAAGCGCTGAGCAAACTGTTGGCGCTATATAAATCTTGAATAACAATAATAATAATGGGAAGATTGCTCCTTACATTGGTGGTCAATGGGAAGAATGCTCCTGACATTGGGGGTCAGTGGGAAGAATGCCCCCTACATTGATAATCAGTGAGAAGAATGCTCCTTACATTCGTGTTCAGTGGTAAGGATGCTCCTAACTTTGGGGATCAGTGGGAAGAATGCACCTGACATTGGGGGTCAGTGGGAAGAATGCTTCTGACACTAGGGGTCAATGGGAAGAATGCCTCTGACATTGATAATCAGTGGGAAAAATTATCTCACTGATGCCCCCGGCACTGATGCTCCAACACAGTGGCTAAATGGTTAGACTGGCAGTACTAGTGTCAGGGCCTGGACTTGAACCTGGGACTTCTACTGTGTCAGGCAGTAACTCTTCTCACTGAGCTACCTGGGATGCTGGACAACACTCTGCCTCTTCTATTGGATAATCCTGCCTTGTGCCTTATTTGCTCTTGAACCTTGAACTCCTTGCTCCTCCCATGAACTTCCTATATAAGCCATGTCCTTGGACTTCCTCCTTGCCAGATTATTGTGCCTTTCCAGCCAATATCCTGCTACTGTTCCTGCTGCTGTCTACTCCTCCGCTACTGATCTTTGGCTTGTTCCTGACCACGATTTCGTCTCATCCTAACGTACTACGATTGATCTGCTACCATTTGTGACCGACCCTTGGCTTGTGACCGACTCTGCTTTCGTCTGATCCCTAACCTGTTGATCCGCTATTGGTTCCCAGTCTGCTCATTCCCTGGTGGGGTGATCCTGAGATCTGCGACCTGGTATTAACACGCAGCCCAATCCATCTCCACCATTAGGAGCTCTGGTGAATACCGGTTAATACTTAGACCCCGCACCTCAGGTGAGCCTGCGTCATTCCCAGGGGGATCCGCTGGTGTACCTATCCTGCTGGTTCCAGGTAAGCCTTTTACTGCTATAGCAACTGGTCTCTGAACCTGACCTTACACCGTGACAACTAGGGTCGTTGGTTCAAATCCCAATCCCAAACATTGGTTCAAATTCCAGCCAGGGCACCACCTTCCCAGAGTTTGCATTTTCTCTCTGTGCCTACATGGGTTTCCTCCAGGTACTCTGGTTTCCTCCTCCACTCTAAAGATATGTTGGTAGGTTAATTGGCTCCTGTCTAAATTGGCCCTAGTATGTGTATGAATGAATGTGAGTTAGGGACCTTAGATTGTACACCCCTTGAGGGTTAGGGACTGATGTGAATGTACAATATATATACTGTATATGTAAAGTGCTGCGTAAATTGACAGCGCTATATAAGTACCTGCAATCAATAATACACTGATGGTCAGTGAAAAGAATGATGCTTATATTGTCAGTCAGTGGGAACAATCCTCCTGACATTAATGGTCATTTTTTTTCCTGGTGTGGGCTGAAAACAGAATGTTTATGTGAGTGGTGTCAGCCCTGACCAATGTCTTTAGCTAAACTACTAGAGCCATCCCACTGTGATCATCTTAAAAACTTAGCTGCTAAATGACTTGCAGTCCCAAGATAAGAACTGGGAGGGCTAAACAGACTCCTTGAGCTAACATAGGAAATGTGCAGAGGGCACAGGCCAGCTCTGAATTTGTGACAAGGCAAGCAGTTTTTCCGCTGATGTAGAAGACATAGCAAATGCATTTTATGGTATATTTAACAGACCAAAATTGAGCAAATAGGAGAGATTGTTGATATTTACATGTGTAGATTTGAAGTGACCCTGTCATAGGAAACATGGAGACTGGCATTTCTTTGAAAGTACCAGCTGCTTGCTGTGCCTGGATTGAATTATTTGGAGTCACAGACGCAGAACAAGCATGTAGTAAATTAGTATCAGAAGTGTCAGAATCCCTCTTCATATACGTTTTTTATGGTCATAAAAAGCATGAAAGCCACAGCATCAACATGGCAGCCAGAGAAATACCATTCTCAAAAAGTCAGCAGTAGCAGCCCCCATACTTTCCTTATGACAGAAACTATTTAAAAACCCAGGACACTCTGTCATGGAGACAGTGACCAGTCTCCAAGGTTGTTTATTCACACCCCTTCCACCCATAACTATTGTTTGAGATTGTCCATCACATCTATGTGGTGCTCAAGTCGGGAAAAAGGGCTTTTGTTGTATTTATTAATGAACTAACATAAACCTAGATACAACATAACCACTTTTGGCCCTTAAATTGTGCATTTATTTTACAGATATATACATAAGATCTCAAAGAAGGATAGCAGTGGAAGAGCAAGGGATAGAGGGACTGAATTCAAAAAAAGGATTGTCCCTTCAAAATAATGACGGTTCATGCCAACAGAACATGTTTTATGTCTGGATCAATTCCTTATAAAAACTTGCCTAAAAGTGGAAAAATCTTAGAGAAAAGTATACATTTCAGTGAATTGCTAAGTTTCACAGTCTTTCCATCATCTGTAAACACTACGCCATTGTGAATGATGTCAATTGGCAACTTCCAGCTGGAGCTGTCTTAATCCAGTGTGAGGAAACCTGATTATTGTATGGCTGACCTTTGCTTGTTTTAGACACTCCAGAGGAAGGGATGGATACTTTCGGCAAACATTTGTTGTGGATCATTGCCAGGAGAGTTAACCTCCTAACACCCTTGATACTGAAAAGTTAGAGGGGTAGATTTGGACAACTTAGAGTATTTTGTAAAAAGAACTGCCTATAATGGTTTGATTATCATGTGTAATTGTAAACATATATTGTTGTTTTAGGAGCTTTTGGTGAAAGATATATAATGTTTTAATGCTAAAAGATAAGCCAGAAACTTTGAAGCCAATATTTTAAAGATGTTTTGTTTCTTCACTAACCAGTCAAATATTTCAAACCAAATACTGGTACATTTCATGCTTTAAGCACACAAGTGGTTCTCTGAAATAAAGTAGAATTGTAAATGTGGTAAACATGGCTGTATATTGATTCGCTTTCTTTATTCTGAGGAACTGCATCTCTTCCATAGGGGGTTCTTAACCTTTTTAACAGTTACTAAAGCTGCAATATATTCCTCAGTAGGTCCACATACCCTCTTCTCCCAGTTGTCCAATTTATCATTATCATCATCATCAGTCCTGCTAGATACCAGTGTGATTTCAAAAGCCATCAATAGCCTTTAGTTTATGTAAGAAATAGTTTATGTAAGAAATAAATGAATAAACCTCCCAGTAATGGTATTACTAGGCTGCAGCTTGAGGGAGCTCTAATGATTTGCAATGTGACTTCAGGAGGATAATGCCAACAAGCTCACATTAAACTTGGAATGAGCAAGTGATCAACGTGTTTTGTGCTCTCCTCTTTGAAACAGGTTAGTCACACTTTGTTTATGCTATCTTTTGTTCAGTTATATTATTTTTCTGACATGCACTTTCTCTGTTTAGTTTTCTATATGTTGGTAATGGTAATCATCTAATACAAATTCATATGCATTTCCATGTGGCCTGTGCTGCCACTATAAAGAAATAATTATTTGTATAATGTGATCAGGGGCAGACTGATAACTCATGGGGCCCCCGGGCAATAGGGGATTATGGGGCCCCTGTGTCCTTGCCCAAACTCAAAAAAGCCTATGAAAAGGGTACCAGGGGCATCTCATGGGGCCCCCTACTGTCCCTCAGCCCTCGGGCAGTGCCCGAGTTTCCAAATGGTGAGTCCGCCCCTGAATGTGATCCATTTCTGTTTAACACATTAAACTCGGAATGAGCAAATGAACAGCATGTGTTTTGTGCTCTTCTCTTGATACCTCATCCTTAGATCACTGACAATCCTGTAGCATTTACGTATGGATATCTAGGAAGAGAACACTGAAAGAAAATAGTTAGAATTTTATTATATTGTTTATATAACATGACAAACACATATGCAATCGACAAGTGGTAAGATGTTTGCTGTTTTTATGTGCAGTCATGACACAATCAAGTCTAAGCATCAAGCCAATTTTTACACTTTGATTTTAGGTTCACGAAGGCAGAGATTGTAAATTCATACAGACAGCATCCTCTTGGAATTATGCGTCATGTTTCTGTTCTTGTTTTGTTGGGATATGTATTGGATAATTTTGCAACACATTAGATTTGGAGGACTGTACAAACGTCTTGCACTCTCCAGAAAAACTAAATGACAGACATAGTATATTGTTCTTTCTGCCAAGTTAAATACCTCATCTGAATATAGCACTAATCTACTCACTACTGTAAAACATGGCTACATGCCTGTACAACTATATGATTATAATCGCTAAATCCAGCTGCAAACATTCACTGCACATTGATGTCTATGCAGTCCACACAATCACATTCAGCCTTTTCAGAATTTGGCAAAACTGTCCAGTATGTCAACTCATAAGAAAAAAACAAATGGTTGATTGTGGTCAGTGGTGGTCTACTTTATGGGGGGCTTACTTGCCTGACACCTCCAAGGAGCAGCACATAATATTCAGGGAATGTAATGCTCCAGAGGTGTCAGAGACTACAGAAATGCAACAGGAGTTGGTCATAGACTATGAGCATTCTATAGGGGTTGTTGGGGATTGGGGACATGCTTTAGTTGACACTTAGACTGGAAACACACTACTAAAGATCACTTCTATTACAGCCCCTATGTAATGTGTTGACAGTTGTGCTCGCTAATGCCTGCTTACACATTCAATGTAAAGAATATACTGTATGTCCTGCACTGGGTTGAGTAATCACCTAGCTAAAGAAAAAAAACTACTGTCTTCAGGGGCCTTGAGGGCCAAACAGTAAGACGGTTGCAGTTTGGCATCAGAGATTTAGGCAAAATGTGGGTAAAGCTGTGTGACATTTTGGTGGCAGACGTAGAGTGAAGTTGTTTCAATCTGGAGAAGAAGTTTTGAATGATCTTTGATAGTCACTGCTCTCTTAACATGGTGGGCCTAGGCCAGGAGTGCTCAACCTTTTGAAGACCGAGAGCCACTTAAGTTATTTGGTAATCGGTCGCATGCCACACTTGCATTAAATGGTTCAGAACTTCAAACTTTTTATTTTGCATAGCATAATGAATATTTTCTTCCTGCAACCACTGAATACTGGTGGGAGGGAGAGAAGGAGAAACTGTCTTTCAGCAGTTGCCAGAGGAAAATGGAGAGGATTGTTTCCTGCTGCCCCTCTTGTCCAAGCGTAAAAC
The DNA here is from genome assembly GCF_062004578.1 of Staurois parvus. NCBI lineage: Eukaryota > Metazoa > Chordata > Amphibia > Anura > Ranidae > Staurois > Staurois parvus. The sequence goes on along the minus strand of NW_028318183.1, from coordinate 4,584,062 downwards.
AGAATGTGACAGGGAGGTCACATGGGCCCCCTGGAGCATAGAGTGTGGTCACCATTGCAACCCCTGATGCTACACCACTGTAGCCAGTGGGAGTGTGTGGTAAAAACATGTCTCAACTATGGGGTTTTACAACCTCTAAACTGCAAATGTAAATGAGCCCTTAATGTCCTGAGCCCCCTGTAAGGCTGCTTTCACACTGATCGCAGGTGCAGCGCAGTGCACATTGCATCTGAGGCTTTCCTGTGGGTTAGCTGTGCTTTGCCATAGACTTCTATTATATCTTGTGGATGTGGTGCACTTTCTAAAAGTGCAGCAAAACTCCTGCGTTCAAGAGTTTCCGAGCTCCGAGAGCCACAAGTTGAGAACCCTTGGCCTAAAAAGTTTCAGGTCCCTATGCATATTCATTGAGCTCATACATCATTTTATGTCTGTAAGTGCAACTGCCTACATCATCCCTGAGCAGGGGCGGACTGACAACTCATGGGGCCCCCGGGCAATAGGGGATCATGGGGCCCCTTTGTCCTTGCCCAAACTCAAAAAAGCCTATGAAAAAGGTAGCAGGGGAATCTCATGGGGCCCCCTACTGACCCTGGGCCCTCGGGCAGTGTCCGAGTTTCCAAATGGTCAGTCCTGTCCCTGAGCTGAAAAATGGCATCATCAGCAGAAAGAAAAACACTTCCTGTGAAATTGTAAGTACCAAGGAACATACTGTTTCACTGTCTGTTTGCATATTGGGCAGATTTCCCTTAGTTGTTTTCATGAAAACAGGTAGTCACTGGGATTAGTAGTTAGGGAAAATTCCCCCATCAAGGGTACAGCATCAATATAAACCCAAGAAAGGTCCTAACCCTTCCCAATCTCCTTAAGTATTGATTGAAGTTCCAAATGAAGTCGAAGAAACGTCTTGAAGCCATCAGATGTATACCCTGGGCTGCTTTCCTGGCTGAGAACCATTCCCAGAGGGATGAAAGACAAAACCACAAATTGGTGATATATAAAATTTATTTTTCATGTGGCAAATGGCCATTATAACTGCTTGGCCTCTAATAGAGTCAGTGGGCAGTGTCATTGAACCGACCCTCCAACTAGTAGCAGGTTAACATTTTCAGACAGTGTTTTGTATTATTAAATGTATTTAAAGTATTTTAATCCCATTCCAACTTTAAGCAAATATTTTAAATGGTTGAAACTATTACACATAACATTTTTATTAATTGCTAAGTATTCTTTTATACTTATGTTTGAGAAGCGTGGACTTCAAATTCCAAGTGATCTGATTTTCTGCCAAAAGATCTAAGTGGGTAATCTGTGTGAGAACAGATATATAGCAGACCTTAAAGAAACATGACTTTTGATTTTGTTCTCTGTGTTTAAACAGGGACAGAACTACCATTTTTTAAATTGTATTCCTATCAACCCTGTCCACCAGCTGAAAGTTGAAAGTGGGCTCAAAGGTGGAGTCTTTTTAAATTGCAATGAGGAGGTAAGAAGTAGTGACAAAATTTCCTACTGACCATTTACACTTAAGAGTCTCTCATTTCAGGAACTGGGAAAGGTGAGGGAAATGTTTAGGCAGAGCTAAAATAAGTCCAAAGGCAGTCCAGTACTCCATGTTTAATTATTCAATTACTCCTAACAGCAGGAAGGAAATTGCAATACAAATAAAACATTTTTTTGTTTTATTTCTTGTTTTAATAAAACAATATATAGTTCCATTCCTCCCACCTGTAGGAAGGTCCTTAGCTATCCCACATAGTCAAAATCTCAGTCTTTCTAGAAGGGGGCTACAGAAATACAGGGCTATCCAGGGGCCTCTTGTTTCAGTCAATACTTGCCCCACAGCCCACGCAGACCTCAAGCCATCTGCTAGCATGTGTACGGAAAGTGGGTTAGAAACCTTCCATTACACCACCCCCCTGGTCCATAACAACATTGACCTATAACTAGTCAGGAGTACTCAGGTCACTAGGTCTTGTATTTCATCCATGGCTCAGGTTAAGGCACTGGTAGCCAAACTGAACACCTTTGACTCTGAAACATGGGGACCCAGGTGAGTTCACGTGTTTTCCATGGAGGGGTCTGTTCCTCACCACCAGGAGGATGATATCTTCCCTTTACCACCACCACCACCACTCCCCATCTAGTCAGGTTTACACTGTATACTTTATATTCAAGACTTTGTCCACCAGCACTTGTGCAGCATATTATGAATCACAGTCATCCAGACATCTGTGACCTGTGAACTAGACCCCCTTACATGCTTCCTCTTCTTTAAATATGCTGTATGCATGGAAAAATAACAGTTGATGTGCCAAAAATGTCGTGGACTTGTAGGCAGAAGCAGGTATCCTTCCCACCTGTAGGTGACACGGTGCTGCTACTGATGGAGAGCAGTTGGATAAGCAAATTGTCCCCTTATGGACTGCATGAGCCATCTTAGGTAAGATGTCATCTCACTGGACACTAGAATCCTGTGAGATCTTATGCAGCCATCTTGATGGGGGACTTGATAAATAGGGTGACCCTCATCATTCAGGCGTGTCTTGAGCATTTGTAAGGGCAAGGACAGGGACCTGCTGGGTAAGGGAACGGAATTAGTAGAGTAGGGAGAGGTTCCAGATGAGAAAGGACTGAACAGGGCCTTCTTTATGTGTATAGTATACTCCAGAGCCTGAAACAGGAAATGTAGGCAGCCTCAGTGCAGGGAGTTATGTCACCAGCCACATGGTACAGTATTCCTCTGGTAATCAATTTGTGAAACATTTCAAGCACATTGGGCATTATGATATACAAAGTAGCTATTCTATTTTGCTTCTCTCATCAGTGCATTTCTAACACTGTCACACTGTTGCTCAAACCAATACAAGATAAATTCTGTGTCCGCATGACTTTATGGTTGGTTTTCCTAAGTTGGGTACATTTACAGACCCCTGTAAACATGCACCTGTTTTCCTGAGCTGACAACACAGTGTATGCATTGTTGCGCCCTGGAATCCTAAACACATGGTGTCAGCCCTGACCACTTACATTCTGATGCATCACAAAGGACACAGTTCCTAATCTACCCCCTATCCTCATCTGTGTAACCCCTCCTTGTGCACAAGATATTGTCTCACAGGATTTCTGGCAGGATAAACAGGTATTTTTGTGTATTTATCAACAGATATAACAAAATACTTTCAATGCTACATTTAACAAACCAAAAGGCAGTAAGTAGAGGTCCATGTTAGGATTTACAGACATGAATTTACAGACAAATGTCAGACATGAAATCTGTCTGTCTCCAAAGCACTAGGTGTCGTTTCTCTCAGCTTTCTTGTTCTCCTCATGAATATACGTATAAAAAGTGCAGCGCTAAAAGGTATGTACTCCAATAAAATATGTTATGATCAATATGTACTCCAGGCCAGATAAAAATAATATAAGTATTGAAAGGATTAAAATAAATAAATTAAGTGGTGATGATTCGTGATAAGTGATCAATACAGGAGTTGTTAGTGACTTCAAAATCCAGTGGTCTGGTGACAAATAGTAAAAATACGCACTCACCAGATGCATATGTTTAAGACGCATTTGATAAATAAACCAGAGGTCTCCATCATGGGATGGGATGGACGAGCTGGGCCGTCTTAGCGGACTCTCCTTCCTCTGGGTATAGAGCAGCCAAACCGTTGTCTCCCTCTAGGAAATGGACAGGGTACTGGGCAGCTTACATCAGGATGTGCATCATTCTTAGGATTAGTGTCACGTATCACTGACTCCTGATGCTTGGGCTCTGGAACAGATGTTAGGCTCACCAAGGAGCCAGCAAGAAATAGCCCATAGTGTAGTAGTTTAAAAAATTGGCGTTTATTAATCCACGTGGTAAACAATTCAAATGTAGATAAAAGCAAGTAAAAACAATTACTGACCAATGTGCAATGGACGTCACGGCGTGCAGGCCCCTTTAACGCGTTTCGTGCGCTAGCACTTCATCAGAAAGACATGGCCATCCTAGGAACAAACCTTGATGAGTAACTTCTGACAAGTTTTCCTGACACCAAGAGCTAAAAAAAGGTGACAGAGGAGGGATCTCCAGCACACAGCCTTTGATTGACATCCTCGGCTCTGTTCCTGTGTGCTATGTGAAGGGGGATGTGTCCCTTCCCTCCAATCAGCTCTTAGAGATCTTATACAGTGTTTAACTGTAGCTCCCTGCTACCTGTTTTTTGAGTCTGTGAAATTCCTTTTAATCGTTATGTTTTACAAGGATGTACAGGACGAATAGCTGCAGATAAAAAGGTACAACTTATGCAGAAGGATTTGTTTTGCCTCTGTGTAGGCCAGTCATGTCACTGGGCATAGGGTAGGGTTTACAACCACATTAAGCCTTGGTGTGCCTCCTGTGGCTATGATTTTCAGTCTTGTTAGAGAAACGGCAAAGCTCACCAGTCTACTGGGGTATTAGGGGCATGGTAGAAGACTGGTGGCCTGCTTCGAAAGTTTAACTGTGGCCTTGGTAAAGTGGTTGGAGATGTGGAATTGGTGTCACTTCATTGATGAGTATGCTGCTGCAGCAGCCCATATCATTGAACTATGTTCTGAAGGAGCTGCTATTCATATACTTTACATTGTTGTCAGTGGAAAGAAGCTGCAAAATGCAGATGTGTTTTCTGTTTAGTCTTCATTCTACTTCTATCCTCAAGTTTTCTCCAATGACCAGAGGAAACGCAACTAGAAAAGAAAATTGGAAAAAGAATTACAAGAGGCTTATAAAATATTAACACAAATCCTTGCTTACAATCTTGTTGGCATGGATAAATAAAGAGAAAAAGAAATTAAATATTTACCTTTTCTGGAGAAAATGCTGCTTCAGGCTCCCTCCAGTGCTACAATTGATATTTTAAAATAGACATTTGAATAAGCCACTTACAACACAGCATATCAAAGAAGAATGGCTTACTCAGTGCCATATATTTCGCTTTTCTCAGAGTCAAGGCAGCCTGGGTACTTTTGCACAATGGTTGTGGCTGTTCCTAGTATTGCTCTCACTTTTTCTTTTCGGTTTTGGTGATCCTTTAATTATAATAGTAAAATAGGAATGACTAAATTTGAGATATGATCATCAAGGACTAATAGTTCACTGCAGCAGCAGTTGCTAAGCAACCAAGGTACAATGAATAACTGGTTCTTCAGCTCCACGCTGTCCTGAGCTCAGTTAACAATCCTTTCAAACCCTGCCCATGAGACTGAGACCACAGGGACGGTTTTAACGGCTAATCGCTCTGCTGGTAAAATGCATTAGCTCATCATTATAGTACAAGGTTGTCTAACTTTTTTTTTTATAAAATTTTTGTTTACGTTTTACTGCAGTTTTACAAGGTGACAGGATTTATGAAGTGACAACAATTAGTCTAAAATATTGTACCCTGCTTTCTAGAAATGATTTATTAAATGATTTAAAGGATAATTATGTTTTACTTTTTTAGAGCAACTTTGTCCCTGATGTTCATCATCCCTGCGATCCCCTACTGCCCCTCTCCTCCCTTAGAGGTAATAGTACTAACCTTGAATAAGCTATAGGAACGTTTCCAGGTGTAGCACTACCCCCTTAGGTGTCACTAAGTTATTTTCGGGCACCCTGTTGCTCTGGACCCCTCTCTGAAAGCCCTACCCCTGCTGACACCACAGTACAGGGATTATGGTGTGGGGTTGTTTTTCAGGGGTTGGGCTTGGCCCCTTAGTTCCAGCAAAAGAAACTCTTAAGGCATCAGCATACCGAGACATTTTGGACAACTTCATGCTCCCAACTTTGTGGGAAGAGTTTGAGGATGGTCCCTTCCTGTTACAACATGACTGCACACCAGTGCACAAAGCAAGGTCCATGAAGGCATGATGATGGATGAGCGGGTTTGGGGTGGAGGAACTTGACTGAGCTGCAGAGTCCTGACCTCAACCTGATAGAACACCTTTGGGATGAATTAGAGTGGAGACTGTGAGCCAGACCTTCTCGTCCAACATCACAAATGCGCTTCTGGAAGAATGGTCAAACATTCCCATAGACACACTCATAAACCTTGTGGACAGCCTTCCCAGAAGAGCTGAAGCTATTATAGCTGCAAAGGGTGGGCCACCTCAATATTGAACCCTACCGACTAAGACTGGGATACCATTAAAGTTCATGAACGTGTAAAGGCAGGTGTCCCAATACTTTTGGCAATATAGTGTATGTGCAAAGTGTGCAAATGTGTGCAGGAAAATAACAAAAATGGAACAAGTGTCAGTGTTTCCCTTTCCTTGATAATGCTTGGGACTCTCTCACCCAGGGGATGACATCTGGCGAATTATGGCAGTCTTTCTCTCTACTCCGATGGAGCTCCACACACTCACCAATCCCACCTGCAGCATTCCGTCTGGTCACCTGCTTGCAGATTAGCTTTCTAGAAAATGCGGGAAGGTCAGCGATCAGTAGATTCTCCTTACCTCTCTTTTTTTTCTTTCCATGGCCTGGGCCAGTCCTCTGGCAGTCAGCATGCTCCTCTCTCCAGATTTCTCCCCTCTAACTTCCTGTCCAGTCTCCTGGGCTTTTATATATATATTCATCCGCTCACATGCCAGCTCCTCTGGGAAATGTAGTTCCTATATACACTTCTCCTTAGTAAAGTCCTGCAGGTCAGCATACAAGTTTCATGGAGCTGTACTACAGGGTATGAATACCACTGTTCTGCAGGCCAGCCGCAGTCCCACTACAAGTTGCTGATCGCCGCCATTACTAGTAAAAATAAAAAATGTAAAAAAAAATCACAGTATATATACCGACGTTTGTAAATGCTATAACTTTCACGTAAAACCAATTAATTTACATGTTTTGGGATTTTTTTTTTTAGCAATGTAGCAAAATACATTTAGACATGTAGCAAAATACATTTTGGCATAAATTTATGACGAAATTTGATTTTTAAATTTTTTTTTACTGAATATGTCTAATAGCAAAAAGTCAAAAACATTTCATTTGGGTGTAGTGTTGCATGACCACCCAATTTTCAGTTAATGTAATGCAGCGCAGTAACATAAAAAATGGCCTGGTTAGGAAAAGGGGTAAATCCTCTGGATTAAAAAACAAAATGACAACGTTGTCATATCATAAAAACACCCGCCCGGGCACACAGGCATACTCTCCACTCACACCAGAACAAGCACTAACATGGGGATAGGGCCATGGGGACCAAAAGTCCTATGATTGTAGCTAATTGTGCTGAATCAATGGATGGATGATGTTATCTGTGACAATAGTGCAATAGAATTGTATAGAGATGCTGGCCCCTCAAGGGCTTATACCAGAAGTATAGCCAATATCAGCATACATGATCATAGATTGTAATGACAGTCCATCAGTCCTGAAAAGATATCTTCAATCAATGCTGACAAGTTCAATGCTATGATGAGTTGCCCCCCCATGCAGTCAGACCATGCTTGATATCACAATAACCTCAATGGAGGTAGTAGTAAAAAATGTAACAGTTTGCAATGCAGCAATTATGGTCAAACTTGGAATTCAATGACAGGTATATGGGTGAAGATTATAACTAGCCACAACCTCTCACTGCATACAGGCAGAAAAAAGGTACGAGGTGTGTAGGGCTCAACAGAGCAATCATAGTCCAGGGATCAGCCCCCGATATGGTCACAACCTGGTCCTAATGTTGTTGGCTCACCCCTCCAGAAACGATCGCTGGCATCAGTTAGTCTCGACCCACAGTACCGTGCTGCAGGAATCAAACTCCATATAAAGGTGAATTAAATGTGACTGCAATGTGCATGTCCGGTGCGGTGCAGCAGGTTGAAAAAACCGCATAGAGGTGCCTCACGAAGCTATGATGTCAACACGTTTTGCCCTCCAAGTCACATGAGCTTCTTCAGGATGACATCATTAATCCATTGATTCAGCACAATTAGCTACAATCATAGGAATTTTGGTCCCCATGGCCCTATCCGCATGTCAGTGCTTGAGCTGGTGTGAGTGGAGAATAAGCCTATGTGCCCGTGCAGGTGTTTTTATGATATGACAACATTGCCATTTTGCTTTTTAATTGTGTAGGGTGGAGGGGTAATTGTATCATTTTACATTTTTATATTTTTCAATAAAATATTTTTTTCAAGCCGTAGATTGATTCTCTGTTGGGACTTCTTTTTGTGGGTCCTTTACTCACATATTTAGCTTATTGTTATAAGCCTACTGACACCTCTGACACTCAGGGGGAGATTTACTAAAACGAAAGCACTCAGAATCTGGTGCAGCTGTGCATGGTAGCCAATCAGCTTCTAACCTCAGCTCTTTTATTTGAGATTTGGCAATAAACCTGAAAGCTGTGAAATGTGACAATACTGTCTTACATTGCCTTAATTAAAATGACCCCACTCTCTGTTTGTAGTATAGCGATGTTCTGCATCTTGTAGCATGGCCCTCACCTGAATCTGGTAACATGATCTTTCTCAGGTTCTTGGAATATTGTGGCTCATTTAACATGTGACAATGTTGACCAGGTGACGTGGTTCAGGCTTTGATAAAATAGTAGTGATTCTGGGTCAGCTGTGAGCTTATTTATCAGATCGGCTCTCTGCCAACATGACAGTGTTCCAGTGTAGGGAACCCCACATTGATTTATGCTCTGAACCCCTGTAAACTGCTGTTCCTGGTGTGAAAATACTCCTTTTCTCCATTATTAAAATGGCCCTGCTTAATTTGTGCTAGGTACAAAATGTGGCTGATATATTGCTTCCTTTTTCTGGTTCGGTTTCGGGTTGGATAGATAATTAACAGTGGCTAACAGAGGTTTATTCAGAAAGGAATGTGGTATGAGGTCACCTGAGACAGAGGGCCAGGTATCACCTCATCCAGAAATTACATAGTACAGCATGAAAGTTTGTTTGCCAGGTAACAGTCCGAAAGCAATCTTATGGTGAGTCCTGTGCTTACATTTTCTACAATGGTTTTAATGTGAAGTAAAGAAGACTGCGGCAGGATAGGCATGTTGGTAGAAATTAACCCTATTTTGCTGTCATATTTTCTTTTTGTCCTTAGAAAAGGAAACAACTGTTTTTATTGTGCATACAGGGCATTTAAACAAGCTGAATCAGGGAAAAAAGTGGCAGCAGGTTCTGGTGAAGAACGATCAACACACTAAGAGTCAAATCTTTTACTGTTGTTCCTGTTGAAAAAAATGCTTATCTTTTACAAATAAATTCAAATTAATATAGCCTATACAGATTTACTCCTTGCCCACAATGTTTCCCCATACATAAAGCAGATAGTCAAGGTACCTTGCTTGAGATGGGGAAGGGGCGGGGGGCTGGGCAGTGGAATGAGCAGATAGGGTAAACCCAAGAATTTCTTTG